>NC_090347.1:48382449-48694949 GCF_035084215.1 Heptranchias perlo
CAAACATTCACAACACTGTCCCAATCAGCACTCCTTCAAACAATCCCAACACTGTCCCAATCAGCACTCCTTCAAACAATCCCAAAACTGCCCCAATCAGCACTCCTTCAAACAATCCCAAAACTGCCCCAATCAGCACTCCTTCAAACAATCCTCAACACTGTCCCAATCAGCACTCCTTCAAACAATCCTCAACACTGTCCCAATCAGCACTCCTTGAAACAAACCCAACACTGTCCCAATCAGCACTCCTCCAAACATTCCCAACATTGTCCCAATCAGCACTCCTCCAAACATTCCCAACACTGTCCCAATCAGCACTCCTTCAAACATTCCCAACACTGTCCCAATCAGCACTCCTTCAAACAATCCCAACACTGTCCCAATCAGCACTCCTCCAAACATTCCCAACATTGTCCCAATCAGCACTCCTCCAAACATTCCCAACACTGTCCCAATCAGCACTTCTTCAAACATTGCCAACACTGTCCCAATCAGCACTCCTTCAAACATCCTGAACATTGTCCCAATCAGCACTCCTTCAAACAATCCTCAACACTGCCCCAATCAGCAATCCATCAAACAATCGCAACACTGTCCCAATCAGCACTCCTTCAAACAATCCCAACACTGTCCCAATCAGCACTCCTTCAAACAATCCCAACACTGCCCCAATCAGCACTCCGTCAAACAATCCTCAACACTGTCCCATTCAGCACTCCTTCAAACAATCCCAACACTGTCCCAATCAGCAATCCATCAAACAATCCCAACACTGTCCCAATCAGCACTCCTTCAAACAATCCCAACACTGTCCCAATCAGCACTCCTTCAAACATTCCCAACACTGTCCCAATCAGCACTCCTTCAAACAATCCTCAACACTGCCCCAATCAGCACTCCTTGAAACAATCCTCAACACTGCCCCAATCAGCACTCCTTCAAACAATCCCAACACTGTCCCAATCAGCACTCCTTCAAACAATCCCAACACTGCCCCAATCAGCACTCCTTCAACCAATCCCAACACTGTCCCAATCAGCAGTCCTTCAACCAATCCCAACACTGTCCCAATCAGCACTCCTTCAAACATTCCCAACACTGTCCCAATCAGCACTCCTTCAAACAACCCTCAACACTGTCCCAATCAGCACTCCTTCAAACAATCCCAACACTGCCCCAATCAGCACTCCTTCAAACAATCCCAACACTGTCCCAATCAGCACTCCTTCAAACAATCCCAACACTGTCCCAATCAGCACTCCTTCAAACAATCCCAACACTGTCCCAATCAGCACGCCTTCAAACAACCCTCAACACTGTCCCAATCAGCACTCCTTCAAACAATTCCAACACTGTCCCAATCAACACTCCTTCAAACATTCCCAACACTGTCCCAATCAGCACTCCTACAAACATTCCCAACATTGTTCCAATCAGCACTCCTTGAAACATTCCCAACACTGTCCCAACCAGCACTCCTTCAAACAATCCCAACACTGTCCCAATCAGCACTCCTTCAAACAATCCCAACACTGCCCCAATCAGCACTCCTTCAAACATTCCCAACACTGCCCCAATCAGCACTCCTTCAAACATTCCCAACACTGCCCAATCAGCAATCCATCAAACAATCCCAACACTGTCCCAATCAGCACTCCTTCAAACAATCCCAACACTGTCCCAATTAGCACTCCTTCAAACATTCCCAACACTGTCCCAATCAGCACTCCTACAAACATTCCCAACACTGTCCCAATCAGCACTCCTTCAAACTTTCCCAACACTGTCCCAATCAGCACTCCTTCAAACATTCCCTACAGTGTCCCAATCAGCATTCCTTCAAACAATCCCAAAACTGTCCCAGTCAGCACTCCTTCAAACATTCCCAACACTGTCCCAATCAGCACTCCTTCAAACAATCCCAACACTGCCCCAATCAGCACTCCTTCAAACATTCCCAACACTGTCCCAATCAGCACTCCTTCAAACATTCCCAACACTGTTGCAATCAGCACTCCTTCAAACAATCCCAACACTGTCCCAATCAGCACTCCTTCAAACAATCCTCAACACTGTCCCAATCAGCACTCCTTGAAACAAACCCAACACTGTCCCAATTAGTACCTACTTCAAACCATCCTCAACACTGTCCCAATCAGCACTCCTTCAAACAATCCCAACACTGTCCCAATCAGCACTCCTCCAAACATTCCCAACATTGTCCCAATCAGCACTCCTTCAAACAATCCCAACACTGTCCCAATCAGCACTCCTTCAAACAATCCCAACACTGTCCCAATCAGCACTCCTCCAAACATTCCCAACACTGTCCCAATCAGCACTTCTTCAAACATTCCCAACACTGTCCCAATCAGCACTCCTTCAAACATCCTGAACATTGTCCCAATCAGCACTCCTTCAAACAATCCTCAACACTGCCCCAATCAGCAATCCATCAAACAATCGCAACACTGTCCCAATCAGCACTCCTTCAAACAATCCTCAACACTGTCCCAATCAGCACTCCTTCAAACAACCCTCAACATTGTCCCAATCAGCACTCCTTCAAACATTCCCAACATTGTCCCAATCAGCACTCCTTCAAACAATCCCAACACTGTCCCAATCAGCACTACTTCAAACAATCCCAACACTGCCCCAATCAGCACTCGTTCAAACATCCTGAACATTGTCCCAATCAGCACTCCTTCAAACAATCCCAACACTGCCCCAATCAGCACTCCTTCAAACAATCCCAACACTGTCCCAATCAGCACTCCTACAAACATTCACAACACTGTCCCAATCAGCACTCCTTCAAACAATCCCAACACTGTCCCAGTCAGCACTCCTTCAAACAATCCCAACACTGTCCCAATCAGCACTCCTACAAACATTCACAACACTGTCCCAATCAGCACTCCTTGAAACATTCCCAACACTGTCCCAATCAGCACTCCTTCAAACAATCCCAACACTGTCCCAATCAGCACTCCTTCAAACATCCTGAACATTGTCCCAATCAGCACTCCTTCAAACAATCCTCAACACTACACCAATCAGCACTCCTTCAAACAATCCCAACACTGCCCCAATCAGCACACCTTCAAACAATCCCAACACTGTCCCAATCAGCACTCCTTCAAACATTCCCAACACTGTCCCAATCAGCACTCCTTCAAACAACCCTCAACACTGTCCCAATCAGCACTACTTCAAACAATCCCAACACTGCCCCAATCAGCACTCCTTCAAACAATCCCAACACTGTCCCAATCAGCACTCCTTCAAACATTCCCAACACTGTCCCAATCAGCACGCCTTCAAACAACCCTCAACACTGTCCCAATCAGCACTCCTTCAAACAATTCCAACACTGTCCAAATCAGCACTCCTTCAAACATTCCCAACACTGTCCCAATCAGCACTCCTACAAACATTCCCAACACTGTCCCAATCAGCACTCCTTGAAACATTCCCAACACTGTCCCAACCAGCACTCCTTCAAACAATCCCAACACTGTCCCAATCAGCACTCCTTCAAACAATCCAAACACTGTCCCAATCAGCACTCCTTCAGACAATCCCAACACTGTCCCAATCAGCACTCCTTCAAACATTCCCAACACTGCCCCAATCAGCATTCCTTCAAACATTCCCAACACTGTCCCAATCAGCAATCCATCAAACAATCCCAACACTGTCCCAATCAGCACTCCTTCAAACAATCCCAACACTCTCCCAATCAGCACTCCTTCAAACATTCCCAACACTGTCCCAATCAGCACTCCTTCAAACATTCCCAACACTGTCCCAATCAGCACTCCTTCAAACAATCCCAACACTGTCCCAATCAGCACTCCTTCAAACATTCCCAACAGTGTCCCAATCAGCACTCCTTCAAACAATCCCAACACTGTCCCAGTCAGCACTCCTTCAAACATTCCCAACACTGTCCCAATCAGCACTCCTTCAAACAATCCCAACACTGTCCCAATCAGCACACCTTCAAACATTCCCAACACTGTCCCAATCAGCACTCCTTCAAACATTCCCAACACTGTCCCAATCAGCACTCCTTCAAACAATCCCAACACTGTCCCAATCAGCACTCCTTCAAACAATCCCAACACTGCCCCAATCAGCACTCGTTCAAACAATCCAAACACTGTCCCAATCAGCACTCCTTCAAACAATCCCAACACTGCCCCAATCAGCACTCCTTCAAACAACCCTCAACACTGTCCCAATCAGCACTCCTACAAACATTCACAACACTGTCCCAATCAGCACTCCTTCAAACAATCCCAACACTGTCCCAATCAGCACTCCTTCAAACAATCCCAACACTGTCCCAATCAGCACTCCTTCAAACAATCCCAACACTGTCCCAATCAGCACTCCTTCAAACAACCCTCAACACTGTCCCAATCAGCACTCCTTCAAACAATCCCAACACTGTCCCAATCAGCACTCCTTCAAAGATTCCCAACACTGTCCCTATCAGCACTCCTTCAAACATCCTGAACATTGTCCCAATCAGCACTCCTTCAAACAATCCTCAACACTGCCCCAATCAGCACTCCTTCAAACAATCCCAACACTGTCCCAATCAGCACTCCTTCAAACAATCCTCAACACTGCCCCAATCAGCACTCCTTGAAACAATCCTCAACACTGCCCCAATCAGCACTCCTTCAAACAATCCCAACACTGCCCCAATCAGCACTCCTTCAAACAATCCCAACACTGTCCCAATCAGCACGCCTTCAAACAATCCCAACACTGTCCCAATCAGCACTCCTTCAAACATTCCCAACACTGTCCCAATCAGCACTCCTTCAAACAACCCTCAACACTGTCCCAATCAGCACTCCTTCAAACAATCCCAACACTGCCCCAATCAGCACTCCTTCAAACAATCCCAACACTGTCCCAATCAGCACTCCTTCAAACAATCCCAACACTGTCCCAATCAGCACTCCTTCAAACATTCCCAACACTGTCCCAATCAGCACGCCTTCAAACAACCCTCAACACTGTCCCAATCAGCACTCCTTCAAACAATTCCAACACTGTCCCAATCAACACTCCTTCAAACATTCCCAACACTGTCCCAATCAGCACTCCTACAAACATTCCCAACACTGTCCCAATCAGCACTCCTTGAAACATTCCCAACACTGTCCCAACCAGCACTCCTTCAAACAATCCCAACACTGTCCCAATCAGCACTCCTTCAAACAATCCCAACACTGTCCCAATCAGCACTCCTTCAAACATTCCCAACACTGCCCCAATCAGCACTCCGTCAACAATCCCAACACTGTCCCAATCAGCACTCCTTCAAACATTCCCAACAGTGTCCCAATCAGCACTCCTTCAAACAATCCCAACACTGTCCCAGTCAGCACTCCTTCAAACATTCCCAACACTGTCCCAATCAGCACTCCTTCAAACAATCCCAACACTGCCCCAATCAGCACTCCTTCAAACAATCCCAACACTGTCCCAATCAGCACTCCTTCAAACAATCCCAACACTGTCCCAATCAGCACTCCTTCAAACAATCCCAACACTGTCCCAATCAGCACTCCTTCAAACAATCCCAACACTGTCCCAATCAGCATTCCTTCAAACAATCCTCAACACTGCCCCAATCAGCACTCCTTCAAACAATCCCAACACTGTCCCAATCAGCATTCCTTCAAACAATCCTCAACACTGCCCCAATCAGCACTCCTTGAAACAATCCTCAACACTGCCCCAATCAGCACTCCTTCAAACAATCCCAACACTGCCCCAATCAGCACTCCTTCAAACAATCCCAACACTGTCCCAATCAGCACTCCTTCAAACAATCCCAACACTGTCCCAATCAGCACTCCTTCAAACATTCCCAACACTGTCCCAATCAGCACTCCTTCAAACAACCCTCAACACTGTCCCAATCAGCACTACTTCAAACAATCCCAACACTGCCCCAATCAGCACTCCTTCAAACAATCCCAACACTGTCCCAATCAGCACTCCTTCAAACAATCCCAACACTGTCCCAATCAGCACTCCTTCAAACATTCCCAACACTGTCCCAATCAGCACGCCTTCAAACAACCCTCAACACTCTCCCAATCAGCACTCCTTCAAACAATTCCAACATTGTCCCAATCAGCACTCCTTCAAACATTCCCAACACTGTCCCAATCAGCACTCCTACAAACATTCCCAACACTGTCCCAATCAGCACTCCTTGAAACATTCCCAACACTGTCCCAATCAGCACTCCTTCAAACAATCCCAACACTGTCCCAATCAGCACTCCTACAAACATTCCCAACACTGTCCCAATCAGCACTCCTTCAAACAACCCTCAACACTGTCCCAATCAGCACTCCTTCAAACAATCCCAACACTGTCCCAATCAGCACTCCTTCAAAGATTCCCAACACTGTCCCTATCAGCACTCCTTCAAACAATCCCAACATTGTCCCAATCAGCACTCCTTCAAACAATCCTCAACACTGCCCCAATCAGCACTCCTTCAAACAATCCCAACACTCTCCCAATCAGCACTCCTTCAAACAATCCTCAACACTGCCCCAATCAGCACTCCTTGAAACAATCCTCAACACTGCCCCAATCAGCACTCCTTCAAACAATCCCAACACTGCCCCAATCAGCACCCCTTCAAACAATCCCAACACTGTCCCAATCAGCACTCCTTCAAACAATCCCAACACTGTCCCAATCAGCACTCCTTCAAACATTCCCAAACTGTCCCAATCAGCACTCCTTCAAACAACCCTCAACACTGTCCCAATCAGCACTCCTTCAAACAATCCCAACACTGCCCCAATCAGCACTCCTTCAAACAATCCCAACACTGTCCCAATCAGCACTCCTTCAAACAATCCCAACACTGTCCCAATCAGCACTCCTTCAAACATTCCCAACACTGTCCCAATCAGCACGCCTTCAAACAACCCTCAACACTGTCCCAATCAGCACTCCTTCAAACAATTCCAACACTGTCCCAATCAACACTCCTTCAAACATTCCCAACACTGTCCCAATCAGCACTCCTACAAACATTCCCAACACTGACCCAATCAGCACTCCTTGAAACATTCCCAACACTGTCCCAACCAGCACTCCTTCAAACAATCCCAACACTGTCCCAATCAGCACTCCTTCAAACAATCCCAACACTGCCCCAATCAGCACTCCTTCAGACAATCCCAACACTGTCCCAATCAGCACTCCTTCAAACATTCCCAACACTGCCCCAATCAGCACTCCTTCAAACATTCCCAACACTGTCCCAATCAGCAATCCATCAAACAATCCCAACACTGTCCCAATCAGCACTCCTTCAAACAATCCCAACACTGTCCCAATCAGCACTCCTTCAAACATTCCCAACACTGTCCCAATCAGCACTCCTTCAAACATTCCCAACACTGTCCCAATCAGCACTCCTTCAAACAATCCCAACACTGTCCCAATCAGCACTCCTTCAAACATTCCCTACAGTGTCCCAATCAGCACTCCTTCAAACAATCCCAACACTGTCCCAGTCAGCACTCCTTCAAACATTCCCAACACTGCCCCAATCAGCACTCCTTCAAACATTCCCAACACTGTCCCAATCAGCACTCCTTCAAACATTCCCAACACTGTCCCAATCAGCACTCCTTCAAACAATCCCAACACTGTCCCAATCAGCACTCCTTCAAACAATCCCAACACTGCCCCAATCAGCACTCCGTCAAACAATCCTCAACACTGTCCCAATCAGCACTCCTTCAAACAATCCCAACACTGTCCCAATCAGCACTCCTTCAAACAATCCCAACACTGTCCCAATCAGCATTCCTTCAAACAATCCTCAACACTGCCCCAATCAGCACTCCTTCAAACAATCCCAACACTGTCCCAATCAGCATTCCTTCAAACAATCCTCAACACTGCCCCAATCAGCACTCCTTGAAACAATCCTCAACACTGCCCCAATCAGCACTCCTTCAAACAATCCCAACACTGCCCCAATCAGCACTCCTTCAAACAATCCCAACACTGTCCCAATCAGCACTCCTTCAAACAATCCCAACACTGTCCCAATCAGCACTCCTTCAAACATTCCCAACACTGTCCCAATCAGCACTCCTTCAAACAACCCTCAACACTGTCCCAATCAGCACTACTTCAAACAATCCCAACACTGCCCCAATCAGCACTCCTTCAAACAATCCCAACATTGTCCCAATCAGCACTCCTTCAAACAATCCCAACACTGTCCCAATCAGCACTCCTTCAAACATTCCCAACACTGTCCCAATCAGCACGCCTTCAAACAACCCTCAACACTGTCCCAATCAGCACTCCTTCAAACAATTCCAACACTGTCCCAATCAGCACTCCTTCAAACATTCCCAACACTGTCCCAATCAGCACTCCTGCAAACATTCCCAACACTGTCCCAATCAGCACTCCTTGAAACATTCCCAACACTGTCCCAACCAGCACTCCTTCAAACATTCCCAACACTGTCCCAATCAGCACTCCTTCAAACAATCCCAACACAGCCCCAATCAGCACTCCTTCAAACATTCCCAACACTGCCCCAATCAGCACTCCTTCAAACATTCCCAACACTGTCCCAATCAGCAATCCATCAAACAATCCCAACACTGTCCCAATCAGCACTCCTTCAAACAATCCCAACACTCTCCCAATCAGCACTCCTTCAAACATTCCCAACACTGTCCCAATCAGCACTTCTTCAAACATTCCCAACACTGTCCCAATCAGCACTCCTTCAAACAATCCCAACACTGTCCCAATCAGCACTCCTTCAAACATTCCCTACAGTGTCCCAATCAGCACTCCTTCAAACAATCCCAACACTGTCCCAGTCAGCACTCCTTCAAACATTCCCAACACTGCCCCAATCAGCACTCCTTCAAACATTCCCAACACTGTCCCAATCAGCACTCCTTCAAACATTCCCAACACTGTCCCAATCAGCACTCCTTCAAACAATCCCAACACTGTCCCAATCAGCACTCCTTCAAACAATCCCAACACTGCCCCAATCAGCACTCCGTCAAACAATCCTCAACACTGTCCCAATCAGCACTCCTTCAAACAATCCCAACACTGTCCCAATCAGCACTCCTTCAAACAATCCCAACACTGTCCCAATCAGCACTCCTTCAAACAATCCCAACACTGTCCCAATCAGCACTCCTTCAAACAATCCCAACACTGTCCCAATCAGCATTCCTTCAAACAATCCTCAACACTGCCCCAATCAGCACTCCTTCAAACAATCCCAACACTGTCCCAATCAGCATTCCTTCAAACAATCCTCAACACTGCCCCAATCAGCACTCCTTGAAACAATCCTCAACACTGCCCCAATCAGCACTCCTTCAAACAATCCCAACACTGCCCCAATCAGCACTCCTTCAAACAATCCCAACATTGTCCCAATCAGCACTCCTTCAAACAATCCCAACACTGTCCCAATCAGCACTCCTTCAAACATTCCCAACACTGTCCCAATCAGCACTCCTTCAAACAACCCTCAACACTGTCCCAATCAGCACTACTTCAAACAATCCCAACACTGCCCCAATCAGCACTCCTTCAAACAATCCCAACACTGTCCCAATCAGCACTCCTTCAAACAATCCCAACACTGTCCCAATCAGCACTCCTTCAAACATTCCCAACACTGTCCCAATCAGCACGCCTTCAAACAACCCTCAACACTGTCCCAATCAGCACTCCTTCAAACAATTCCAACACTGTCCCAATCAGCACTCCTTCAAACATTCCCAACACTGTCCCAATCAGCACTCCTGCAAACATTCCCAACACTGTCCCAATCAGCACTCCTTGAAACATTCCCAACACTGTCCCAACCAGCACTCCTTCAAACATTCCCAACACTGTCCCAATCAGCACTCCTTCAAACAATCCCAACACAGCCCCAATCAGCACTCCTTCAAACAATCCCAACACTGCCCCAATCAGCACTCCTTCAAACATTCCCAACACTGTCCCAATCAGCAATCCATCAAACAATCCCAACACTGTCCCAATCAGCACTCCTTCAAACAATCCCAACACTGTCCCAATCAGCACTCCTTCAAACATTCCCAACACTGTCCCAATCAGCACTCCTTCAAACAATCCCAACACTGTCCCAATCAGCACTCCTTCAAACATTCCCAACAGTGTCCCAATCAGCACTCCTTCAAACAATCCCAACACTGTCCCAGTCAGCACTCCTTCAAACATTCCCAACACTGTCCCAATCAGCACTCCTTTAACAATCCCAACACTGCCCCAATCAGCATTCCTTCAAACAATCCCAACACTGTCCCAATCAGCACTCCTTCAAACAATCCCAACACTGTCCCAATCTGCACTCCTTCAAACATTCCCAACACTGTCCCAATCAGCACGCCTTCAAACAACCCTCAACACTGTCCCAATCAGCACTCCTTCAAACAATTCCAACACTGTCCCAATCAACACTCCTTCAAACATTCCCAACACTGTCCCAATCAGCACTCCTACAAACATTCCCAACACTTTCCCAATCAGCACTCCTTTAAACATTCCAACACTGTCCCAATCAGCAATCCATCAAACAATCCCAACACTGTCCCAATCAGCACTCCTTCAAACAATCCCAACACTGTCCCAATCAGCACTCCTTCAAACATTCCCAACACTGTCCCAATCAGCACTCCTTCAAACATTCCCAACACTGTCCCAATCAGCACTCCTTCAAACAATCCCAACACTATCCCAATCAGCACGCCTTCAAACATTCCCAACAGTGTCCCAATCAGCACTCCTTCAAACAATCCCAACACTGTCCCAGTCAGCACTCCTTCAAACATTCCCAACACTGTCTCAATCAGCACTCCTTCAAACAATCCCAACACTGCCCCAATCAGCACTCCTTCAAACATTCCCAACACTGTCCCAATCAGCACTCCTTCAAACATTCCCAACACTGTCCCAATCAGCACTCCTTCAACCAATCCCAACACTGTCCCAATCAGCACTCCTTCAAACAATCCCAACATTGTCCCAATCAGCACTCCTTGAAACAAACCCAACACTGTCCCAATTAGTACCTACTTCAAACCATCCTCAACACTGTCCCAATCAGCACTCCTTCAAACATTCCCAACACTGTCCCAATCAGCACTCCTTCAACCAATCCCAACACTGTCCCAATCAGCACTCCTTCAAACAATCCCAACACTGTCCCAATCAGCACTCCTTCAAACAATCCCAACACTGTCCCAATCAGCACTCCTTCAAACAATCCCAACACTGTCCCAATCAGCACTCCTTCAAACATTCCCAACACTGTCCCAATCAGCACTCCTTCAAACAATCCCAACACTGTCCCAATCAGCACTCCTCCAAACATTCCCAACATTGTCCCAATCAGCACTCCTCCAAACATTCCCAACACTGTCCCAATCAGCACTTCTTCAAACATTCCCAACACTGTCCCAATCAGCACTCCTTCAAACATCCTGAACATTGTCCCAATCAGCACTCCTTCAAACAATCCTCAACACTGCCCCAATCAGCACTCCTTCAAACAACCCTCAACATTGTCCCAATCAGCACTCCTTCAAACAATCCTCAACACTGTCCCAATCAGCACTCCTTCAAACAACCCTCAACATTGTCCCAATCAGCACTCCTTCAAACATTCCCAACATTGTCCCAATCAGCACTCCTTCAAACATTCCCAACACTGTCCCAATCAGCACTCCTACAAACATTCACAACACTGTCCCAATCAGCACTCCTTGAAACATTCCCAACACTGTCCCAATCAGCACTCCTTCAAACAATCACAACACTGTCCCAATCAGCACTCCTTCAAACAATCCCAACACTGTCCCAATCAGCACTCCTTCAAACAACCCTCAACACTGTTCCAATCAGCACTCCTTCAAACATTCCCAACACTGTCCCAATCAGCACTCCGACAAACATTCACAACACTGTCCCAATCAGCACTCCTTGAAACATTCCCAACACTGTCCCAATCAGCACTCCTTCAAACAATCCCAACACTGTCCCAATCAGCACTCCTTCAAGCAATCCCAACACTGTCCCAATCAGCACTCCTTCAAACAACCCTCAACACTGTCCCAATCAGCACTCCTTCAAACAATCCCAACACTGTCCCAATCAGCACTCCTTCAAAGATTCCCAACACTGTCCCTATCAGCACTCCTTCAAACATCCTGAACATTGTCCCAATCAGCACTCCTTCAAACAATCCCAACACAGCCCCAATCAGCACTCCTTCAAACAATCCCAACACTGCCCCAATCAGCACTCCTTCAAACATTCCCAACACTGTCCCAATCAGCAATCCATCAAACAATCCCAACACTGTCCCAATCAGCACTCCTTCAAACAATCCCAACACTCTCCCAATCAGCACTCCTTCAAACATTCCCAACACTGTCCCAATCAGCACTCCTTCAAACATTCCCAACACTGTCCCAATCAGCACTCCTTCAAACAATCCCAACACTGTCCCAATCAGCACTCCTTCAAACATTCCCAACAGTGTCCCAATCAGCACTCCTTCAAACAATCCCAACACTGTCCCAGTCAGCACTCCTTCAAACATTCCCAACACTGTCCCAATCAGCACTCCTTTAACAATCCCAACACTGCCCCAATCAGCATTCCTTCAAACAATCCCAACACTGTCCCAATCAGCACTCCTTCAAACAATCCCAACACTGTCCCAATCTGCACTCCTTCAAACATTCCCAACACTGTCCCAATCAGCACGCCTTCAAACAACCCTCAACACTGTCCCAATCAGCACTCCTTCAAACAATTCCAACACTGTCCCAATCAACACTCCTTCAAACATTCCCAACACTGTCCCAATCAGCACTCCTACAAACATTCCCAACACTTTCCCAATCAGCACTCCTTCAAACATTCCAACACTGTCCCAATCAGCAATCCATCAAACAATCCCAACACTGTCCCAATCAGCACTCCTTCAAACAATCCCAACACTGTCCCAATCAGCACTCCTTCAAACATTCCCAACACTGTCCCAATCAGCACTCCTTCAAACATTCCCAACACTGTCCCAATCAGCACTCCTTCAAACAATCCCAACACTATCCCAATCAGCACGCCTTCAAACATTCCCAACAGTGTCCCAATCAGCACTCCTTCAAACAATCCCAACACTGTCCCAGTCAGCACTCCTTCAAACATTCCCAACACTGTCTCAATCAGCACTCCTTCAAACAATCCCAACACTGCCCCAATCAGCACTCCTTCAAACATTCCCAACACTGTCCCAATCAGCACTCCTTCAAACATTCCCAACACTGTCCCAATCAGCACTCCTTCAACCAATCCCAACACTGTCCCAATCAGCACTCCTTCAAACAATCCCAACATTGTCCCAATCAGCACTCCTTGAAACAAACCCAACACTGTCCCAATTAGTACCTACTTCAAACCATCCTCAACACTGTCCCAATCAGCACTCCTTCAAACATTCCCAACACTGTCCCAATCAGCACTCCTTCAACCAATCCCAACACTGTCCCAATCAGCACTCCTTCAAACAATCCCAACACTGTCCCAATCAGCACTCCTTCAAACAATCCCAACACTGTCCCAATCAGCACTCCTTCAAACAATCCCAACACTGTCCCAATCAGCACTCCTTCAAACATTCCCAACACTGTCCCAATCAGCACTCCTTCAAACAATCCCAACACTGTCCCAATCAGCACTCCTCCAAACATTCCCAACATTGTCCCAATCAGCACTCCTCCAAACATTCCCAACACTGTCCCAATCAGCACTTCTTCAAACATTCCCAACACTGTCCCAATCAGCACTCCTTCAAACATCCTGAACATTGTCCCAATCAGCACTCCTTCAAACAATCCTCAACACTGCCCCAATCAGCACTCCTTCAAACAACCCTCAACATTGTCCCAATCAGCACTCCTTCAAACAATCCTCAACACTGTCCCAATCAGCACTCCTTCAAACAACCCTCAACATTGTCCCAATCAGCACTCCTTCAAACATTCCCAACATTGTCCCAATCAGCACTCCTTCAAACATCCTGAATATTGTCCCAATCAGCACTCCTTCAAACAATCCTCAACACTGCCCCAATCAGCAATCCATCAAACAATCCTCAACACTGTCCCAATCAGCACTCTTTCAAACATCCTGACCATTGTCCCAATCAGCACTCCTTCAAATAATCCTCAACACTGCCCCAATCAGCAATCCATCAAACAATCCTCAACACTGCCCCAATCAGCACTCCTTCAAACAATCCCAACACTGCCCCAATCAGCACTCCTTCAAACATTCCCAACACTGTCCCAATCAGCACTCCTACAAACATTCACAACACTGTCCCAATCAGCACTCCTTGAAACATTCCCAACACTGTCCCAATCAGCACTCCTTCAAACAATCACAACACTGTCCCAATCAGCACTCCTTCAAACAATCCCAACACTGTCCCAATCAGCACTCCTTCAAACAACCCTCAACACTGTTCCAATCAGCACTCCTTCAAACATTCCCAACACTGTCCCAATCAGCACTCCGACAAACATTCACAACACTGTCCCAATCAGCACTCCTTGAAACATTCCCAACACTGTCCCAATCAGCACTCCTTCAAACAATCCCAACACTGTCCCAATCAGCACTCCTTCAAGCAATCCCAACACTGTCCCAATCAGCACTCCTTCAAACAACCCTCAACACTGTCCCAATCATCACTCCTTCAAACAATCCCAACACTGTCCCAATCAGCACTCCTTCAAAGATTCCCAACACTGTCCCTATCAGCACTCCTTCAAACATCCTGAACATTGTCCCATTCAGCACTCCTTCAAACAATCCTCAACACTGTCCCAATCAGCACTCCTTCAAACAATCCTCAACACTGTCCCAATCAGCACTCCTTGTAACAATCCTCAACACTGTCCCAATCAGCACTCCTTCAAACAATCCCAACACTGCCCCAATCAGCAGTCCTTCAAACAATTCCAACACTGTCCCAATCAGCACTCCTTCAAACAATCCCAACACTGTCCCAATCAGCACTCCTTCAAACATTCCCAACACTGCCCCAATCAGCACTCCTTCAAACAATCCCAACACTGCCCCAAACAGCACTCCTTCAAACAATCCCAACACTGTCCCAATCAGCACTCCTTCAAACATTCCCAACACTGTCCCAATCAGCACGCCTTCAAACAACCCTCAACACTGTCCCAATCAGCACTCCTTCAAACAATTCCAACACTGTCCCAATCAAAACTCCTTCAAACATTCCCAACACTGTCCCAATCAGCACTCCTACAAACATTCCCAACACTGTCCCAATCAGCACTCCTTGAAACATTCCCAACACTGTCCCAACTAGCACTCCTTCAAACAATCGCAACACTGTCCCAATCAGCACTCCTTCAAACAATCCCAACACTGCCCCAATCAGCACTCCTTCAGACAATCCCAACACTGTCCCAATCAGCAGTCCTTCAAACATTCCCACCATTGCCCCAATCAGTACTCCTTCAAACATTCCCAACACTGTCCCAATCAGCAATCCATCAAACAATCCCAACACTGTCCCAATCAGCACTCCTTCAAACATTCCCAACACTGTCCCAATCAGCAATCCTTCAAACAATCCCAACACTGTCCCAATCAGCACTCCTTCAAACAATCCCAACACTGTCCCAATCAGCACTCCTTCAAACATTCCCTACAGTGTCCCAATCAGCACTCCTTCAAACAATCCCAACACTGTCCCAGTCAGCACTCCTTCAAACATTCCCAACACTGTCCCAATCAGCACTCTTTCAAACAATCCCAACACTGCCCCAATCAGCACTCCTTCAAACATTCCCAACACTGTCCCAATCAGCACTCCTTCAAACATTCCCAACACTGTCCCAATCAGCACTCCTTCAAACAATCCCAACACTGTCCCAATCAGCACTCCTTCAAACAATCCCAACACTGCCCCAATCAGCACTCCGTCAAACAATCCTCAACACTGTCCCAATCAGCACTCCTTCAAACATTCCCAACACTGTCCCAATCAGCACTCCTTCAACCAATCCCAACACTGTCCCAATCAGCACTCCTTCAAACAATCCCAACATTGTCCCAATCAGCACTCCTTGAAACAAACCCAACACTGTCCCAATTAGTACCTACTTCAAACCATCCTCAACACTGTCCCAATCAGCACTCCTTCAAACAATCCCAACACTGTCCCAATCAGCACTCCTTCAAACAATCCCAACACTGTCCCAATCAGCACTCCTACAAACATTCCCAACACTGTCCCAATCAGCACTCCTTCAAACAATCCCAACACTGCCCCAATCAGCACTCCTTCAAACATTCCCAACACTGTCCCAATCAGCACTCCTACAAACATTCACAACACTGTCCCAATCAGCACTCCTTGAAACATTCCCAACACTGTCCCAATCAGCACTCCTTCAAACAATCACAACACTGTCCCAATCAGCACTCCTTCAAACAATCCCAACACTGTCCCAATCAGCACTCCTTCAAACAACCCTCAACACTGTTCCAATCAGCACTCCTTCAAACATTCCCAACACTGTCCCAATCAGCACTCCGACAAACATTCACAACACTGTCCCAATCAGCACTCCTTGAAACATTCCCAACACTGTCCCAATCAGCACTCCTTCAAACAATCCCAACACTGTCCCAATCAGCACTCCTTCAAACAACCCTCAACACTGTCCCAATCAGCACTCCTTCAAACAATCCCAACACTGTCCCAATCAGCACTCCTTCAAAGATTCCCAACACTGTCCCTATCAGCACTCCTTCAAACATCCTGAACATTGTCCCATTCAGCACTCCTTCAAACAATCCTCAACACTGTCCCAATCAGCACTCCTTCAAACAATCCTCAACACTGTCCCAATCAGCACTCCTTGTAACAATCCTCAACACTGTCCCAATCAGCACTCCTTCAAACAATCCCAACACTGCCCCAATCAGCAGTCCTTCAAACAATTCCAACACTGTCCCAATCAGCACTCCTTCAAACAATCCCAACACTGTCCCAATCAGCACTCCTTCAAACATTCCCAACACTGCCCCAATCAGCACTCCTTCAAACAATCCCAACACTGCCCCAAACAGCACTCCTTCAAACAATCCCAACACTGTCCCAATCAGCACTCCTTCAAACAATCCCAACACTGTCCCAATCAGCACTCCTTCAAACATTCCCAACACTGTCCCAATCAGCACGCCTTCAAACAACCCTCAACACTGTCCCAATCAGCACTCCTTCAAACAATTCCAACACTGTCCCAATCAAAACTCCTTCAAACATTCCCAACACTGTCCCAATCAGCACTCCTACAAACATTCCCAACACTGTCCCAATCAGCACTCCTTGAAACATTCCCAACACTGTCCCAACTAGCACTCCTTCAAACAATCGCAACACTGTCCCAATCAGCACTCCTTCAAACAATCCCAACACTGCCCCAATCAGCACTCCTTCAGACAATCCCAACACTGTCCCAATCAGCAGTCCTTCAAACATTCCCACCATTGCCCCAATCAGTACTCCTTAAAACATTCCCAACACTGTCCCAATCAGCAATCCATCAAACAATCCCAACACTGTCCCAATCAGCACTCCTTCAAACATTCCCAACACTGTCCCAATCAGCAATCCTTCAAACAATCCCAACACTGTCCCAATCAGCACTCCTTCAAACAATCCCAACACTGTCCCAATCAGCACTCCTTCAAACATTCCCTACAGTGTCCCAATCAGCACTCCTTCAAACAATCCCAACACTGTCCCAGTCAGCACTCCTTCAAACATTCCCAACACTGTCCCAATCAGCACTCTTTCAAACAATCCCAACACTGCCCCAATCAGCACTCCTTCAAACATTCCCAACACTGTCCCAATCAGCACTCCTTCAAACATTCCCAACACTGTCCCAATCAGCACTCCTTCAAACAATCCCAACACTGTCCCAATCAGCACTCCTTCAAACAATCCCAACACTGCCCCAATCAGCACTCCGTCAAACAATCCTCAACACTGTCCCAATCAGCACTCCTTCAAACATTGCCAACACTGTCCCAATCAGCACTCCTTCAACCAATCCCAACACTGTCCCAATCAGCACTCCTTCAAACAATCCCAACATTGTCCCAATCAGCACTCCTTGAAACAAACCCAACACTGTCCCAATTAGTACCTACTTCAAACCATCCTCAACACTGTCCCAATCAGCACTCCTTCAAACAATCCCAACACTGTCCCAATCAGCACTCCTTCAAACAATCCCAACACTGTCCCAATCAGCACTCCTACAAACATTCCCAACACTGTCCCAATCAGCACTCCTTCAAACAATCCCAACATTGTCCCAATCAGCACTCCTCCAAACATTCCCAACACTGTCCCAATCAGCACTTCTTCAAACATTCCCAACACTGTCCCAATCAGCACTCCTTCAAACATCCTGAACATTGTCCCAATCAGCACTCCTTCAAACAATCCTCAACACTGCCCCAATCAGCACTCCTTCAAACAACCCTCAACATTGTCCAAATCAGCACTCCTTCAAACAATCCTCAACACTGTCCCAATCAGCACTCCTTCAAACAACCCTCAACATTGTCCCAATCAGCACTCCTTCAAACATTCCCAACATTGTCCCAATCAGCACTCCTTCAAACATCCTGAACATTGTCCCAATCAGCACTCCTTCAAACAATCCTCAACACTGCCCCAATCAGCAATCCATCAAACAATCCTCAACACTGTCCCAATCAGCACTCCTTCAAACATCCTGACCATTGTCCCAATCAGCACTCCTTCAAATAATCCTCAACACTGCCCCAATCAGCAATCCATCAAACAATCCTCAACACTGCCCCAATCAGCACTCCTTCAAACAATCTCAACACTGCCCCAATCAGCACTCCTTCAAACATTCCCAACACTGTCCCAATCAGCATTCCTACAAACATTCACAACACTGTCCCAATCAGCACTCCTTGAAACATTCCCAACACTGTCCCAATCAGCACTCCTTCAAACAATCACAACACTGTCCCAATCAGCACTCCTTCAAACATTCCCAACACTGTCCCAATCAGCACTCCTACAAACATTCACAACACTGTCCCAATCAGCACTCCTTGAAACATTCCCAACACTGTCCCAATCAGCACTCCTTCAAACAATCACAACACTGTCCCAATCAGCACTCCTTCAAACAATCCCAACACTGTCCCAATCAGCACTCCTTCAAACAACCCTCAACACTGTCCCAATCAGCACTCCGACAAACATTCACAACACTGTCCCAATCAGCACTCCTTGAAACATTCCCAACACTGTCCCAATCAGCACTCCTTCAAACAATCCCAACACTGTCCCAATCAGCACTCCTTCTAGCAATCCCAACACTGTCCCAATCAGCACTCCTTCAAACAACCCTCAACACTGTCCCAATCAGCACTCCTGCAAACAATCCCAACACTGTCCCAATCAGCACTCCTTCAAAGATTCCCAACGCTGTCCCTATCAGCACTCCTTCAAACATCCTGAACATTGTCCCATTCAGCACTCCTTCAAACAATCCTCAACACTGTCCCAATCAGCACTCCTTCAAACAATCCTCAACACTGTCCCAATCAGCACTCCTTGTAACAATCCTCAACACTGTCCCAATCAGCACTCCTTCAAACAATCCCAACACTGCCCCAATCAGCACTCCTTCAAACAATTCCAAAACTGTCCCAATCAGCACTCCTTCAAACAATCCCAACACTGTCCCAATCAGCACTCCTTCAAACATTCCCAACACTGTCCCAATCAGCACTCCTTCAAACAACCCTCAACACTGTCCCAATCAGCACTCCTTCAAACAATCCCAACACTGCCCCAAATAGCACTCCTTCAAACAATCCCAACACTGTCCCAATCAGCACTCCTTCAAACAATCCCAACACTGTCCCAATCAGCACTCCTTCAAACATTCCCAACACTGTCCCAATCAGCACGCCTTCAAACAACCCTCAACACTGTCCCAATCAGCACTCCTTCAAACAATTCCAACACTGTCCCAATCAAAACTCCTTCAAACATTCCCAACACTGTCCCTATCAGCACTCCTACAAACATTCCCAACACTGTCCCAATCAGCACTCCTTCAAACATTCCCAACACTGTCCCAATCAGCACGCCTTCAAACAACCCTCAACACTGTCCCAATCAGCACTCCTTCAAACAATTGCAACACTGTCCCAATCAAAACTCCTTCAAACATTCCCAACACTGTCCCAATCAGCACTCCTTGAAACATTCCCAACACTGTCCCAACTAGCACTCCTTCAAACAATCGCAACACTGTCCCAATCAGCACTCCTTCAAACAATCCCAACACTGCCCCAATCAGCACTCCTTCAGACAATCCCAACACTGTCCCAATCAGCACTCCTTCAAACATTCCCACCATTGCCCCAATCAGTACTCCTTCAAACATTCCCAACACTGTCCCAATCAGCAATCCATCAAACAATCCCAACACTGTCCCAATCAGCACTCCTTCAAACAATCCCAACACTGTCCCAATCAGCACTCCTTCAAACATTCCCAACACTGTCCCAATCAGCAATCCTTCAAACAATCCCAACACTGTCCCAATCAGCACTCCTTCAAACAATCCCAACACTGTCCCAATCAGCACTCCTTCAAACATTCCCTACAGTGTCCCAATCAGCACTCCTTCAAACAATCCCAACACTGTCCCAGTCAGCACTCCTTCAAACATTCCCAACACTGTCCCAATCAGCACTCTTTCAAACAATCCCAACACTGCCCCAATCAGCACTCCTTCAAACATTCCCAACACTGTCCCAATCAGCACTCCTTCAAACATTCCCAACACTGTCCCAATCAGCACTCCTTCAAACAATCCCAACACTGTCCCAATCAGCACTCCTTCAAACAATCCCAACACTGCCCCAATCAGCACTCCGTCAAACAATCCTCAACACTGTCCCAATCAGCACTCCTTCAAACAATCCCAACACTGTCCCAATCAGCAATCCATCAAACAATCCCAACACTGTCCCAATCAGCACTCCTTCAAACAATCCCAACACTGTCCCAATCAGCACTCCTTCAAACATTCCCAACACTGTCCCAATCAGCACTCCTTCAAACAACCCTCAACACTGTTCCAATCAGCACTCCTTCAAACAATCCCAACACTGTCCCAATCAGCACTCCTTCAAACAATCCCAACACTGTCCCAATCAGCACTCCTTCAAACATTCCCAACACTGTCCCAATCAGCACTCCGACAAACATTCACAACACTGTCCCAATCAGCACTCCTTGAAACATTCCCAACACTGTCCCAATCAGCACTCCTTCAAACAATCCCAACACTGTCCCAATCAGCACTCCTTCAAACATTCCCAACACTGTCCCAATCAGCACTCCTTCAAACAACCCTCAACACTGTCCCAATCAGCACTCCTTCAAACATTCCCAACACTGTCCCAATCAGCACTCCGACAAACATTCACAACACTGTCCCAATCAGCACTCCTTGAAACATTCCCAACACTGTCCCAATCAGCACTCCTTCAAACAATCCCAACACTGTCCCAATCAGCACTCCTTCAAACAATCCCAACACTGTCCAAATCATCACTCCTTCAAACAATCCCAACACTGTCCCAATCAGCACTCCTTCAAACAATCCCAACACTGTCCCAATCAGCACTCCTTCAAACAACCCTCAACACTGTCCCAATCAGCACTCCTTCAAACAATCCCAACACTGTCCCAATCAGCACTCCTTCAAAGATTCCCAACACTGTCCCAATCAGCACTCCTTCAAACAACCCTCAACACTGTCCCAATCAGCACTCCTTCAAACAATCCCAACACTGTCCCAATCAGCACTCCTTCAAACATTCCCTACACTGTCCCAATCAGCACTCCTTCAAACAATCCCAACACTGTCCCAATCAGCACTCCTTCAAACATTCCCAACACTGTCCCAATCAGCACTCCTTCAAACATTCCCAACACTGTCCCAATCAGCACTCCTTCAAACAATCCCAACACTGTCCCAATCAGCACTCCTTCAAACATTCCCAACACTGTCCCAATCAGCACTCCTTCAAACAATTCCAACACTGTCCCAATCAAAACTCCTTCAAACATTCCCAACACTGTCCCAATCAGCACTCCTACAAACATTCCCAACACTGTACCAATCAGCACGCCTTCAAACAACCCTCAACACTGTTCCAATCAGCACTCCTTCAAACAATTCCAACACTGTCCCAATCAGCACTCCTTCAAACATTCCCAACACTGTCCCAATCAGCACGCCTTCAAACAACCCTCAACACTGTCCCAATCAGCACTCCTTCAAACAATTCCAACACTGTCCCAATCAAAACTCCTTCAAACATTCCCAACACTGTCCCAATCAGCACTCCTACAAACATTCCCAACACTGTCCCAATCAGCACTCCTTGAAACATTCCCAACACTGTCCCAATCAGCACTCCTTCAAACAATCGCAACACTGTCCCAATCAGCACTCCTTCAAACAATCCCAACACTGCCCCAATCAGCACTCCTTCAGACAATCCCAACACTGTCCCAATCAGCACTCCTTCAAACATTCCCACCATTGCCCCAATCAGTACTCCTTCAAACATTCCCAACACTGTCCCAATCAGCAATCCATCAAACAATCCCAACACTGTCCCAATCAGCACTCCTTCAAACAATCCCAACACTGTCCCAATCAGCACTCCTTCAAACATTCCCAACACTGTCCCAATCAGCACTCCTTCAAACATTCCCAACACTGTCCCAATCAGCACTCCTTCAAACGTTCCCAACACTGTCCCAATCAGCACTCCTTCAAACATTCCCAACACTGTCCCAATCAGCACTCCTTCAAACAATCCCAACACTGCCCCAATCAGCACTCCGTCAAACAATCCTCAACACTGTCCCAATCAGCACTGCTTCAAACAATCCCAACACTGTCCCAATCAGCAATCCATCAAACAATCCCAACACTGTCCCAATCAGCACTCCTTCAAACAATCCCAACACTGTCCCAATCAGCACTCCTTCAAACATTCCTCAACACTGCCCCAATCAGCACTCCTTGAAACAATCCTCAACACTGCCCCAATCAGCACTCCTTCAAACAATCCCAACACTGTCCCAATCAGCACTCCTTCAAACAATCCCAACACTGCCCCAATCAGCACTCCTTCAAACAATCCCAACACTGTCCCAATCAGCACTCCTTCAACCAATCCCAACACTGTCCCAATCAGCACTCCTTCAAACATTCCCAACACTGTCCCAATCAGCACTCCTTCAAACAACCCTCAACACTGTCCCAATCAGCACTCCTTCAAACAATCCTCAACACTGCCCCAATCAGCACTCCTTCAAACAATCCTCAACACTGCCCCAATCAGCACTCCTTCAAACAATCCCAACACTGTCCCAATCAGCACTCCTTCAAACAATCCCAACACTGCCCCAATCAGCACTCCTTCAAACAATCCCAACACTGTCCCAATCAGCACTCCTTCAACCAATCCCAACACTGTCCCAATCAGCACTCCTTCAAACATTCCCAACACTGTCCCAATCAGCACTCCTTCAAACAACCCTCAACACTGTCCCAATCAGCACTCCTTCAAACAATCCCAACACTGCCTCAATCAGCACTCCTTCAAACAATCCCAACACTGTCCCAATCAGCACTCCTTCAAACAATCCCAACACTGTCCCAATCAGCACTCCTTCAAACAATCCCAACACTGTCCCAATCAGCACGCCTTCAAACAACCCTCAACACTGTCCCAATCAGCACTCCTTCAAACATTCCCAACACTGTCCCAATCAGCACTCCTACAAACATTCCCAACACTGTCCCAATCAGCACTCCTTCAAACAATCCCAACACTGTCCCAATCAGCACTCCTTCAAACAATTCCAACACTGTCCCAATCAACACTCCTTCAAACATTCCCAACACTGTCCCAATCAGCACTCCTACAAACATTCCCAACACTTTCCCAATCAGCACTCCTTCAAACATTCCCAACACTGTCCCAATCAGCAATCCATCAAACAATCCCAACACTGTCCCAATCAGCACTCCTTCAAACAATCCCAACACTGTCCCAATCAGCACTCCTTCAAACATTCCCAACACTGTCCCAATCAGCACTCCTTCAAACATTCCCAACACTGTCCCAATCAGCACTCCTTCAAACAATCCCAACACTGTCCCAATCAGCACGCCTTCAAACATTCCCTACAGTGTCCCAATCAGCACTCCTTCAAACAATCCCAACACTGTCCCAGTCAGCACTCCTTCAAACATTCCCAACACTGTCTCAATCAGCACTCCTTCAAACAATCCCAACACTGCCCCAAACAGCACTTCTTCAAACATTCCCAACACTGTCCCAATCAGCACTCCTTCAAACATTCCCAACACTGTCCCAATCAGCACTCCTTCAACCAATCCCAACACTGTCCCAATCAGCACTCCTTCAAACAATCCCAACATTGTCCCAATCAGCACTCCTTGAAACAAACCCAACACTGTCCCAATTAGTACCTACTTCAAACCATCCTCAACACTGTCCCAATCAGCACTCCTTCAAACAATCCCAACACTGTCCCAATCAGCACTCCTTCAAACAATCCCAACACTGTCCCAATCAGCACTCCTTCAAACAATCCCAACACTGTCCCAATCAGCACTCCTTCAAACATTCCCAACACTGTCCCAATCAGCACTCCTTCAAACAATCCCAACACTGTCCCAATCAGCACTCCTCCAAACATTCCCAACATTGTCCCAATCAGCACTCCTCCAAACATTCCCAACACTGTCCCAATCAGCACTTCTTCAAACATTCCCAACACTGTCCCAATCAGCACTCCTTCAAACATCCTGAACATTGTCCCAATCAGCACTCCTTCAAACAATCCTCAACACTGCCCCAATCAGCACTCCTTCAAACAACCCTCAACATTGTCCCAATCAGCACTCCTTCAAACAATCCTCAACACTGTCCCAATCAGCACTCCTTCAAACAACCCTCAACATTGTCCCAATCAGCACTCCTTCAAACATTCCCAACATTGTCCCAATCAGCACTCCTTCAAACATCCTGAACATTGTCCCAATCAGCACTCCTTCAAACAATCCTCAACACTGCCCCAATCAGCAATCCATCAAACAATCCTCAACATTGTCCCAATCAGCACTCCTTCAAACATCCTGAACATTGTCCCAATCAGCACTCCTTCAAATAATCCTCAACACTGCCCCAATCAGCAATCCATCAAACAATCCTCAACACTGCCCCAATCAGCACTCCTTCAAACAATCCCAACACTGCCCCAATCAGCACTCCTTCAAACATTCCCAACACTGTCCCAATCAGCACTCCTACAAACATTCACAACACTGTCCCAATCAGCACTCCTTGAAACATTCCCAACACTGTCCCAATCAGCACTCCTTCAAACAATCACAACACTGTCCCAATCAGCACTCCTTCAAACAATCCCAACACTGTCCCAATCAGCACTCCTTCAAACAACCCTCAACACTGTTCCAATCAGCACTCCTTCAAACATTCCCAACACTGTCCCAATCAGCACTCCGACAAACATTCACAACACTGTCCCAATCAGCACTCCTTGAAACATTCCCAACACTGTCCCAATCAGCACTCCTTCAAACAATCCCAACACTGTCCCAATCAGCACTCCTTCAAGCAATCCCAACACTGTCCCAATCAGCACTCCTTCAAACAACCCTCAACACTGTCCCAATCAGCACTCCTTCAAACAATCCCAACACTGTCCCAATCAGCACTCCTTCAAAGATTCCCAACACTGTCCCTATCAGCACTCCTTCAAACATCCTGAACATTGTCCCATTCAGCACTCCTTCAAACAATCCTCAACATTGTCCCAATCAGCACTCCTTCAAACAACCCTCAACACTGTCCCAATCAGCACTCCTTCAAACAATCCCAACACTGTCCCAATCAGCACTCCTTCAAAGATTCCCAACACTGTCCCTATCAGCACTCCTTCAAACATCCTGAACATTGTCCCATTCAGCACTCCTTCAAACAATCCTCAACACTGTCCCAATCAGCACTCCTTCAAACAATCCCAACACTGCCCCAATCAGCACTCCTTCAAACAATTCCAACACTGTCCCAATCAGCACTCCTTCAAACAATCCCAACACTGTCCCAATCAGCACTCCTTCAAACATTCCCAACACTGTCCCAATCAGCACTCCTTCAAACAACCCTCAACACTGTCCCAATCAGCACTCCTTCAAACAATCCCAACACTGCCCCAAACAGCACTCCTTCAAACAATCCCAACACTGTCCCAATCAGCACTCCTTCAAACAATCCCAACACTGTCCCAATCAGCACTCCTTCAAACATTCCCAACACTGTCCCAATCAGCACGCCTTCAAACAACCCTCAACACTGTCCCAATCAGCACTCCTTCAAACAATTCCAACACTGTCCCAATCAAAACTCCTTCAAACATTCCCAACACTGTCCCAATCAGCACTCCTACAAACATTCCCAACACTGTCCCAATCAGCACTCCTTGAAACATTCCCAACACTGTCCTAACTAGCACTCCTTCAAACAATCGCAACACTGTCCCAATCAGCACTCCTTCAAACAATCCCAACACTGTCCCAATCAGCACTCCTTCAGACAATCCCAACACTGTCCCAATCAGCACTCCTTCAAACATTCCCACCATTGCCCCAATCAGTACTCCTTCAAACATTCCCAACACTGTCCCAATCAGCAATCCATCAAACAATCCCAACACTGTCCCAATCAGCACTCCTTCAAACAATCCCAACACTGTCCCAATCAGCACTCCTTCAAACATTCCCAACACTGTCCCAATCAGCAATCCTTCAAACAATCCCAACACTGACCCAATCAGCACTCCTTCAAACAATCCCAACACTGTCCCAATCAGCACTCCTTCAAACATTCCCTACAGTGTCCCAATCAGCACTCCTTCAAACATTCCCAACACTGTCCCAATCAGCACTCCTTCAAACATTCCCAACACTGTCCCAATCAGCAATCCTTCAAACAATCCCAACACTGTCCCAATCAGCACTCCTTCAAACAATCCCCAACACTGTCCCAATCAGCACTCCTTCAAACATTCCCTACAGTGTCCCAATCAGCACTCCTTCAAACAATCCCAACACTGTCCCAGTCAGCACTCCTTCAAACATTCCCAACACTGTCCCAATCAGCACTCTTTCAAACAATCCCAACACTGCCCCAATCAGCACTCCTTCAAACATTCCCAACACTGTCCCAATCAGCACTCCTTCAAACATTCCCAACACTGTCCCAATCAGCACTCCTTCAAACAATCCCAACACTGTCCCAATCAGCACTCCTTCAAACAATCCCAACACTGCCCCAATCAGCACTCCGTCAAACAATCCTCAACACTGTCCCAATCAGCACTCCTTCAAACAATCCCAACACTGTCCCAAGCAGCAATCCATCAAACAATCCCAACACTGTCCCAATCAGCACTCCTTCAAACAATCCCAACACTGTCCCAATCAGCACTCCTTCAAACATTCCCAACACTGTCCCAATCAGCACTCCTTCAAACAACCCTCAACACTGTTCCAATCAGCACTCCTTCAAACATTCCCAACACTGTCCCAATCAGCACTCCGACAAACATTCACAACACTGTCCCAATCAGCACTCCTTGAAACATTCCCAACACTTTCCCAATCAGCACTCCTTCAAACAATCCCAACACTGTCCCAATCAGCACTCCTTCAAACAATCCCAACATTGTCCAAATCATCACTCCTTCAAACAATCCCAACACTGTCCCAATCAGCACTCCTTCAAACAATCCCAACACTGTCCCAATCAGCACTCCTTCAAACAACCCTCAACACTGTCCCAATCAGCACTCCTTCAAACAATCCCAACACTGTCCCAATCAGCACTCCTTCAAAGATTCCCAACACTGTCCCAATCAGCACTCCTTCAAACAACCCTCAACACTGTCCCAATCAGCACTCCTTCAAACAATCCCAACACTGCCCCAATCAGCACTCCTTCAAACATTCCCAACACTGTCCCAATCAGCACTTCTTCAAACAACCCTCAACACTGTCCCAATCAGCACTCCTTCAAACAATCCCAACACTGCCCCAAACAGCACTCCTTCAAACAATCCCAACACTGTCCCAATCAGCACTCCTTCAAACAATCCCAACACTGTCCCAATCAGCACTCCTTCAAACATTCCCAACACTGTCCCAATCAGCACTTCTTCAAACAACCCTCAACACTGTCCCAATCAGCACTCCTTCAAACAATCCCAACACTGCCCCAAACAGCACTCCTTCAAACAATCCCAACACTGTCCCAATCAGCACTCCTTCAAACAATCCCAACACTGTCCCAATCAGCACTCCTTCAAACATTCCCAACACTGTCCCAATCAGCACTCCTTCAAACAATTCCAACACTGTCCCAATCAAAACTCCTTCAAACATTCCCAACACTGTCCCAATCAGCACTCCTACAAACATTCCCAACACTGTCCCAATCAGCACGCCTTCAAACAACCCTCAACACTGTCCCAATCAGCACTCCTTCAAACAATTCCAACACTGTCCCAATCAAAACTCCTTCAAACAATCCCAACACTGTCCCAATCAGCACTCCTTCAAACAGTCCCAACACTGTCCCAATCAGCACGCCTTCAAACAACGCTCAACACTGTCCCAATCAGCACTCCTTCAAACAATTCCAACACTGTCCCAATCAAAACTCCTTCAAACATTCCCAACACTGTCCCAATCAGCACTCCTACAAACATTCCCAACACTGTCCCAATCAGCACTCCTTGAAACATTCCCAACACTGTCCCAATCAGCACTCCTTCAAACAATCGCAACACTGTCCCAATCAGCACTCCTTCAAACAATCCCAACACTGCCCCAATCAGCACTCCTTCAGACAATCCCAACACTGTCCCAATCAGCACTCCTTCAAACATTCCCACCATTGCCCCAATCAGTACTCCTTCAAACATTCCCAACACTGTCCCAATCAGCAATCCATCAAACAATCCCAACACTGTCCCAATCAGCACTCCTTCAAACAATCCCAACACTGTCCCAATCAGCACTCCTTCAAACATTCCCAACACTGTCCCAATCAGCAATCCTTCAAACAATCCCAACACTGTCCCAATCAGCACTCCTTCAAACAATCCCAACACTGTCCCAATCAGCACTCCTTAAAACATTCCCTACAGTGTCCCAATCAGCACTCCTTCAAACATCCTGAACATTGTCCCAATCAGCACTCCTTCAAACAATCCTCAACACTGCCCCAATCAGCACTCCTTCAAACAACCCTCAACATTGTCCCAATCAGCACTCCTTCAAACAATCCTCAACACTGTCCCAATCAGCACTCCTTCAAACAACCCTCAACATTGTCCCAATCAGCACTCCTTCAAACATTCCCAACATTGTCCCAATCAGCACTCCTTCAAACATCCTGAACATTGTCCCAATCAGCACTCCTTCAAACAATCCTCAACACTGCCCCAATCAGCAATCCATCAAACAATCCTCAACACTGTCCCAATCAGCACTCCTTCAAACATCCTGAACATTGTCCCAATCAGCACTCCTTCAAATAATCCTCAACACTGCCCCAATCAGCAATCCTTCAAACAATCCCAACACTGTCCCAATCAGCACTCCTTCAAACAATCCCAACACTGTCCCAATCAGCACTCCTTCAAACATTCCCAACACTGTCCCAATCAGCACTCCTACAAACATTCACAACACTGTCCCAATTAGCACTCCTTGAAACATTCCCAACACTGTCCCAATCAGCACTCCTTCAAACAATCACAACACTGTCCCAATCAGCACTCCTTCAAACAATCCCAACACTGTCCCAATCAGCACTCCTTCAAACAACCCTCAACACTGTTCCAATCAGCACTCCTTCAAACATTCCCAACACTGTCCCAATCAGCACTCCGACAAACATTCACAACACTGTCCCAATCAGCACTCCTTGAAACATTCCCAACACTGTCCCAATCAGCACTCCTTCAAACAATCCCAACACTGTCCCAATCAGCACTCCTTCAAGCAATCCCAACACTGTCCCAATCAGCACTCCTTCAAACAACCCTCAACACTGTCCCAATCAGCACTCCTTCAAACAATCCCAACACTGTCCCAATCAGCACTCATTCAAAGATTCCCAACACTGTCCCTATCAGCACTCCTTCAAACATCCTGAACATTGTCCCATTCAGCACTCCTTCAAACAATCCTCAACACTGTCCCAATCAGCACTCCTTCAAACAATCCTCAACACTGTCCCAATCAGCACTCCTTGTAACAATCCTCAACACTGTCCCAATCAGCACTCCTTCAAACAATCCCAACACTGTCCCAATCAGCACTCCTTCAAACAATCCCAACACTGTCCCAATCAGCACTCCTTCAAACAATCCCAACACTGCCCCAATCAGCACTCCTTCAAACAATCCCAACACTGTCCCAATCAGCACTCCTTCAAACATTCCCAACACTGTCCCAATCAGCACTCCTTCAAACAACCCTCAACACTGTCCCAATCAGCACTCCTTCAAACAATCCCAACACTGCCCCAAACAGCACTCCTTCAAACAATCCCAACACTGTCCCAATCAGCACTCCTTCAAACAATCCCAACACTGTCCCAATCAGCACTCCTTCAAACATTCCCAACACTGTCCCAATCAGCACGCCTTCAAACAACCCTCAACACTGTCCCAATCAGCACTCCTTCAAACAATTCCAACACTGTCCCAATCAAAACTCCTTCAAACATTCCCAACACTGTCCCAATCAGCACTCCTACAAACATTCCCAACACTGTCCCAATCAGCACTCCTTGAAACATTCCCAACACTGTCCCAACTAGCACTCCTTCAAACAATCGCAACACTGTCCCAATCAGCACTCCTTCAAACAATCCCAACACTGCCCCAATCAGCACTCCTTCAGACAATCCCAACACTGTCCCAATCAGCACTCCTTCAAACATTCCCACCATTGCCCCAATCAGTACTCCTTCAAACATTCCCAACACTGTCCCAATCAGCAATCCATCAAACAATCCCAACACTGTCCCAATCAGCACTCCTTCAAACAATCCCAACACTGTCCCAATCAGCACTCCTTCAAACAATCCCAACATTGTCCAAATCATCACTCCTTCAAACAATCCCAACACTGTCCCAATCAGCACTCCTTCAAACAATGCCAACATTGTCCCAATCAGCACTCCTTCAAACATTCCCAACATTGTCCCAATCAGCACTCCTTCAAACATCCTGAACATTGTCCCAATCAGCACTCCTTCAAACAATCCTCAACACTGCCCCAATCAGCAATCCATCAAACAATCCTCAACACTGTCCCAATCAGCACTCCTTCAAACATCCTGAACATTGTCCCAATCAGCACTTCTTCAAATCATCCTCAACACTGCCCCAATCAGCAATCCATCAAACAATCCTCAACACTGCCCCAATCAGCACTCCTTCAAACAATCCCAACACTGCCCCAATCAGCACTCCTTCAAACATTCCCAACACTGTCCCAATCAGCACTCCTACAAACATTCACAACACTGTCCCAATCAGCACTCCTTGAAACATTCCCAACACTGTCCCAATCAGCACTCCTTCAAACAATCACAACACTGTCCCAATCAGCACTCCTTCAAACAATCCCAACACTTTCCCAATCAGCACTCCTTCAAACAACCCTCAACACTGTTCCAATCAGCACTCCTTCAAACATTCCCAACACTGTCCCAATCAGCACTCCGACAAACATTCACAACACTGTCCCAATCAGCACTCCTTCAAAGATTCCCAACACTGTCCCTATCAGCACTCCTTCAAACATCCTGAACATTGTCCCATTCAGCACTCCTTCAAACAATCCTCAACACTGTCCCAATCAGCACTCCTTCAAACAATCCTCAACACTGTCCCAATCAGCACTCCTTGTAACAATCCTCAACACTGTCCCAATCAGCACTCCTTCAAACAATCCCAACACTGCCCCAATCAGCACTCCTTCAAACAATTCCAACACTGTCCCAATCAGCACTCCTTCAAACAATCCCATCACTGTCCCAATCAGCACTCCTTCAAACATTCCCAACACTGTCCCAATCAGCACTCCTTCAAACAACCCTCAACACTGTCCCAATCAGCACTCCTTCAAACAATCCCAACACTGCCCCAAACAGCACTCCTTCAAACAATCCCAACACTGTCCCAATCAGCACTCCTTCAAACAATCCCAACACTGTCCCAATCAGCACTCCTTCAAACATTCCCAACACTGTCCCAATCAGCACGCCTTCAAACAACCCTCAACACTGTCCCAATCAGCACTCCTTCAAACAATTCCAACACTGTCCCAATCAAAACTCCTTCAAACATTCCCAACACTGTCCCAATCAGCACTCCTACAAACATTCCCAACACTGTCCCAATCAGCACTCCTTGAAACATTCCCAACACTGTCCCAACTAGCACTCCTTCAAACAATCGCAACACTGTCCCAATCAGCACTCCTTCAAACAATCCCAACACTGCCCCAATCAGCACTCCTTCAGACAATCCCAACACTGTCCCAATCAGCACTCCTTCAAACATTCCCACCATTGCCCCAATCAGTACTCCTTCAAACATTCCCAACACTGTCCCAATCAGCACTCCTTCAAACAATCCCAACACTGTCCCAATCAGCACTCCTTCAAACATTCCCAACACTGTCCCAATCAGCAATCCTTCAAACAATCCCAACACTGTCCCAATCAGCACTCCTTCAAACAATCCCAACACTGTCCCAATCAGCACTCCTTCAAACATTCCCTACAGTGTCCCAATCAGCACTCCTTCAAACATTCCCAACACTGTCCCAATCAGCACTCCTTCAAACATTCCCAACACTGTCCCAATCAGCACTCCTTCAAACAATCCCAACACTGTCCCAATCAGCACTCCTTCAAACATTCCCTACAGTGTCCCAATCAGCACTCCTTCAAACAATCCCAACACTGTCCCAGTCAGCACTCCTTCAAACATTCCCAACACTGCCCCAATCAGCACTCCTTCAAACATTCCCAACACTGTCCCAATCAGCACTCCTTCAAACATTCCCAACACTGTCCCAATCAGCACTCCTTCAAACAATCCCAACACTGTCCCAATCAGCACTCCTTCAAACAATCCCAACACTGCCCCAATCAGCACTCCGTCAAACAATCCTCAACACTGTCCCAATCAGCACTCCTTCAAACAATCCCAACACTGTCCCAATCAGCAATCCATCAAACAATCCCAACACTGTCCCAATCAGCACTCCTTCAAACAATCCCAACACTGTCCCAATCAGCACTCCTTCAAACATTCCCAACACTGTCCCAATCAGCACTCCTTCAAACAACCCTCAACACTGTTCCAATCAGCACTCCTTCAAACATTCCCAACACTGTCCCAATCAGCACTCCGAAAACATTCACAACACTGTCCCAATCAGCACTCCTTGAAACATTCCCAACACTGTCCCAATCAGCACTCCTTCAAACAATCCCAACACTGTCCCAATCAGCACTCCTTCAAACAATCCCAACATTGTCCAAATCATCACTCCTTCAAACAATCCCAACACTGTCCCAATCAGCACTCCTTCAAACAATCCCAACACTGTCCCAATCAGCACTCCTTCAAACAACCCTCAACACTGTCCCAATCAGCACTCCTTCAAACAATCCCAACACTGTCCCAATCAGCACTCCTTCAAAGATTCCCAACACTGTCCCAATCAGCACTCCTTCAAACAACCCTCAACACTGTCCCAATCAGCACTCCTTCAAACAATTCCAACACTGTCCCAATCAGCACTCCTTCAAACAATCCCAACACTGTCCCAACCAGCACTCCTTCAAACATTCCCAACACTGTCCCAATCAGCACTTCTTCAAACAACCCTCAACACTGTCCCAATCAGCACTCCTTCAAACAATCCCAACACTGCCCCAAACAGCACTCCTTCAAACAATCCCAACACTGTCCCAATCAGCACTCCTTCAAACAATCCCAACACTGTCCCAATCAGCACTCCTTCAAACATTCCCAACACTGTCCCAATCAGCACTCCTTCAAACAATTCCAACACTGTCCCAATCAAAACTCCTTCAAACATTCCCAACACTGTCCCAATCAGCACTCCTACAAACATTCCCAACACTGTCCCAATCAGCACGCCTTCAAACAACCCTCAACACTGTCCCAATCAGCACTCCTTCAAACAATCCCAACACTGTCCCAATCAGCACTCCTTCAAACATTCCCAACACTGTCCCAATCAGCAATCCCTCAAACAATCCCAACACTGTCCCAATCAGCACTCCTTCAAACAATCCCAACACTGTCCCAATCAGCACTCCTTCAAACAATCCCAACACTGCCCCAAACAGCACTCCTTCAAACAATCCCAACACTGTCCCAATCAGCACTCCTTCAAACATTCCCAACACTGTCCCAATCAGAAATCCCTCAAACAATCCCAACACTGTCCCAATCAGCACTCCTTCAAACAATCCCAACACTGTCCCAATCAGCACTCCTTTAAACAATCCCAACACTGCCCCAAACAGCACTCCTTCAAACAATCCCAACACTGTCCCAATCAGCACTCCTTCAAACATTCCCAACACTGTCCCAATCAGCAATCCTTCAAACAATCCCAACACTGTCCCAATCAGCACTCCTTCAAACAATCCCAACACTGTTCCAATCAGCACTCCTTCAAACATTCCCTACAGTGTCCCAATCAGCACTCCTTCAAACATCCTGAACATTGTCCCAATCAGCACTCCTTCAAACAATCCTCAACACTGCCCCAATCAGCACTCCTTCAAACAACCCTCAACATTGTCCCAATCAGCACTCCTTCAAACATTCCCAACATTGTCCCAATCAGCACTCCTCCAAACATTCCCAACACTGTCCCAATCAGCACTCCTTCAAACATTCCCAACACTGCCCCAATCAGCACTCCTTCAAACATTCCCAACACTGTCCCAATCAGCACTCCTTCAAACAATCCTCAACACTGTCCCAATCAGCACTCCTTCAAACAACCCTCAACATTGTCCCAATCAGCACTCCTTCAAACATTCCCAACATTGTCCCAATCAGCACTCCTTCAAACATCCTGAACATTGTCCCAATCAGCACTCCTTCAAACAATCCTCAACACTGCCCCAATCAGCAATCCATCAAACAATCCTCAACACTGTCCCAATCAGCACTCCTTCAAACATCCTGAACATTGTCCCAATCAGCACTCCTTCAAATAATCCTCAACACTGCCCCAATCAGCAATCCATCAAACAATCCTCAACACTGCCCCAATCAGCACTCCTTCAAACAATCCCAACACTGCCCCAATCAGCACTCCTTCAAACATTCCCAACACTGTCCCAATCAGCACTCCTACAAACATTCACAACACTGTCCCAATCAGCACTCCTTGAAACATTCCCAACACTGTCCCAATCAGCACTCCTTCAAACAATCACAACACTGTCCCAATCAGCACTCCTTCAAACAATCCCAACACTGTCCCAATCAGCACTCCTTCAAACAACCCTCAACACTGTTCCAATCAGCACTCCTTCAAACATTCCCAACACTGTCCCAATCAGCACTCCGACAAACATTCACAACACTGTCCCAATCAGCACTCCTTGAAACATTCCCAACACTGTCCCAATCAGCACTCCTTCAAACAATCCCAACACTGCCCCAATCAGCACTCCTTCAAGCAATCCCAACACTGTCCCAATCAGCACTCCTTCAAACAACCCTCAACACTGTCCCAATCAGCACTCCTTCAAACAATCCCAACACTGTCCCAATCAGCACTCCTTCAAAGATTCCCAACACTGTCCCTATCAGCACTCCTTCAAACATCCTGAACATTGTCCCATTCAGCACTCCTTCAAACAATCCTCAACACTGTCCCAATCAGCACTCCTTCAAACAATCCTCAACACTGTCCCAATCAGCACTCCTGGTAACAATCCTCAACACTGTCCCAATCAGCACTCCTTCAAACAATCCCAACACTGCCCCAATCAGCACTCCTTCAAACAATTCCAACACTGTCCCAATCAGCACTCCTTCAAACAATCCCAACACTGTCCCAATCAGCACTCCTTCAAACATTCCCAACACTGTCCCAATCAGCACTCCTTCAAACAACCCTCAACACTGTCCCAATCAGCACTCCTTCAAACAATCCCAACACTGCCCCAAACAGCACTCCTTCAAACAATCCCAACACTGTCCCAATCAGCACTCCTTCAAACAATCCCAACACTGTCCCAATCAGCACTCCTTCAAACATTCCCAACACTGTCCCAATCAGCACGCCTTCAAACAACCCTCAACACTGTCCCAATCAGCACTCCTTCAAACAATTCCAACACTGTCCCAATCAAAACTCCTTCAAACATTCCCAACACTGTCCCAATCAGCACTCCTTCAAACATTCCCAACACTGTCCCAATCAGCACTCCTTGAAACATTCCCAACACTGTCCCAATCAGCACTCCTTCAAACATTCCCACCATTGCCCCAATCAGTACTCCTTCAAACATTCCCAACACTGTCCCAATCAGCAATACATCAAACAATCCCAACACTGTCCCAATCAGCACTCCTTCAAACAATCCCAACACTGTCCCAATCAGCACTCCTTCAAACATTCCCAACACTGTCCCAATCAGCAATCCTTCAAACAATCCCAACACTGTCCCAATCAGCACTCCTTCAAACAATCCCAACACTGTCCCAATCAGCACTCCTTCAAACATTCCCTACAGTGTCCCAATCAGCACTCCTTCAAACATTCCCAACACTGCCCCAATCAGCACTCCTTCAGACAATCCCAACACTGTCCCAATCAGCACTCCTTCAAACATTCCCACCATTGCCCCAATCAGTACTCCTTCAAACATTCCCAACACTGTCCCAATCAGCAATCCATCAAACAATCCCAACACTGTCCCAATCAGCACTCCTTCAAACATTCCCAACACTGTCCCAATCAGCACTCCTTCAAACAATCCCAACACTGTCCCAATCAGCACTCCTTCAAACAATCCCAACATTGTCCAAATCATCACTCCTTCAAACAATCCCAACACTGTCCCAATCAGCACTCCTTCAAACAATCCCAACACTGTCCCAATCAGCACTCCTTCAAACAACCCTCAACACTGTCCCAATCAGCACTCCTTCAAACAATCCCAACACTGTCCCAATCAGCACTCCTTCAAACAATCCCAACACTGCCCCAATCAGCACTCCTTCAAACAATTCCAACACTGTCCCAATCAGCACTCCTTCAAACAATCCCAACACTGTCCCAATCAGCACTCCTTCAAACATTCCCAACACTGTCCCAATCAGCACTTCTTCAAACAACCCTCAACACTGTCCCAATCAGCACTCCTTCAAACAATCCCAACACTGCCCCAAACAGCACTCCTTCAAACAATCCCAACACTGTCCCAATCAGCACTCCTTCAAACAATCCCAACACTGTCCCAATCAGCACTCCTTCAAACATTCCCAACACTGTCCCAATCAGCACTCCTTCAAACAATTCCAACACTGTCCCAATCAAAACTCCTTCAAACATTCCCAACACTGTCCCAATCAGCACTCCTACAAACATTCCCAACACTGTCCCAATCAGCACGCCTTCAAACAACCCTCAACACTGTCCCAATCAGCACTCCTTCAAACAATTCCAACACTGTCCCAATCAAACCTCCTTCAAACAATCCCAACACTGTCCCAATCAGCACTCCTTCAAACATTCCCAACACTGTCCCAATCAGCACGCCTTCAAACAACCCTCAACACTGTCCCAATCAGCACTCCTTCAAACAATTCCAACACTGTCCCAATCAAAACTCCTTCAAACATTCCCAACACTGTCCCAATCAGCACTCCTACAAACATTCCCAACACTGTCCCAATCAGCACTCCTTGAAACATTCCCAACACTGTCCCAATCAGCACTCCTTCAAACAATCGCAACACTGTCCCAATCAGCACTCCTTCAAACAATCCCAACACTGCCCCAATCAGCACTCCTTCAAACAATCCCAACACTGTCCCAATCAGCACTCCTTCAAACATTCCCACCATTGCCCCAATCAGTACTCCTTCAAACATTCCCAACACTGTCCCAATCAGCAATCCATCAAACAATCCCAACACTGTCCCAATCAGCACTCCTTCAAACAATCCCAACACTGTCCCAATCAGCACTCCTTCAAACATTCCCAACACTGTCCCAATCAGCAATCCTTCAAACAATCCCAACACTGTCCCAATCAGCACTCCTTCAAACAATCCCAACACTGTCCCAATCAGCACTCCTTCAAACATTCCCTACAGTGTCCCAATCAGCACTCCTTCAAACAATCCCAACACTGTCCCAGTCAGCACTCCTTCAAACATTCCCAACACTGTCCCAATCAGCACTCTTTCAAACAATCCCAACACTGCCCCAATCAGCACTCCTTCAAACATTCCCAACACTGTCCCAATCAGCACTCCTTCAAACATTCCCAACACTGTCCCAATCAGCACTCCTTCAAACATTCCCAACACTGTCCCAATCAGCACTCCTTCAAACAATCCCAACACTGCCCCAATCAGCACTCCGTCAAACAATCCTCAACACTGTCCCAATCAGCACTCCTTCAAACAATCCCAACACTGTCCCAATCAGCAATCCATCAAACAATCCCAACACTGTCCCAATCAGCACTCCTTCAAACAATCCCAACACTGTCCCAATCAGCACTCCTTCAAACATTCCCAACACTGTCCCAATCAGCACTCCTTCAAACAATCCTCAACACTGCCCCAATCAGCACTCCTTGAAACAATCCTCAACACTGCCCCAATCAGCACTCCTTCAAACAATCCCAGCACTGTCCCAATCAGCACTCCTTCAAACAATCCCAACACTGCCCCAATCAGCACTCCTTCAAACAATCCCAACACTGTCCCAATCAGCACTCCTTCAACCAATCCCAACACTGTCCCAATCAGCACTCCTTCAAACATTCCCAACACTGTCCCAATCAGCACTCCTTCAAACAACCCTCAACACTGTCCCAATCAGCACTCCTTCAAACAATCCCAACACTGCCCCAATCAGCACTCCTTCAAACAATCCCAACACTGTCCCAATCAGCACTCCTTCAAACAATCCCAACACTGTCCCAATCAGCACTCCTTCAAACAATCCCAACACTGTCCCAATCAGCACGCCTTCAAACAACCCTCAACACTGTCCCAATCAGCACTCCTTCAAACATTCCCAACACTGTCCCAATCAGCACTCCTACAAACATTCCCAACACTGTCCCAATCAGCACTCCTTGAAACATTCCCAACACTGTCCCAACCAGCACTCCTTCAAACAATCCCAACACTGTCCCAATCAGCACTCCTTCAAACAATCCCAACACTGCCCCAATCAGCACTCCTTCAGACAATCCCAACACTGTCCCAATCAGCACTCCTTCAAACATTCCCAACACTGCCCCAATCAGCACTCCTTCAAACATTCCCAACACTGTCCCAATCAGCAATCCATCAAACAATCCCAACACTGTCCCAATCAGCACTCCTTCAAACAATCCCAACACTGTCCCAATCAGCACTCCTACAAACATTCCCAACACTGTCCCAATCAGCACTCCTTCAAACAATCCCAACACTGTCCCAATCACCACTCCTTCAAACATTCCCTACAGTGTCCCAATCAGCATTCCTTCAAACAATCCCAACACTGTCCCAGTCAGCACTCCTTCAAACATTCCCAACACTGTCCCAATCATCACTCCTTCAAACAATCCCAACACTGCCCCAATCAGCACTCCTTCAAACATTCCCAACACTGTCCCAATCAGCACTCCTTCAAACATTCCCAACACTGTCCCAATCAGCACTCCTTCAAACAATCGCAACACTGCCCCAATCAGCACTCCGTCAAACAATCCTCAACACTGTCCCAATCAGCACTCCTTCAAACAATCCTCAACACTGTCCCAATCAGCACTCCTTGAAACAATCCCAACACTGTCCCAATTAGTACCTACTTCAAACCATCCTCAACACTGTCCCAATCAGCACTCCTTCAAACAATCCCAACACTGTCCCAATCAGCACTCCTTCAAACAATCCCAACACTGTCCCAATCAGCACTCCTTCAAACAATCCCAACACTGTCCCAATCAGCACTCCTCCAAACATTCCCAACATTGTCCCAATCAGCACTCCTCCAAGCATTCCCAACACTGTCCCAATCAGCACTCCTTCAAACATTCCCAACACTGTCCCAATCAGCACTCCTTCAAACAATCCCAACACTGTCCCAATCAGCACTCCTCCAAACATTCCCAACATTGTCCCAATCAGCACTCCTCCAAACATTCCCAACACTGTCCCAATCAGCACTTCTTCAAACATTCCCAACACTGTCCCAATCAGCACTCCTTCAAACAATCCCAACACTGCCACAATCAGCACTCCTTCAAACAATCCCAACAGTGTCCCAAATCAGCACTCCTTCAAACAATCCCAACACTGTCCCAATCAGCACTCCTTCAAACAATCCCAACACTGTCCCAATCAGCACTCCTTGAAACATTCCCAACACTGTCCCAACCAGCACTCCTTCAAACAATCCCAACACTGTCCCAATCAGCACTCCTTCAAACAATCCCAACACTGCCCCAATCAGCACTCCTTCAGACAATCCCAACACTGTCCCAATCAGCACTCCTTCAAACATTCCCAACACTGCCCCAATCAGCACTCCTTCAAACATTCCCAACACTGTCCCAATCAGCAATCCATCAAACAATCCCAACACTGTCCCAATCAGCACTCCTTCAAACAATCCCAACACTGTCCCAATCAGCACTCCTTCAAACAATCCCAACACTGCCACAATCAGCACTCCTTCAAACAATCCCAACAGTGTCCCAATCAGCACTCCTTCAAACAATCCCAACACTGTCCCAGTCAGCACTCCTTCAAACAATCCCAACACTGTCCCAATCAGCACTCCTTGAAACATTCCCAACACTGTCCCAACCAGCACTCCTTCAAACAATCACAACACTGTCCCAATCAGCACTCCTTCAAACAATCCCAACACTGCCCCAATCAGCAATCCTTCAGACAATCCCAACACTGTCCCAATCAGCACTCCTTCAAACATTCCCAACACTGCCCCAATCAGCACTCCTTCAAACATTCCCAACACTGCCCCAATCAGCAATCCATCAAACAATCCCAACACTGTCCCAATCAGCACTCCTACAAACATTCCCAACACTGTCCCAATCAGCACTCCTTCAAACAATCCCAACACTGTCCCAATCAGCACTCCTTCAAACATTCCCTACAGTGTCCCAATCAGCATTCCTTCAAACAATCCCAACACTGTCCCATTCAGCACTCCTTCAAACATTCCCAACACTGTCCCAATCAGCACTCCTTCAAACAATCCCAACACTGCCCCAATCAGCACTCCTTCAAACATTCCCAACACTGTCCCAATCAGCACTCCTTCAAACATTCCCAACACTGTCCCAATCAGCACTCCTTCAAACAATCCCAACACTGTCCCAATCAGCACTCCTTCAAACAATCCTCAACACTGTCCCAATCAGCACTCCTTGAAACAAACCCAACACTGTCCCAATTAGTACCTACTTCAAACCATCCTCAACACTGTCCCAATCAGCACTCCTTCAAACAATCCCAACACTGTCCCAATCAGCACTCCTTCAAACAATCCCAACACTGTCCCAATCAGCACTCCTTCAAACATTCCCAACACTGTCCCAACCAGCACTCCTTCAAACAATCCCAACACTGTCCCAATCAGCACTCCTTCAAACAATCCCAACACTGTCCCAATCAGCACTCCTCCAAACATTCCCAACATTGTCCCAATCAGCACTCCTCCAAGCATTCCCAACACTGTCCCAATCAGCACTCCTTCAAACATTCCCAACACTGTCCCAATCAGCACTCCTTCAAACAATCCCAACACTGTCCCAATCAGCACTCCTCCAAACATTCCCAACATTGTCCCAATCAGCACTCCTCCAAACATTCCCAACACTGTCCCAATCAGCACTTCTTCAAACATTCCCAACACTGTCCCAATCAGCACTCCTTCAAACATCCTGAACATTGTCCCAATCAGCACTCCTTCAAACAATCCTCAACACTGCCTCAATCAGCAATCCATCAAACAATCCTCAACACTGTCCCAATCAGCACTCCTTCAAACATCCTGAACATTGTCCCAATCAGCACTCATTCGAACAATCCCAACACTGCCCCAATCAGCACTCCTTCAAACAATCCCAACACTGCCCCAATCAGGACTCCTTCAAACATTCCCAACACTGTCCCAATCAGCACTCCTTCAAACATTCCGAACACTGCCACAATCAGCACTCCTTCAAACAACCCTCAACACTGTTCCAATCAGCACTCCTTCAAACATTCCCAACACTGTCCCAATCAGCACTCCTACAAACATTCACAACACTGTCCCAATCAGCACTCCTTGAAACATTCCCAACACTGTCCCAATCAGCACTCCTTCAAACAATCCCAACACTGTCCCAATCAGCACTCCTTCAAACAATCCCAACACTGTCCCAATCAGCACTCCTTCAAACAATCCCAACACTGTCCCAATCAGCACTCCTTCAAACAACCCTCAACACTGTCCCAATCAGCACTCCTTCAAACAATCCCAACACTGTCCCAATCAGCACTCCTTCAAAGATTCCCAACACTGTCCCTATCAGCACTCCTTCATCATCCTGAACATTGTCCCAATCAGCACTCCTTCAAACAATCCTCAACACTGCCCCAATCAGCACTCCTTCAAACAATCCCAACACTGTCCCAATCAGCACTCCTTCAAACAATCCTCAACACTGCCCCAATCATCACTCCTTGAAACAATCCTCAACACTGTCCCAATCAGCACTCCTTCAAACAATCCCAACACTGCCCCAATCAGCACTCCTTCAAACAATCCCAACAATGTCCCAATCAGCACTCCTTCAAACAATCCCAACACTGTCCCAATCAGCACTCCTTCAAACATTCCCAACACTGTCCCAATCAGCACTCCTTCAAACAACCCTCAACACTGTCCCAATCAGCACTCCTTCAAACAATCCCAACACTGCCCCAAACAGCACTCCTTCAAACAATCCCAACACTGTCCCAATCAGCACTCCTTCAAACAATCCCAACACTGTCCCAATCAGCACTCCTTCAAACATTCCCAACACTGTCCCAATCAGCACTCCTTCAAACAATCCCAACACTGCCACAATCAGCACTCCTTCAAACAATCCCAACAGTGTCCCAATCAGCACTCCTTCAAACAATCCCAACACTGTCCCAATCAGCACTCCTTCAAACAATCCCAACACTGTCCCAATCAGCACTCCTTGAAACATTCCCAACACTGTCCCAACCAGCACTCCTTCAAACAATCCCAACACTGTCCCAATCAGCACTCCTTCAAACAATCCCAACACTGCCCCAATCAGCACTCCTTCAGACAATCCCAACACTGTCCCAATCAGCACTCCTTCAAACATTCCCAACACTGCCCCAATCAGCACTCCTTCAAACATTCCCAACACTGTCCCAATCAGCAATCCATCAAACAATCCCAACACTGTCCCAATCAGCACTCCTTCAAACAATCCCAACACTGTCCCAATCAGCACTCCTTCAAACAATCCCAACACTGCCACAATCAGCACTCCTTCAAACAATCCCAACAGTGTCCCAATCAGCACTCCTTCAAACAATCCCAACACTGTCCCAGTCAGCACTCCTTCAAACAATCCCAACACTGTCCCAATCAGCACTCCTTGAAACATTCCCAACACTGTCCCAACCAGCACTCCTTCAAACAATCACAACACTGTCCCAATCAGCACTCCTTCAAACAATCCCAACACTGCCCCAATCAGCAATCCTTCAGACAATCCCAACACTGTCCCAATCAGCACTCCTTCAAACATTCCCAACACTGCCCCAATCAGCACTCCTTCAAACATTCCCAACACTGCCCCAATCAGCAATCCATCAAACAATCCCAACACTGTCCCAATCAGCACTCCTACAAACATTCCCAACACTGTCCCAATCAGCACTCCTTCAAACAATCCCAACACTGTCCCAATCAGCACTCCTTCAAACATTCCCTACAGTGTCCCAATCAGCATTCCTTCAAACAATCCCAACACTGTCCCATTCAGCACTCCTTCAAACATTCCCAACACTGTCCCAATCAGCACTCCTTCAAACAATCCCAACACTGCCCCAATCAGCACTCCTTCAAACATTCCCAACACTGTCCCAATCAGCACTCCTTCAAACATTCCCAACACTGTCCCAATCAGCACTCCTTCAAACAATCCCAACACTGTCCCAATCAGCACTCCTTCAAACAATCCTCAACACTGTCCCAATCAGCACTCCTTGAAACAAACCCAACACTGTCCCAATTAGTACCTACTTCAAACCATCCTCAACACTGTCCCAATCAGCACTCCTTCAAACAATCCCAACACTGTCCCAATCAGCACTCCTTCAAACAATCCCAACACTGTCCCAATCAGCACTCCTTCAAACATTCCCAACACTGTCCCAACCAGCACTCCTTCAAACAATCCCAACACTGTCCCAATCAGCACTCCTTCAAACAATCCCAACACTGTCCCAATCAGCACTCCTCCAAACATTCCCAACATTGTCCCAATCAGCACTCCTCCAAGCATTCCCAACACTGTCCCAATCAGCACTCCTTCAAACATTCCCAACACTGTCCCAATCAGCACTCCTTCAAACAATCCCAACACTGTCCCAATCAGCACTCCTCCAAACATTCCCAACATTGTCCCAATCAGCACTCCTCCAAACATTCCCAACACTGTCCCAATCAGCACTTCTTCAAACATTCCCAACACTGTCCCAATCAGCACTCCTTCAAACATCCTGAACATTGTCCCAATCAGCACTCCTTCAAACAATCCTCAACACTGCCTCAATCAGCAATCCATCAAACAATCCTCAACACTGTCCCAATCAGCACTCCTTCAAACATCCTGAACATTGTCCCAATCAGCACTCATTCGAACAATCCCAACACTGCCCCAATCAGCACTCCTTCAAACAATCCCAACACTGCCCCAATCAGGACTCCTTCAAACATTCCCAACACTGTCCCAATCAGCACTCCTTCAAACATTCCGAACACTGCCACAATCAGCACTCCTTCAAACAACCCTCAACACTGTTCCAATCAGCACTCCTTCAAACATTCCCAACACTGTCCCAATCAGCACTCCTACAAACATTCACAACACTGTCCCAATCAGCACTCCTTGAAACATTCCCAACACTGTCCCAATCAGCACTCCTTCAAACAATCCCAACACTGTCCCAATCAGCACTCCTTCAAACAATCCCAACACTGTCCCAATCAGCACTCCTTCAAACAATCCCAACACTGTCCCAATCAGCACTCCTTCAAACAACCCTCAACACTGTCCCAATCAGCACTCCTTCAAACAATCCCAACACTGTCCCAATCAGCACTCCTTCAAAGATTCCCAACACTGTCCCTATCAGCACTCCTTCATCATCCTGAACATTGTCCCAATCAGCACTCCTTCAAACAATCCTCAACACTGCCCCAATCAGCACTCCTTCAAACAATCCCAACACTGTCCCAATCAGCACTCCTTCAAACAATCCTCAACACTGCCCCAATCATCACTCCTTGAAACAATCCTCAACACTGTCCCAATCAGCACTCCTTCAAACAATCCCAACACTGCCCCAATCAGCACTCCTTCAAACAATCCCAACAATGTCCCAATCAGCACTCCTTCAAACAATCCCAACACTGCCCCAATCAGCACTCCTTCAAACAATCCCAACAATGTCCCAATCAGCACTCCTTCAAACAATCCCAACACTGTCCCAATCAGCACTCCTTCAAACAATCCCAACACTGCCCCAAACAGCACTCCTTCAAACAATCCCAACACTGTCCCAATCAGCACTCCTTCAAACAATCCCAACACTGTCCCAATCAGCACTCCTTCAAACATTCCCAACACTGTCCCAATCAGCACGCCTTCAAACAACCCTCAACACTGTCCCAATCAGCACTCCTTCAAACAATTCCAACACTGTCCCAATCAACACTCCTTCAAACATTCCCAACACTGTCCCAATCAGCACTCCTACAAACATTCCCAACACTGTCCCAATCAGCACTCCTTCAAACAACCCTCAACACTGCCCCAATCAGCACTCCTTCAAACAATCCCAACACTGTCCCAATCAGCACTCCTTCAAACAATCCTCAACACTGCCCCAATCATCACTCCTTGAAACAATCCTCAACACTGTCCCAATCAGCACTCCTTCAAACAATCCCAACACTGCCCCAATCAGCACTCCTTCAAACAATCCCAACAATGTCCCAATCAGCACTCCTTCAAACAATCCCAACACTGTCCCAATCAGCACTCCTTCAAACATTCCCAACACTGTCCCAATCAGCACTCCTTCAAACAACCCTCAACACTGTCCCAATCAGCACTCCTTCAAACAATCCCAACACTGCCCCAAACAGCACTCCTTCAAACAATCCCAACACTGTCCCAATCAGCACTCCTTCAAACAATCCCAACACTGTCCCAATCAGCACTCCTTCAAACATTCCCAACACTGTCCCAATCAGCACGCCTTCAAACAACCCTCAACACTGTCCCAATCAGCACTCCTTCAAACAATTCCAACACTGTCCCAATCAACACTCCTTCAAACATTCCCAACACTGTCCCAATCAGCACTCCTACAAACATTCCCAACACTGTCCCAATCAGCACTCCTTGAAACATTCCCAACACTGTCCCAACTAGCACTCCTTCAAACATTCCCAACACTGTCCCAATCAGCACTCCTTCAAACAATCCCAACACTGCCCCAATCAGCACTCCTTCAGACAATCCCAACACTGTCCCAATCAGCACTCCTTCAAACATTCCCAACACTGCCCCAATCAGCACTCCTTCAAACAATCCCAACACTGTCCCAATCAGCAATCCATCAAACAATCCCAACACTGTCCCAATCAGCACTCCTTCAAACAATCCCAACACTGCGCCAATCAGCACTCCTTCAGACAATCCCAACACTGTCCCAATCAGCACTCCTTCAAACATTCCCAACACTGCCCCAATCAGCACTCCTTCAAACATTCCCAACACTGTCCCAATCAGCAATCCATCAAACAATCCCAACACTGTCCCAATCAGCACTCCTTCAAACAATCCCAACACTGTCCCAATCAGCACTCCTTCAAACATTCCCAACACTGTCCCAATCAGCACTCCTTCAAACATTCCCAACACTGTCCCAATCAGCACTCCTTCAAACAATCCCAACACTGTCCCAATCAGCACTCCTTCAAACATTCCCTACAGTGTCCCAATCAGCACTCCTTCAAACAATCCCAACACTGTCCCAGTCAGCACTCCTTCAAACATTCCCAACACTGTCCCAATCAGCACTCCTTCAAACAATCCCAACACTGCCCCAATCAGCACTCCTTCAAACATTCCCAACACTGTCCCAATCAGCACTCCTTCAAACATTCCCAACACTGTCCCAATCAGCACTCCTTCAAACAATCCCAACACTGTCCCAATCAGCACTCCTTCAAACAATCCCAACACTGCCCCAATCAGCACTCCGTCAAACAATCCTCAACACTGTCCCAATCAGCACTCCTTCAAACAATCCCAACACTGTCCCAATCAGCACTCCTTCAAACAATCCCAACACTGTCCCAATCAGCACTCCTTCAAACAATCCCAACATTGTCCCAATCAGCACTCCTCCAAACATTCCCAACACTGTCCCAATCAGCACTCCTTCAAACATTCCCAACACTGTCCCAATCAGCACTCCTTCAAACAATCCCAACACTGTCCCAATCAGCACTCCTCCAAACATTCCCAACATTGTCCCAATCAGCACTCCTTCAAACAATCCTCAACACTGTCCCAATCAGCACTCCTTCAAACTACCCTGAACATTGTCCCAATCAGCACTCCTTCAAACATTCCCAACACTGTCCCAATCAGCACTCCTTCAAACATCCTGAACATTGTCCCAATCAGCACTCCTTCAAACAATCCTCAACACTGCCCAAATCAGCAATCCATCAAACAATCCTCAACACTGTCCCAATCAGCACTCCTTCAAACATCCTGAACATTGTCCCAATCAGCACTCCTTCAAACAATCCACAACACTGCCCCAATCAGCAATCCATCAAACAGTCCTCAACAGTGTCCCAATCAGCACTCCTTCAAACAATCCTCAACACTGTCCCAATCAGCACTCCTTCAAACAACCCTCAACATTGTCCCAATCAGCACTCCTTCAAACAATCCCAACACTGCCCCAATCAGCACTCATTCAAACAATCCCAACACTGACCCAATCAGCACTCCTTCAAACAATCCCAACACTGTCCCAATCAGCACTCCTTCAAACAATCCCAACACTGTCTCAATCAGCACTCCTTCAAACATTCCCAACACTGCCCCAATCAGCACTCATTCAAACAATCCCAACACTGCCCCAATCAGCACTACTTCAAACAATCCCAACACTGTCCCAATCAGCAATCCTTCAAACAATCCCAACACTGTCCCAATCAGCACTCCTTCAAACAACCCTCAAAACTGCCCCAATCAGCACTCCTTCAAACAATCCTCAACACTGCCCCAATCAGCACTCCTTGAAACAATCCTCAACACTGCCCCAATCAGCACTCCTTGAAACAATGCTCAACACTGCCCCAATCAGCACTCCTTCAAACAATCCCAACACTGCCCAAATCAGCACTCCTTCAAACAATCCCAACACTGCCCCAATCAGCACTCCTTCAAACATTCCCAACACTGTCCCAATCAGCACTCCTTCAAACAACCCTCAACACTGTCCCAAACAGCACTCCTTCAAACAATCCCAACAGTGTCCCAATCAGCACTCCTTCAAACAATCCTCAACACTGCCCAAATCAGCACTCCTTCAAACATTCCCAACACTGTCCCAATCAGCACTCCTTCAAACAATCCTCAACACTGCCCCAATCAGCACTCCTTGAAACAATCCTCAACACTGCCCCAATCAGCACTCCTTGAAACAATCCTCAACACTGCCCCAATCAGCACTCCTTCAAACAATCCCAACACTGCCCAAATCAGCACTCCTTCAAACAATCCCAACACTGCCCCAATCAGCACTCCTTCAAACATTCCCAACACTGTCCCAATCAGCGCTCCTTCAAACAATCCCAACACTGTCCCAATCAGCACTCCTTCAAACATTCCCAACACTGTCCCAATCAGCACTCCTTCAAACATCCCTCAACACTGTCCCAATCAGCACTCCTTCAAACAATTCCAACACTGTCCCAATCAGCACTCCTTCAAACATTCCCAACACTGTCCCAATCAGCACTCCTGCAAACATTCCCAACACTGTCCCAATCAGCACTCCTTGAAACATTCCCAACACTGTCCCAACCAGCACTCCTTCAAACAATCCCAACACTGCCCCAATCAGCACTCCTTCAAACAATCCCAACACTGCCCCAATCAGCACTCCTTCAGACAATCCCAACACTGTCCCAATCAGCACTCCTTCAAACATTACCAATACTGCCCCAATCAGCAATCCATCAAACAATCCCAAAACTGTCCCAATCAGCACTCCTTCAAACAATCCCAACACTGTCCCAATCAGCAATCCATCAAACAATCCCAAAACTGTCCCAATCAGCACTCCTTCAAACAATCCCAACACTGTCCCAATCAGCAATCCATCAAACAATCCCAAAACTGTCCCAATCAGCACTCCTTCAAACATTCCCAACACTGTCCCAATCAGCAATCCATCAAACAATCCCAAAACTGTCCCAATCAGCACTCCTTCAAACAATCCCAACACTGTCGCAATCAGCACTCCTTCAAACATTCCCAACACTGTCCCAATCAGCACTCCTTCAAACATTCCCAACACTGTCCCAATCAGCACTCCTTCAAACAATCCCAACACTGTCCCAATCAGCACTCCTTCAAACAATCCCAACACTGTCCCAATCAGCACTCCTTCAAACATTCCCAACAGTGTCCCAATCAGCACTCCTTCAAACATTCCCAACACTGTCCCAATCAGCACTCCTTCAAACATTCCCAACAGTGTCCCAATCAGCACTCCTTCAAACATTCCCAACACTGTCCCAATCAGCACTCCTTCAAACAATCCAAACACTGCCCCAATCAGCACTCCGTCAAACAATCCTCAACACTGTCCCAATCAGCAATCCTTCAAACAATCCCAACACTGTCCCAATCAGCACTCCTTCAAACAATCCCAACACTGTCCCAATCAGCACTCCGTCAAACAATCCTCAACACTGTCCCAATCAGCAGTCCTTCAAACAATCCTCAACACTGTCCCAGTCAGCACTACTTCAAACAAACCCAACACTGTCCCAATCAGTACCTACTTCAAACCATCCTCAACACTGTCCCAATCAGCACTCCTTCAAACAATCCCAACACTGTCCCAATCAGCACTCCTTCAAACAATCCCAACACTGTCCCAATCAGCACTACTTCAAACAATCCTCAACACTGTCCCAATCAGCACTCCTTCAAACAATCCTCAACATTGTCCCAATCAGCACTCCTTCAAACAATCCCAAGACTGTCCCAATCAGCACTCCTCCAAACATTCCCAACACTGTCCCAATCAGCACTCCTTCAAACAATCCCAACACTGTCCCAATCAGCACTCCTTCAAACAATCCCAACACTGTCCCAATCAGCACTCCTCCAAACATTCCCAACATTGTCCCAATCAGCACTCCTCCAAACATTCCCAACACTGTCCCAATCAGCACTCCTTCAAACATTTCCAACACTGTCCCGATCGTCACAACTTCAAAAAATCCCAACACTGTCCCAATCAGCACTCCTCCAAACATTCCCAACATTGTCCCAATCAGCACTCCTCCAAACATTCCCAACACTGTCCCAATCAGCACTCCTTCAAACATTCCCAACACTGTCCCAATCAGCACTCCTTCAAACATTCCCAACTCTGTCCCAATCAGCACTCCTTCAAACATCCTGAACATTGTCCCAAACAGCACTCCTTCAAACAATCCTCAACACTGTCCCAATCAGCACTCCTTCAAACAATCCCAACACTGTCCCAATCAGCACTCCTTCAAACAATCCCAACACTGTCCCAATCAGCACTCCTCCAAACATTCCCAACATTGTCCCAATCAGCACACCTCCAAACATTCCCAACACTGCCCAATCAGCACTCCTTCAAACATTCCCAACACTGTCCCAATCGGCACAACTTCAAACAATCCCAACACTGTCCCAATCAGCACTCCTCCAAACATTCCCAACATTGTCCCAATCAGCACTCCTCCAAACATTCCCAACACTGTCCCAATCAGCACTCCTTCAAACATTCCCAACACTGTCCCAATCAGCGCTCCTTCAAACAATCCCAACACTGTCCCAATCAGCACTCCTTCAAACATTCCCAACACTGTCCCAATCAGCGCTCCTTCAAACAATCCCAACACTGTCCCAATCAGCACTCCTTCAAACATTCCCAACACTGTCTCAATCAGCACTCCTTCAAACATCCCTCAACACTGTCCCAATCAGCACTCCTTCAAACAATTCCAACACTGTCCCAATCAGCACTCCTTCAAACATTCCCAACACTGTCCCAATCAGCACTCCTACAAACATTCCCAACACTGTCCCAATCAGCACTCCTTGAAACATTCCCAACACTGTCCCAACCAGCACTCCTTCAAACAATCCCAACACTGCCCCAATCAGCACTCCTTCAAACAATCCCAACACTGCCCCAATCAGCACTCCTTCAGACAATCCCAACACTGTCCCAATCAGCACTCCTTCAAACAATCCCAACACTGTCCCAATCAGCAATCCATCAATATATCCCAAAACTGTCCCAATCAGCACTCCTTCAACCAATCCCAACACTGTCCCAATCAGCAATCCATCAAACAATCCCAAAACTGTCCCAATCAGCACTCCTTCAAACATTCCCAACACTGTCCCAATCAGCAATCCATCAAACAATCCCAAAACTGTCCCAATCAGCACTCCTTCAAACAATCCCTACACTGTCGCAATCAGCACTCCTTCAAACATTCCCAACACTGTCCCAATCAGCACTCCTTCAAACATTCCCAACACTGTCCCAATCAGCACTCCTTCAAACAATCCCAACACTGTCCCAATCAGCACTCCTTCAAACAATCCCAACACTGTCCCAATCAGCACTCCTTCAAACATTCCCAACAGTGTCCCAATCAGCACTCCTTCAAACATTCCCAACACTGTCCCAATCAGCACTCCTTCAAACATTCCCAACAGTGTCCCAATCAGCACTCCTTCAAACATTCCCAACACTGTCCCAATCAGCACTCCTTTAAACAATCCAAACACTGCCCCAATCAGCACTCCGTCAAACAATCCTCAACACTGTCCCAATCAGCAATCCTTCAAACAATCCCAACACTGTCCCAATCAGCACTCCTTCAAACAATCCCAACACTGTCCCAATCAGCACTCCGTCAAACAATCCTCAACACTGTCCCAATCAGCAGTCCTTCAAACAATCCTCAACACTGTCCCAGTCAGCACTACTTAAACAAACCCAACACTGTCCCAATCAGTACCTACTTCAAACCATCGTCAACACTGTCCCAATCAGCACTCCTTCAAACAATCCCAACACTGTCCCAATCAGCACTCCTTCAAACATTCCCAACACTGCCCCAATCAGCACTACTTCAAACAATCCTCAACACTGTCCCAATCAGCACTCCTTCAAACAATCCTCAACATTGTCCCAATCAGCACTCCTTCAAACAATCCCAAGACTGTCCCAATCAGCACTCCTCCAAACATTCCCAACACTGTCCCAATCAGCACTCCTTCAAACAATCCCAACACTGTCCCAATCAGCACTCCTCCAAACATTCCCAACATTGTCCCAATCAGCACTCCTCCAAACATTCCCAACACTGTCCCAATCAGCACTCCTTCAAACATTCCCAACACTGTCCCGATCGTCACAACTTCAAAAAATCCCAACACTGTCGCAATCAGCACTCCTTCAAACATTCCCAACACTGTCCCAATCAGCACTCCTTCAAACATTCCCAACACTGTCCCAATCAGCACTCCTTCAAACAATCCCAACACTGTCCCAATCAGCACTCCTTCAAACAATCCCAACACTGTCCCAATCAGCACTCCTTCAAACATTCCCAACAGTGTCCCAATCAGCACTCCTTCAAACATTCCCAACACTGTCCCAATCAGCACTCCTTCAAACATTCCCAACAGTGTCCCAATCAGCACTCCTTCAAACATTCCCAACACTGTCCCAATCAGCACTCCTTTAAACAATCCAAACACTGCCCCAATCAGCACTCCGTCAAACAATCCTCAACACTGTCCCAATCAGCAATCCTTCAAACAATCCCAACACTGTCCCAATCAGCACTCCTTCAAACAATCCCAACACTGTCCCAATCAGCACTCCGTCAAACAATCCTCAACACTGTCCCAATCAGCAGTCCTTCAAACAATCCTCAACACTGTCCCAGTCAGCACTCCTCCAAACATTCCCAACACTGTCCCAATCAGCACTCCTTCAAACAATCCCAACACTGTCCCAATCAGCACTCCTCCAAACATTCCCAACATTGTCCCAATCAGCACTCCTCCAAACATTCCCAACACTGTCCCAATCAGCACTCCTTCAAACATTCCCAACACTGTCCCGATCGTCACAACTTCAAAAAATCCCAACACTGTCCCAATCAGCACTCCTCCAAACATTCCCAACACTGTCCCAATCAGCACTCCTTCAAACATTCCCAACACTGTCCCAATCAGCACTCCTTCAAACATTCCCAACTCTGTCCCAATCAGCACTCCTTCAAACATCCTGAACATTGTCCCAAACAGCACTCCTTCAAACAATCCTCAACACTGTCCCAATCAGCACTCCTTCAAACAATCCCAACACTGTCCCAATCAGCACTCCTTCAAACAATCCCAACACTGTCCCAATCAGCACTCCTCCAAACATTCCCAACATTGTCCCAATCAGCACTCCTCCAAACATTCCCAACACTGCCCAATCAGCACTCCTTCAAACATTCCCAACACTGTCCCAATCGGCACAACTTCAAACAATCCCAACACTGTCCCAATCAGCACTCCTCCAAACATTCCCAACATTGTCCCAATCAGCACTCCTCCAAACATTCCCAACACTGTCCCAATCAGCACTCCTTCAAACATTCCCAACACTGCCCCAATCAGCACTCCTTCAAACATTCCCAACACTGTCCCAATCAGCATTCCTTCAAACATCCTGAACATTGTCCCAATCAGCACTCCTTCAAACAATCCCAACACTGTCCCAATCAGCACTCCTTCAAACAATCCTCAACACTGTCCCAATCAGCACTCCTTCAAACATCCCTCAACATTGTCCCAATCAGCAGTCCTTCAAACATTCCCAACACTGTCCCAATCAGCACTCCTTCAAACATCCTGAACATTGTCCCAATCAGCACTCCTTCAAACAATCCCAACACTGTCCCAATCAGCACTCCTCCAAACATTCCCAACATTGTCCCAATCAGCACTCCTCCAAACATTCCCAACACTGTCCCAATCAGCACTCCTTCAAACATTCCCAACACTGTCCCAATCGGCACAACTTCAAACAATCCCAACACTTTCCCAATCAGCACTCCTCCAAACATTCCCAACATTGTCCCAATCAGCACTCCTCCAAACATTCCCAACACTGTCCCAGTCAGCACTCCTTCAAACAATCCCAACACTGTCCCAATCAGCACTCCTTCAAACAATCCCAACACTGCCCCAATCAGCACTCATTCAAACAATCCCAACACTGCCCCAATCAGCACTCCTTCAAACAATCCCAACACTGTCCCAATCAGCACTCCTTCAAACAATCCCAACACTGCCCCAATCAGCACTCATTCAAACAATCCCAACACTGCCCCAATCAGCACTCCTTCAAACAATCCCAACACTGCCCCAATCAGCACTCATTCAAACATTCCCAACACTGTCTCAATCAGCACTCCTTCAAACATTCCCAACACTGCCCCAATCAGCACTCCTTCAAACAATCCCAACACTGTCCCAGTCAGCACTCCTTCAAACAATCCCAACACTGTCCCAATCAGCACTCCTTCAAACAATCCCAACACTGCCCCAATCAGCACTCCTTCAAACAATCCCAACACTGCCCCAATCAGCACTCCTTCAAACAATCCCAACACTGTCTCAATCAGCACTCCTTCAAACAATCCCAACACTGCCCCAATCAGCACTCCTTCAAACAATCCCAACACTGCCCCAATCAGCAATCATTCAAACATTCCCAACACTGCCCCAATCAGCACTCCTTCAAACAACCCTCAACACTGTTCGAATCAGCACTCCTTCAAACATTCCCAACACTGTCCCAATCAGCACTCCTACAAACATTCCCAACACTGTCCCAATCAGCACTCCTTGAAACATTCCCAACATTGTCCCAATCAGCACTCCTTCAAACAATCCCAACACTGTCCCAATCAGCACTCCTTCAAACAATCCCAACACTGTCCCAATCAGCACTCCTTCAAACAATCCCAACACTGTCCCAATCAGCACTCCTTCAAACAACCCTCAACAATGTCCCAATCAGCACTCCTTCAAACAATCCCAACACTGTCCCAATCAGCACTCCTTCAAACATTCCCAACACTGTCCCAATCAGCACTCCTTCAAACATCCTGAACATTGTCCCAATCAGCACTCCTTCAAACATTCCCAACACTGTCCCAATCAGCACTCCTTCAAACATTCCCAACACTGTCCCAATCAGCAGTCCTTCAAACAACCCTCAACACTGTCCCAATCAGCACTCCTTCAAACAATCCCAACACTGTCCCAATCAGCACTCCTTCAAACAATCCCAACACTGTCCCAATCAGCATTCCTTCAAACATCCTGAACATTGTCCCAATCAGCACTCCTTCAAACAATCCCAACACTGTCCCAATCAGCACTCCTTCAAACAATCCTCAACACTGTCCCAATCAGCACTCCTTCAAACATCCCTCAACATTGTCCCAATCAGCAGTCCTTCAAACAGTCCCAACACTGTCCCAATCAGCACTCCTCCAAACATTCCCAACATTGTCCCAATCAGCACTCCTCCAAACATTCCCAACACTGTCCCAATCAGCACTCCTTCAAACATTCCCAACACTGTCCCAATCGGCACAACTTCAAACAATCCCAACACTGTCCCAATCAGCACTCCTCCAAACATTCCCAACATTGTCCCAATCAGCACTCCTCCAAACATTCCCAACACTGTCCCAGTCAGCACTCCTTCAAACAATCCCAACACTGTCCCAATCAGCACTCCTTCAAACAATCCCAACACTGCCCCAATCAGCACTCATTCAAACAATCCCAACACTGCCCCAATCAGCACTCCTTCAAACAATCCCAACACTGTCCCAATCAGCACTCCTTCAAACAATCCCAACACTGCCCCAATCAGCACTCATTCAAACAATCCCAACACTGCCCCAATCAGCACTCCTTCAAACAATCCCAACACTGCCCCAATCAGCACTCATTCAAACATTCCCAACACTGTCTCAATCAGCACTCCTTCAAACATTCCCAACACTGCCCCAATCAGCACTCCTTCAAACAATCCCAACACTGTCCCAGTCAGCACTCCTTCAAACAATCCCAACACTGTCCCAATCAGCACTCCTTCAAACAATCCCAACACTGCCCCAATCAGCACTCCTTCAAACAATCCCAACACTGCCCCAATCAGCACTCCTTCAAACAATCCCAACACTGTCTCAATCAGCACTCCTTCAAACAATCCCAACACTGCCCCAATCAGCACTCCTTCAAACAATCCCAACACTGCCCCAATCAGCAATCCTTCAAACATTCCCAACACTGCCCCAATCAGCACTCATTCAAACATTCCCAACACTGTCTCAATCAGCACTCCTTCAAACATTCCCAACACTGCCCCAATCAGCACTCCTTCAAACAATCCCAACACTGTCCCAGTCAGCACTCCTTCAAACAATCCCAACACTGTCCCAATCAGCACTCCTTCAAACAATCCCAACACTGCCCCAATCAGCACTCCTTCAAACAATCCCAACACTGCCCCAATCAGCACTCCTTCAAACAATCCCAACACTGTCTCAATCAGCACTCCTTCAAACAATCCCAACACTGCCCCAATCAGCACTCCTTCAAACAATCCCAACACTGCCCCAATCAGCACTCCTTCAAACATTCCCAACACTGCCCCAATCAGCACTCCTTCAAACAATCCCAACACTGCCCCAATCAGCAATCATTCAAACATTCCCAACACTGCCCCAATCAGCACTCCTTCAAACAACCCTCAACACTGTTCGAATCAGCACTCCTTCAAACATTCCCAACACTGTCCCAATCAGCACTCCTACAAACATTCCCAACACTGTCCCAATCAGCACTCCTTGAAACATTCCCAACATTGTCCCAATCAGCACTCCTTCAAACAATCCCAACACTGTCCCAATCAGCACTCCTTCAAACAATCCCAACACTGTCCCAATCAGCACTCCTTCAAACAATCCCAACACTGTCCCAATCAGCACTCCTTCAAACAACCCTCAACACTGTCCCAATCAGCACTCCTTCAAACAATCCCAACACTGTCCCAATCAGCACTCCTTCAAACATTCCCAACACTGTCCCAATCAGCACTCCTTCAAACATCCTGAACATTGTCCCAATCAGCACTCCTTCAAACATTCCCAACACTGTCCCAATCAGCACTCCTTCAAACATTCCCAACACTGTCCCAATCAGCACTCCTTCAAACAACCCTCAACACTGTCCCAATCAGCACTCCTTCAAACAATCCCAACACTGTCCCAATCAGCACTCCTTCAAACAATCCCAACACTGTCCCAATCAGCATTCCTTCAAACATCCTGAACATTGTCCCAATCAGCACTCCTTCAAACAATCCCAACACTGTCCCAATCAGCACTCCTTCAAACAATCCTCAACACTGTCCCAATCAGCACTCCTTCAAACATCCCTCAACATTGTCCCAATCAGCAGTCCTTCAAACATTCCCAACACTGTCCCAATCAGCACTCCTTCAAACATCCTGAACATTGTCCCAATCAGCACTCCTTCAAACAATCCCAACACTGTCCCAATCAGCACTCCTCCAAACATTCCCAACATTGTCCCAATCAGCACTCCTCCAAACATTCCCAACACTGTCCCAATCAGCACTCCTTCAAACATTCCCAACACTGTCCCAATCGGCACAACTTCAAACAATCCCAACACTGTCCCAATCAGCACTCCTCCAAACATTCCCAACATTGTCCCAATCAGCACTCCTCCAAACATTCCCAACACTGTCCCAGTCAGCACTCCTTCAAACAATCCCAACACTGTCCCAATCAGCACTCCTTCAAACAATCCCAACACTGCCCCAATCAGCACTCATTCAAACAATCCCAACACTGCCCCAATCAGCACTCCTTCAAACAATCCCAACACTGTCCCAATCAGCACTCCTTCAAACAATCCCAACACTGCCCCAATCAGCACTCATTCAAACAATCCCAACACTGCCCCAATCAGCACTCCTTCAAACAATCCCAACACTGCCCCATTCAGCACTCATTCAAACATTCCCAACACTGTCTCAATCAGCACTCCTTCAAACATTCCCAACACTGCCCCAATCAGCACTCCTTCAAACAATCCCAACACTGTCCCAGTCAGCACTCCTTCAAACAATCCCAACACTGTCCCAATCAGCACTCCTTCAAACAATCCCAACACTGCCCCAATCAGCACTCCTTCAAACAATCCCAACACTGCCCCAATCAGCACTCCTTCAAACAATCCCAACACTGTCTCAATCAGCACTCCTTCAAACAATCCCAACACTGCCCCAATCAGCACTCCTTCAAACAATCCCAACACTGCCCCAATCAGCAATCCTTCAAACATTCCCAACACTGCCCCAATCAGCACTCCTTCAAACAACCCTCAACACTGTTCGAATCAGCACTCCTTCAAACAATCCCAACACTGCCCCAATCAGCACTCCTTCAAACATTCCCAACACTGCCCCAATCAGCACTCCTTCAAACAACCCTCAACACTGTTCGAATCAGCACTCCTTCAAACATTCCCAACACTGTCCCAATCAGCACTCCTACAAACATTCCCAACACTGTCCCAATCAGCACTCCTTGAAACATTCCCAACATTGTCCCAATCAGCACTCCTTCAAACAATCCCAACACTGCCCCAATCAGCACTCCTTCAAACAATCCCAACACTGCCCCAATCAGCACTCCTTCAAACAATCCCAACACTGCCCCAATCAGCAATCCTTCAAACATTCCCAACACTGCCCCAATCAGCACTCCTTCAAACAACCCTCAACACTGTTCGAATCAGCACTCCTTCAAACATTCCCAACACTGTCCCAATCAGCACTCCTACAAACATTCCCAACACTGTCCCAATCAGCACTCCTTGAAACATTCCCAACATTGTCCCAATCAGCACTCCTTCAAACAATCCCAACACTGTCCCAATCAGCATTCCTTCAAACATCCTGAACATTGTCCCAATCAGCACTCCTTCAAACAATCCTCAACACTGTCCCAATCAGCACTCCTTCAAACATCCCTCAACATTGTCCCAATCAGCAGTCCTTCAAACATTCCCAACACTGTCCCAATCAGCACTCCTTCAAACATCCTGAACATTGTCCCAATCAGCACTCCTTCAAACAATCCCAACACTGTCCCAATCAGCACTCCTCCAAACATTCCCAACATTGTCCCAATCAGCACTCCTCCAAACATTCCCAACACTGTCCCAATCAGCACTCCTTCAAACATTCCCAACACTGTCCCAATCGGCACAACTTCAAACAATCCCAACACTGTCCCAATCAGCACTCCTCCAAACATTCCCAACATTGTCCCAATCAGCACTCCTCCAAACATTCCCAACACTGTCCCAGTCAGCACTCCTTCAAACAATCCCAACACTGTCCCAATCAGCACTCCTTCAAACAATCCCAACACTGCCCCAATCAGCACTCATTCAAACAATCCCAACACTGCCCCAATCAGCACTCCTTCAAACAATCCCAACACTGTCCCAATCAGCACTCCTTCAAACAATCCCAACACTGCCCCAATCAGCACTCATTCAAACAATCCCAACACTGCCCCAATCAGCACTCCTTCAAACAATCCCAACACTGCCCCATTCAGCACTCATTCAAACATTCCCAACACTGTCTCAATCAGCACTCCTTCAAACATTCCCAACACTGCCCCAATCAGCACTCCTTCAAACAATCCCAATACTGTCCCAGTCAGCACTCCTTCAAACAATCCCAACACTGTCCCAATCAGCACTCCTTCAAACAATCCCAACACTGCCCCAATCAGCACTCCTTCTAACAATCCCAACACTGCCCCAATCAGCACTCCTTCAAACAATCCCAACACTGTCTCAATCAGCACTCCTTCAAACAATCCCAACACTGCCCCAATCAGCACTCCTTCAAACAATCCCAACACTGCCCCAATCAGCAATCCTTCAAACATTCCCAACACTGCCCCAATCAGCACTCCTTCAAACAACCCTCAACACTGTTCGAATCAGCACTCCTTCAAACATTCCCAACACTGTCCCAATCAGCACTCCTACAAACATTCCCAACACTGTCCCAATCAGCACTCCTTGAAACATTCCCAACATTGTCCCAATCAGCACTCCTTCAAACAATCCCAACACTGCCCCAATCAGCACTCCTTCAAACAATCCCAACACTGCCCCAATCAGCACTCCTTCAAACAATCCCAACACTGTCTCAATCAGCACTCCTTCAAACAATCCCAACACTGCCCCAATCAGCACTCCTTCAAACAATCCCAACACTGCCCCAATCAGCAATCCTTCAAACATTCCCAACACTGCCCCAATCAGCACTCCTTCAAACAACCCTCAACACTGTTCGAATCAGCACTCCTTCAAACATTCCCAACACTGTCCCAATCAGCACTCCTACAAACATTCCCAACACTGTCCCAATCAGCACTCCTTGAAACATTCCCAACATTGTCCCAATCAGCACTCCTTCAAACAATCCCAACACTGTCCCAATCAGCACTCCTTCAAACAATCCCAACACTGTCCCAATCAGCACTCCTTCAAACAATCCCAACACTGTCCCAATCAGCACTCCTTCAAACAATCCCAACACTGTCCCAATCAGCACTCCTTCAAACATTCCCAACACTGTCCCAATCAGCACTCCTTCAAACATCCTGAACATTGTCCCAATCAGCACTCCTTCATACATTCCCAACACTGTCCCAATCAGCACTCCTTCAAACATTCCCAACACTGTCCCAATCAGCACTCCTTCAAACAACCCTCAACACTGTCCCAATCAGCACTCCTTCAAACAATCCCAACACTGTCCCAATCAGCACTCCTTCAAACAATCCCAACACTGTCCCAATCAGCACTCCTTCAAACAATCCCAACACTGTCCCAATCAGCACTCCTTCAAACATTCCCAACACTGCCCCAATCAGCACTCCTTCAAACATTCCCAACACTGTCCCAATCAGCACTCCTTCAAACAACCCTCAACACTGTCCCAATCAGCACTCCTTCAAACAATCCCAACACTGCCCCAATCAGCACTCCTTCAAACAATCCCAACACTGTCCCAATCAGCACTACTTCAAACAACCCTCAACACTGTCCCAATCAGCACTCCTTCAAACAATCCCAACACTGTCCCAATCAGCACTCCTTCAAACATTCCCAACACTGTCCCAATCAGCACTCCTTCAAACATCCTGAACATTGTCCCAATCAGCACTCCTTCAAACATTCCCAACACTGTCCCAATCAGCACTCCTTCAAACATTCCCAACACTGTCCCAATCAGCACTCCTTCAAACAACCCTCAACACTGTCCCAATCAGCACTCCTTCAAACAATCCCAACACTGTCCCAATCAGCACTCCTTCAAACAATCCCAACACTGTCCCAATCAGCACTCCTTCAAACAATCCCAACACTGTCCCAATCAGCACTCCTTCAAACATTCCCAACACTGCCCCAATCAGCACTCCTTCAAACATTCCCAACACTGCCCCAATCAGCACTCCTTCAAACAATCCCAACACTGCCCCAATCAGCAATCATTCAAACATTCCCAACACTGCCCCAATCAGCACTCCTTCAAACAACCCTCAACACTGTTCGAATCAGCACTCCTTCAAACATTCCCAACACTGTCCCAATCAGCACTCCTACAAACATTCCCAACACTGTCCCAATCAGCACTCCTTGAAACATTCCCAACATTGTCCCAATCAGCACTCCTTCAAACAATCCCAACACTGTCCCAATCAGCACTCCTTCAAACAATCCCAACACTGTCCCAATCAGCACTCCTTCAAACAATCCCAACACTGTCCCAATCAGCACTCCTTCAAACAACCCTCAACACTGTCCCAATCAGCACTCCTTCAAACAATCCCAACACTGTCCCAATCAGCACTCCTTCAAACATTCCCAACACTGTCCCAATCAGCACTCCTTCAAACATCCTGAACATTGTCCCAATCAGCACTCCTTCAAACATTCCCAACACTGTCCCAATCAGCACTCCTTCAAACATTCCCAACACTGTCCCAATCAGCAGTCCTTCAAACGACCCTCAACACTGTCCCAATCAGCACTCCTTCAAACAATCCCAACACTGTCCCAATCAGCACTCCTTCAAACAATCCCAACACTGTCCCAATCAGCATTCCTTCAAACATCCTGAACATTGTCCCAATCAGCACTCCTTCAAACAATCCCAACACTGTCCCAATCAGCACTCCTTCAAACAATCCTCAACACTGTCCCAATCAGCACTCCTTCAAACATCCCTCAACATTGTCCCAATCAGCAGTCCTTCAAACAATCCCAACACTGTCCCAATCAGCACTCCTCCAAACATTCCCAACATTGTCCCAATCAGCACTCCTCCAAACATTCCCAACACTGTCCCAATCAGCACTCCTTCAAACATTCCCAACACTGTCCCAATCGGCACAACTTCAAACAATCCCAACACTGTCCCAATCAGCACTCCTCCAAACATTCCCAACATTGTCCCAATCAGCACTCCTCCAAACATTCCCAACACTGTCCCAGTCAGCACTCCTTCAAACATTCCCAACACTGTCCCAATCAGCACTCCTTCAAACATCCTGAACATTGTCCCAATCAGCACTCCTTCAAACATTCCCAACACTGTCCCAATCAGCACTCCTTCAAACATTCCCAACACTGTCCCAATCAGCACTCCTTCAAACAACCCTCAACACTGTCCCAATCAGCACTCCTTCAAACAATCCCAACACTGTCCCAATCAGCACTCCTTCAAACAATCCCAACACTGTCCCAATCAGCACTCCTTCAAACAATCCCAACACTGTCCCAATCAGCACTCCTTCAAACATTCCCAACACTGCCCCAATCAGCACTCCTTCAAACATTCCCAACACTGTCCCAATCAGCACTCCTTCAAACAACCCTCAACACTGCCCCAATCAGCACTCCTTCAAACAATCCCAACACTGCCCCAATCAGCACTCCTTCAAACAATCCCAACACTGTCCCAATCAGCACTACTTCAAACAACCCTCAACACTGTCCCAATCAGCACTCCTTCAAACAATCCCAACACTGTCCCAATCAGCACTCCTTCAAACATTCCCAACACTGCCCCAATCAGCACTCCTTCAAACATTCCTAACACTGCCCCAATCAGCACTCCTTCAAACAATCCCAACACTGCCCCAATCAGCAATCATTCAAACATTCCCAACACTGCCCCAATCAGCACTCCTTCAAACAACCCTCAACACTGTTCGAATCAGCACTCCTTCAAACATTCCCAACACTGTCCCAATCAGCACTCCTACAAACATTCCCAACACTGTCCCAATCAGCACTCCTTGAAACATTCCCAACATTGTCCCAATCAGCACTCCTTCAAACAATCCCAACACTGTCCCAATCAGCAGTCCTTCAAACAATCCCAACACTGTCCCAATCAGCACTCCTTCAAACAATCCCAACACTGTCCCAATCAGCACTCCTTCAAACAACCCTCAACACTGTCCCAATCAGCACTCCTTCAAACAATCCCAACACTGTCCCAATCAGCACTCCTTCAAACATTCCCAACACTGTCCCAATCAGCACTCCTTCAAACATCCTGAACATTGTCCCAATCAGCACTCCTTCAAACATTCCCAACACTGTCCCAATCAGCACTCCTTCAAACATTCCCAACACTGTCCCAATCAGCACTCCTTCAAACAACCCTCAACACTGTCCCAATCAGCACTCCTTCAAACAATCCCAACACTGTCCCAATCAGCACTCCTTCAAACAATCCCAAAACTGTCCCAATCAGCATTCCTTCAAACATCCTGAACATTGTCCCAATCAGCACTCCTTCAAACAATCCCAACACTGTCCCAATCAGCACTCCTTCAAACAATCCTCAACACTGTCCCAATCAGCACTCCTTCAAACATCCCTCAACATTGTCCCAATCAGCAGTCCTTCAAACATTCCCAACACTGTCCCAATCAGCACTCCTTCAAACATCCTGAACATTGTCCCAATCAGCACTCCTTCAAACAATCCCAACACTGTCCCAATCAGCACTCCTCCAAACATTCCCAACATTGTCCCAATCAGCACTCCTCCAAACATTCCCAACACTGTCCCAATCAGAACTCCTTCAAACATTCCCAACACTGTCCCAATCGGCACAACTTCAAACAATCCCAACACTGTCCCAATCAGCACTCCTCCAAACATTCCCAACATTGTCCCAATCAGCACTCCTCCAAACATTCCCAACACTGTCCCAGTCAGCACTCCTTCAAACAATCCCAACACTGTTCCAATCAGCACTCCTTCAAACAATCCCAACACTGCCCCAATCAGCACTCCTCCAAACATTCCCAACACTGTCCCAGTCAGCACTCCTTCAAACAATCCCAACACTGCCCCAATCAGCACTCCTTCAAACAATCCCAACACTGCCCCAATCAGCACTCCTTCAAACAATCACAACACTGCCCCAATCAGCACTCCTTCAAACAATCCCAACACTGCCCCAATCAGCACTCATTCAAACAATCCCAACACTGCCCCAATCAGCACTCCTTCAAACAATCCCAACACTGTCCCAATCAGCACTCCTTCAAACAATCCCAACACTGCCCCAATCAGCACTCATTCAAACAATCCCAACACTGCCCCAATCAGCACTCCTTCAAACAATCCCAACACTGCCCCATTCAGCACTCATTCAAACATTCCCAACACTGTCTCAATCAGCACTCCTTCAAACATTCCCAACACTGCCCCAATCAGCACTCCTTCAAACAATCCCAACACTGTCCCAGTCAGCACTCCTTCAAACAATCCCAACACTGTCCCAATCAGCACTCCTTCAAACAATCCCAACACTGCCCCAATCAGCACTCCTTCAAACAATCCCAACACTGCCCCAATCAGCACTCCTTCAAACAATCCCAACACTGTCTCAATCAGCACTCCTTCAAACAATCCCAACACTGCCCCAATCAGCACTCCTTCAAACAATCCCAACACTGCCCCAATCAGCAATCCTTCAAACATTCCCAACACTGCCCCAATCAGCACTCCTTCAAACAACCCTCAACACTGTTCGAATCAGCACTCCTTCAAACATTCCCAACACTGTCCCAATCAGCACTCCTACAAACATTCCCAACACTGTCCCAATCAGCACTCCTTGAAACATTCCCAACATTGTCCCAATCAGCACTCCTTCAAACAATCCCAACACTGCCCCAATCAGCACTCCTTCAAACAATCCCAACACTGCCCCAATCAGCACTCCTTCAAACAATCCCAACACTGTCTCAATCAGCACTCCTTCAAACAATCCCAACACTGCCCCAATCAGCACTCCTTCAAACAATCCCAACACTGCCCCAATCAGCAATCCTTCAAACATTCCCAACACTGCCCCAATCAGCACTCCTTCAAACAACCCTCAACACTGTTCGAATCAGCACTCCTTCAAACATTCCCAACACTGTCCCAATCAGCACTCCTACAAACATTCCCAACACTGTCCCAATCAGCACTCCTTGAAACATTCCCATCATTGTCCCAATCAGCACTCCTTCAAACAATCCCAACACTGTCCCAATCAGCATTCCTTCAAACATCCTGAACATTGTCCCAATCAGCACTCCTTCAAACAATCCCAACACTGTCCCAATCAGCACTCCTTCAAACAATCCTCAACACTGTCCCAATCAGCACTCCTTCAAACATCCCTCAACATTGTCCCAATCAGCAGTCCTTCAAACATTCCCAACACTGTCCCAATCAGCACTCCTTCAAACATCCTGAACATTGTCCCAATCAGCACTCCTTCAAACAATCCCAACACTGTCCCAATCAGCACTCCTCCAAACATTCCCAACATTGTCCCAATCAGCACTCCTCCAAACATTCCCAACACTGTCCCAATCAGCACTCCATCAAACATTCCCAACACTGTCCCAATCGGCACAACTTCAAACAATCCCAACACTGTCCCAATCAGCACTCCTCCAAACATTCCCAACATTGTCCCAATCAGCACTCCTCCAAACATTCCCAACACTGTCCCAGTCAGCACTCCTTCAAACAATCCCAACACTGTCCCAATCAGCACTCCTTCAAACAATCCCAACACTGCCCCAATCAGCACTCATTCAAACAATCCCAACACTGCCCCAATCAGCACTCCTTCAAACAATCCCAACACTGTCCCAATCAGCACTCCTTCAAACAATCCCAACACTGCCCCAATCAGCACTCATTCAAACAATCCCAACACTGCCCCAATCAGCACTCCTTCAAACAATCCCAACACTGCCCCATTCAGCACTCATTCAAACATTCCCAACACTGTCTCAATCAGCACTCCTTCAAACATTCCCAACACTGCCCCAATCAGCACTCCTTCAAACAATCCCAACACTGTCCCAGTCAGCACTCCTTCAAACAATCCCAACACTGTCCCAATCAGCACTCCTTCAAACAATCCCAACACTGCCCCAATCAGCACTCCTTCAAACAATCCCAACACTGCCCCAATCAGCACTCCTTCAAACAATCCCAACACTGTCTCAATCAGCACTCCTTCAAACAATCCCAACACTGCCCCAATCAGCACTCCTTCAAACAATCCCAACACTGCCCCAATCAGCAATCCTTCAAACATTCCCAACACTGCCCCAATCAGCACTCCTTCAAACAACCCTCAACACTGTTCGAATCAGCACTCCTTCAAACATTCCCAACACTGTCCCAATCAGCACTCCTACAAACATTCCCAACACTGTCCCAATCAGCACTCCTTGAAACATTCCCAACATTGTCCCAATCAGCACTCCTTCAAACAATCCCAACACTGCCCCAATCAGCACTCCTTCAAACAATCCCAACACTGCCCCAATCAGCACTCCTTCAAACAATCCCAACACTGTCCCAATCAGCACTCCTTCAAACAATCCCAACACTGTCCCAATCAGCACTCCTTCAAACAATCCCAACACTGTCCCAATCAGCACTCCTTCAAACAATCCCAACACTGTCCCAATCAGCACTCCTTCAAACATTCCCAACATTGTCCCAATCAGCACTCCTTCAAACAATCCCAACACTGCCCCAATCAGCACTCCTTCAAACAATCCCAACACTGTCCCAATCAGCACTCCTTCAAACAATCCCAACACTGTCCCAATCAGCACTCCTTCAAACAATCCCAACACTGTCCCAATCAGCACTCCTTCAAACATTCCCAACACTGCCCCAATCAGCACTCCTTCAAACATTCCCAACACTGTCCCAATCAGCACTACTTCAAACAACCCTCAACACTGTCCCAATCAGCACTCCTTCAAACAATCCCAACACTGTCCCAATCAGCACTCCTTCAAACATTCCCAACACTGTCCCAATCAGCACTCCTTCAAACATCCTGAACATTGTCCCAATCAGCACTCCTTCAAACATTCCCAACACTGTCCCAATCAGCACTCCTTCAAACATTCCCAACACTGTCCCAATCAGCACTCCTTCAAACAACCCTCAACACTGTCCCAATCAGCACTCCTTCAAACAATCCCAACACTGTCCCAATCAGCACTCCTTCAAACAATCCCAACACTGTCCCAATCAGCACTCCTTCAAACAATCCCAACACTGTCCCAATCAGCACTCCTTCAAACATTCCCAACACTGCCCCAATCAGCACTCCTTCAAACATTCCCAACACTGTCCCAATCAGCACTCCTTCAAACAACCCTCAACACTGTCCCAATCAGCACTCCTTCAAACAATCCCAACACTGCCCCAATCAGCACTCCTTCAAACAATCCCAACACTGCCCCAATCAGCACTCCTTCAAACAACCCTCAACACTGTTCGAATCAGCACTCCTTCAAACATTCCCAACACTGTCCCAATCAGCACTCCTACAAACATTCCCAACACTGTCCCAATCAGCACTCCTTGAAACATTCCCAACATTGTCCCAATCAGCACTCCTTCAAACAATCCCAACACTGTCCCAATCAGCACTCCTTCAAACAATCCCAACACTGTCCCAATCAGCACTCCTTCAAATAATCCCAACACTGTCCCAATCAGCACTCCTTCAAACATTCCCAACACTGTCCCAGTCAGCACTCCTTCAAACAATCCCAACACTGTCCCAATCAGCACTCCTTCAAACATTCCCAACACTGTCCCAGTCAGCACTCCTTCAAACAATCCCAACACTGTCCCAATCAGCACTCCTTCAAACAACCCTCAACACTGTCCCAATCAGCACTCCTTCAAACAATCCCAACACTGTCCCAATCAGCACTCCTTCAAACATTCCCAACACTGTCCCAATCAGCTCTCCTTCAAACATCCTGAACATTGTCCCAATCAGCACTCCTTCAAACATTCCCAACACTGCCCCAATCAGCACTCCTTCAAACATTCCCAACACTGTCCCAATCAGCACTCCTTCAAACAACCCTCAACACTGTCCCAATCAGCACTCCTTCAAACAATCCCAACACTGCCCCAATCAGCACTCCTTCAAACAATCCCAACACTGTCCCAATCAGCACTCCTTCAAACATTCCCAACACTGTCCCAATCAGCACTCCTTCAAACATTCCCAACACTGTCCCAATCAGCACTACTTCAGACAATTCCAACACTGTCCCAATCAGCACTCCTTCAAACATTCCCAACACTGTCCCAATCAGCACTCCTTCAAACATTCCCAACACTGTCCCAATCAGCACTACTTCAAACAATCCCAACACTGTCCCAATCAGCACTCCTTCAAACATTCCCAACACTGCCCCAATCAGCACTCCTTCAAACATTCCCAACACTGTCCCAATCAGCAATCCATCAAACAATCCCAACACTGTCCCAATCAGCACTCCTTCAAACAATCCCAACACTGTCCCAATCAGCACTCCTTCAAAAATTCCCAACACTGTCCCAATCAGCACTCCTTCAAACATTCCCAACACTGTCCCAATCAGCACTCCTTCAAACAATCCCAACACTGTCCCAATCAGCACTCCTTCAAACAATCCCAACACTGCCCCAATCAGCACTCCTTCAACCAATCCCAACAGTGTCCCAATCAGCACTCCTTCAAACAATCCCAACACTGTCCCAATCAGCACTCCTTCAAACAATCCCAACACTGTCCCAATCAGCACTCCTTCAAACATTCCCAACACTGTCCCAATCAGCACTCCTTCAAACATTCCCAACACTGTCCCAATCAGCAGTCCTTCAAACAATGCTCAACACTGTCCCAATCAGCACTCCTTCAAACAATCCCAACACTGTCCCAATCAGCACTCCTTCAAACAATCCCAACACTGTCCCAATCAGCACTACTTCAAACAATCCTCAACACTGTCCCAATCAGCACTCCTTCAAACAATCCTCAACATTGTCCGATTCAGCACTCCTTCAAACAATCCCAACACTGTCCCAATCAGCACTCCTCCAAACATTCCCAACATTGTCCCAATCAGCACTCCTCCAAACATTCCCAACACTGTCCCAATCAGCACTCCTTCAAACATTCCCAACACTGTCCCAATCAGCACTCCTTCAAACATTCCCAACACTGTCCCAATCAGCACTCCTTCAAACATCCTGAACATTGTCCCAATCAGCACTCTTTCAAACAATCCTCAACACTGCCCCAATCAGCAATCCATCAAACAATCCCGACACTGCCCCAATCAGCACTCCTTCAAACAATCCCAACACTGCCCCAATCAGCACTCCTTCAAACAATCCCAACACTGTCCCAATCAGCACTCCTTCAAACATTCCCAACACTGTCCCAATCAGCACTCCTTCAAACATTCCCAACACTGTCCCAATCAGCACTACTTCAGACAATTCCAACACTGTCCCAATCAGCACTCCTTCAAACATTCCCAACACTGTCCCAATCAGCACTCCTTCAAACATTCCCAACACTGTCCCAATCAGCACTACTTCAAACAATCCCAACACTGTCCCAATCAGCACTCCTTCAAACATTCCCAACACTGCCCCAATCAGCACTCCTTCAAACATTCCCAACACTGTCCCAATCAGCAATCCATCAAACAATCCCAACACTGTCCCAATCAGCACTCCTTCAAACAATCCCAACACTGTCCCAATCAGCACTCCTTCAAAAATTCCCAACACTGTCCCAATCAGCACTCCTTCAAACATTCCCAACACTGTCCCAATCAGCACTCCTTCAAACAATCCCAACACTGTCCCAATCAGCACTCCTTCAAACAATCCCAACACTGCCCCAATCAGCACTCCTTCAACCAATCCCAACAGTGTCCCAATCAGCACTCCTTCAAACAATCCCAACACTGTCCCAATCAGCACTCCTTCAAACAATCCCAACACTGTCCCAATCAGCACTCCTTCAAACATTCCCAACACTGTCCCAATCAGCACTCCTTCAAACATTCCCAACACTGTCCCAATCAGCAGTCCTTCAAACAATGCTCAACACTGTCCCAATCAGCACTCCTTCAAACAATCCCAACACTGTCCCAATCAGCACTCCTTCAAACAATCCCAACACTGTCCCAATCAGCACTACTTCAAACAATCCTCAACACTGTCCCAATCAGCACTCCTTCAAACAATCCTCAACATTGTCCGATTCAGCACTCCTTCAAACAATCCCAACACTGTCCCAATCAGCACTCCTCCAAACATTCCCAACATTGTCCCAATCAGCACTCCTCCAAACATTCCCAACACTGTCCCAATCAGCACTCCTTCAAACATTCCCAACACTGTCCCAATCAGCACTCCTTCAAACATTCCCAACACTGTCCCAATCAGCACTCCTTCAAACATCCTGAACATTGTCCCAATCAGCACTCTTTCAAACAATCCTCAACACTGCCCCAATCAGCAATCCATCAAACAATCCCGACACTGCCCCAATCAGCACTCCTTCAAACAATCCTCAACACTGTCCCAATCAGCACTCCTTCAAACAACCCTCAACATTGTACCAATCAGCACTCCTTCAAACATTCCCAACACTGTCCCAATCAGCACTCCTTCAAACATCCTGAACATTGTCCCAATCAGCACTCCTTCAAACATTCCCAACATTGTCCCAATCAGCACTCCTTCAAACATTCCCAACATTGTCCCAATCATTACTCCTTCAAACATTCCCAACACTGTCCCAATCAGCACTCCTTCAAACATCCTGAACATTGTCCCAATCAGCACTCCTTCAAACAATCCTCAACACTGCCCCAATCAGCAATCCATCAAACAATCCTCAACACTGTCCCAATCAGCACTCCTTCAAACATCCTGAACATTGTCCCAATCAGCACTCCTTCAAAGAATCCTCAACACTGCCCCAATCAGCAATCCATCAAACAATCCTCAACACTGTCCCAATCAGCACTCCTTCAAACAACCCTCAACATTGTCCCAATCAGCACTCCATCAAACAATCCCAACACTGCCCCAATCAGCACTCCTTCAAACAATCCCAACACTGTCCCAATCAGCACTCCTTCAAACATTCCCAACACTGCCCCAATCAGCACTCCTCCAAACATTCCCAACACTGTCCCAATCAGCACTCCTCCAAACATTCCCAACAATGTCCCAATCAGCACTCCTTCAAACAATCCTCAACACTGTCCCAATCAGCACTCCTTCAAACAATCCCAACACTGTCCCAATCAGCACTCCTTCAAACAATCCCAACACTGTCCCAATCAGCACTCCTCCAAACATTCCCAACATTGTCCCAATCAGCACTCCTCCAAACATTCCCAACACTGTCCCAATCAGCACTCCTTCAAACATTCCCAACACTGTCCCAATCAGCACAACTTCAAACAATCCCAACACTGTCCCAATCAGCACTCCTCCAAACATTCCCAACATTGTCCCAATCAGCACTCCTCCAAACATTCCCAACACTGTCCCAATCAGCACTCCTTCAAACATTCCCAACACTGTCCCAATCAGCACTCCTTCAAACATTCCCAACACTGTCCCAATCAGCACTCCTTCAAACATCCTGAACATTGTCCCAATCAGCACTCTTTCAAACAATCCTCAACACTGCCCCAATCAGCAATCCATCAAACAATCCCGACACTGCCCCAATCAGCACTCCTTCAAACATTCCCAACACTGTCCCAATCAGCACTCCTTCAAACATCCTGAACATTGTCCCAATCTGCACTCCTTCAAACAATCCTCAACACTGTCCCAATCAGCACTCCTTCAAACAACCCTCAACATTGTCCCAATCAGCACTCCTTCAAACATTCCCAACACTGTCCCAATCAGCACTCCTTCAAACATCCTGAACATTGTCCCAATCAGCACTCCTTCAAACATTTCCAACATTGTCCCAATGAGCTCTCCTTCAAACATTCCCAATATTGTCCCAATCATTACTCCTTCAAACATTCCCAACACTGTCCCAATCAGCACTCCTTCAAACATCCTGAACATTGTCCCAATCAGCACTCCTTCAAACATTCCCAACACTGTCCCAATCAGCACTCCTTCAAACATCCTGAACATTGTCCCAATCAGCACTCCTTCAAACAATCCTCAACACTGCCCCAATCAGCAATCCATCAAACAATCCTCAACACTGTCCCAATCAGCACTCCTTCAAACATCCTGAACATTGTCCCAATCAGCACTCCTTCAAAAAATCCTCAACACTGCCCCAATCAGCAATCCATCAAACAATCCTCAACACTGTCCCAATCAGCACTCCTTCAAACAACCCTCAACACTGTCCCAATCAGCACTCCTTCAAACAATCCTCAACACTGTCCCAATCAGCACTCCTTCAAACAACCCTCAACATTGTCCCAATCAGCACTCCTTCAAACAATCCCAACATTGTCACAATCAGCACTCCTTCAAACAATCCCAACACTGCCCCAATCAGCACTCCTTCAAACAATCCCAACACTGCCCCAATCAGCACTCCTTCAAACATTCCCAACACTGCCCCAATCAGCACTCATTCAAACAATCCCAACACTGCCCCAATCAGCACTCCTTCAAACAATCCCAACACTGCCCCAATCAGCACTCCTTCAAACAATCCCAACACTGTCCCAATCAGCACTCCTTCAAACAATCCCAACACTGCCCCAATCAGCACTCCTTCAAACAATCCCAACACTGTCTCAATCAGCACTCCTTCAAACATTCCCAACACTGCCCCAATCAGCACTCCTTCAAACATTCCCAACACTGTCCCAATCAGCACTCCTTCAAACAACCCTCAACACTGTCCCAATCAGCACTCCTTCAAACAATCCCAACACTGCCCCAATCAGCACTCCTTCAAACAATCCCAACACTGCCCCAATCAGCACTCCTTCAAACAACCCTCAACACTGTTCGAATCAGCACTCCTTCAAACATTCCCAACACTGTCCCAATCAGCACTCCTACAAACATTCCCAACACTGTCCCAATCAGCACTCCTTGAAACATTCCCAACATTGTCCCAATCAGCACTCCTTCAAACAATCCCAACACTGTCCCAATCAGCACTCCTTCAAACAATCCCAACACTGTCCCAATCAGCACTCCTTCAAATAATCCCAACACTGTCCCAATCAGCACTCCTTCAAACATTCCCAACACTGTCCCAGTCAGCACTCCTTCAAACAATCCCAACACTGTCCCAATCAGCACTCCTTCAAACATTCCCAACACTGTCCCAGTCAGCACTCCTTCAAACAATCCCAACACTGTCCCAATCAGCACTCCTTCAAACAACCCTCAACACTGTCCCAATCAGCACTCCTTCAAACAATCCCAACACTGTCCCAATCAGCACTCCTTCAAACATTCCCAACACTGTCCCAATCAGCTCTCCTTCAAACATCCTGAACATTGTCCCAATCAGCACTCCTTCAAACATTCCCAACACTGCCCCAATCAGCACTCCTTCAAACATTCCCAACACTGTCCCAATCAGCACTCCTTCAAACAACCCTCAACACTGTCCCAATCAGCACTCCTTCAAACAATCCCAACACTGCCCCAATCAGCACTCCTTCAAACAATCCCAACACTGTCCCAATCAGCACTCCTTCAAACATTCCCAACACTGTCCCAATCAGCACTCCTTCAAACATTCCCAACACTGTCCCAATCAGCACTACTTCAGACAATTCCAACACTGTCCCAATCAGCACTCCTTCAAACATTCCCAACACTGTCCCAATCAGCACTCCTTCAAACATTCCCAACACTGTCCCAATCAGCACTACTTCAAACAATCCCAACACTGTCCCAATCAGCACTCCTTCAAACATTCCCAACACTGCCCCAATAAGCACTCCTTCAAACATTCCCAACACTGTCCCAATCAGCAATCCATCAAACAATCCCAACACTGTCCCAATCAGCACTCCTTCAAACAATCCCAACACTGTCCCAATCAGCACTCCTTCAAAAATTCCCAACACTGTCCCAATCAGCACTCCTTCAAACATTCCCAACACTGTCCCAATCAGCACTCCTTCAAACAATCCCAACACTGTCCCAATCAGCACTCCTTCAAACAATCCCAACACTGCCCCAATCAGCACTCCTTCAACCAATCCCAACAGTGTCCCAATCAGCACTCCTTCAAACAATCCCAACACTGTCCCAATCAGCACTCCTTCAAACAATCCCAACACTGTCCCAATCAGCACTCCTTCAAACATTCCCAACACTGTCCCAATCAGCACTCCTTCAAACATTCCCAACACTGTCCCAATCAGCAGTCCTTCAAACAATGCTCAACACTGTCCCAATCAGCACTCCTTCAAACAATCCCAACACTGTCCCAATCAGCACTCCTTCAAACAATCCCAACACTGTCCCAATCAGCACTACTTCAAACAATCCTCAACACTGTCCCAATCAGCACTCCTTCAAACAATCCTCAACATTGTCCGATTCAGCACTCCTTCAAACAATCCCAACACTGTCCCAATCAGCACTCCTCCAAACATTCCCAACATTGTCCCAATCAGCACTCCTCCAAACATTCCCAACACTGTCCCAATCAGCACTCCTTCAAACATTCCCAACACTGTCCCAATCAGCACTCCTTCAAACATTCCCAACACTGTCCCAATCAGCACTCCTTCAAACATCCTGAACATTGTCCCAATCAGCACTCTTTCAAACAATCCTCAACACTGCCCCAATCAGCAATCCATCAAACAATCCCGACACTGCCCCAATCAGCACTCCTTCAAACAATCCTCAACACTGTCCCAATCAGCACTCCTTCAAACAACCCTCAACATTGTACCAATCAGCACTCCTTCAAACATTCCCAACACTGTCCCAATCAGCACTCCTTCAAACATCCTGAACATTGTCCCAATCAGCACTCCTTCAAACATTCCCAACATTGTCCCAATCAGCACTCCTTCAAACATTCCCAACATTGTCCCAATCATTACTCCTTCAAACATTCCCAACACTGTCCCAATCAGCACTCCTTCAAACATCCTGAACATTGTCCCAATCAGCACTCCTTCAAACAATCCTCAACACTGCCCCAATCAGCAATCCATCAAACAATCCTCAACACTGTCCCAATCAGCACTCCTTCAAACAACCCTCAACATTGTCCCAATCAGCACTCCTCCAAACATTCCCAACATTGTCCCAATCAGCACTCCTCCAAACATTCCCAACACTGTCCCAGTCAGCACTCCTTCAAACAATCCCAACACTGTCCCAATCAGCACTCCTTCAAACAATCCCAACACTGCCCCAATCAGCACTCATTCAAACAATCCCAACACTGCCCCAATCAGCACTCCTTCAAACAATCCCAACACTGTCCCAATCAGCACTCCTTCAAACAATCCCAACACTGCCCCAATCAGCACTCATTCAAACAATCCCAACACTGCCCCAATCAGCACTCCTTCAAACAATCCCAACACTGCCCCAATCAGCACTCATTCAAACATTCCCAACACTGTCTCAATCAGCACTCCTTCAAACATTCCCAACACTGCCCCAATCAGCACGCCTTCAAACAATCCCAACACTGTCCCAGTCAGCACTCCTTCAAACAATCCCAACACTGTCCCAATCAGCACTCCTTCAAACAATCCCAACACTGTCCCAATCAGCACTCCTTCAAACAATCCCAACACTGTCCCAATCAGCACTCCTTCAAACAATCCCAACACTGTCTCAATCAGCACTCCTTCAAACAATCCCAACACTGCCCCAATCAGCACTCCTTCAAACAATCCCAACACTGCCCCAATCAGCAATCCTTCAAACATTCCCAACACTGCCCCAATCAGCACTCATTCAAACATTCCCAACACTGTCTCAATCAGCACTCCTTCAAACATTCCCAACACTGCCCCAATCAGCACTCCTTCAAACAATCCCAACACTGTCCCAGTCAGCACTCCTTCAAACAATCCCAACACTGTCCCAATCAGCACTCCTTCAAACAATCCCAACACTGCCCCAATCAGCACTCCTTCAAACAATCCCAACACTGCCCCAATCAGCACTCCTTCAAACAATCCCAACACTGTCTCAATCAGCACTCCTTCAAACAATCCCAACACTGCCCCAATCAGCACTCCTTCAAACAATCCCAACACTGCCACAATCAGCAATCATTCAAACATTCCCAACACTGCCCCAATCAGCACTCCTTCAAACAACCCTCAACACTGTTCGAATCAGCACTCCTTCAAACATTCCCAACACTGTCCCAATCAGCACTCCTACAAACATTCCCAACACTGTCCCAATCAGCACTCCTTGAAACATTCCCAACATTGTCCCAATCAGCACTCCTTCAAACATTCCCAACACTGTCCCAGTCAGCACTCCTTCAAACATTCCCAACACTGTCCCAATCAGCACTCCTTCAAACAATCCCAACACTGTCCCAATCAGCACTCCTTCAAACAATCCCAACACTGTCCCAATCAGCACTCCTTCAAACATTCCCAACACTGTCCCAGTCAGCACTCCTTCAAACAATCCCAACACTGTCCCAATCAGCACTCCTTCAAACAACCCTCAACACTGTCCCAATCAGCACTCCTTCAAACAATCCCAACACTGTCCCAATCAGCACTCCTTCAAACATTCCCAACACTGTCCCAATCAGCTCTCCTTCAAACATCCTGAACATTGTCCCAATCAGCACTCCTTCAAACATTCCCAACACTGCCCCAATCAGCACTCCTTCAAACATTCCCAACACTGTCCCAATCAGCACTCCTTCAAACAACCCTCAACACTGTCCCAATCAGCACTCCTTCAAACAATCCCAACACTGCCCCAATCAGCACTCCTTCAAACAATCCCAACACTGTCCCAATCAGCACTCCTTCAAACATTCCCAACACTGTCCCAATCAGCACTCCTTCAAACATTCCCAACACTGTCCCAATCAGCACTACTTCAGACAATTCCAACACTGTCCCAATCAGCACTCCTTCAAACATTCCCAACACTGTCCCAATCAGCACTCCTTCAAACATTCCCAACACTGTCCCAATCAGCACTACTTCAAACAATCCCAACACTGTCCCAATCAGCACTCCTTCAAACATTCCCAACACTGCCCCAATAAGCACTCCTTCAAACATTCCCAACACTGTCCCAATCAGCAATCCATCAAACAATCCCAACACTGTCCCAATCAGCACTCCTTCAAACAATCCCAACACTGTCCCAATCAGCACTCCTTCAAAAATTCCCAACATTGTCCCAATCAGCACTCCTTCAAACATTCCCAACACTGTCCCAATCAGCACTCCTTCAAACAATCCCAACACTGTCCCAATCAGCACTCCTTCAAACAATCCCAACACTGCCCCAATCAGCACTCCTTCAACCAATCCCAACAGTGTCCCAATCAGCACTCCTTCAAACAATCCCAACACTGTCCCAATCAGCACTCCTTCAAACAATCCCAACACTGTCCCAATCAGCACTCCTTCAAACATTCCCAACACTGTCCCAATCAGCACTCCTTCAAACATTCCCAACACTGTCCCAATCAGCAGTCCTTCAAACAATGCTCAACACTGTCCCAATCAGCACTCCTTCAAACAATCCCAACACTGTCCCAATCAGCACTCCTTCAAACAATCCCAACACTGTCCCAATCAGCACTACTTCAAACAATCCTCAACACTGTCCCAATCAGCACTCCTTCAAACAATCCTCAACATTGTCCGATTCAGCACTCCTTCAAACAATCCCAACACTGTCCCAATCAGCACTCCTCCAAACATTCCCAACATTGTCCCAATCAGCACTCCTCCAAACATTCCCAACACTGTCCCAATCAGCACTCCTTCAAACATTCCCAACACTGTCCCAATCAGCACTCCTTCAAACATTCCCAACACTGTCCCAATCAGCACTCCTTCAAACATCCTGAACATTGTCCCAATCAGCACTCTTTCAAACAATCCTCAACACTGCCCCAATCAGCAATCCATCAAACAATCCCGACACTGCCCCAATCAGCACTCCTTCAAACAATCCTCAACACTGTCCCAATCAGCACTCCTTCAAACAACCCTCAACATTGTACCAATCAGCACTCCTTCAAACATTCCCAACACTGTCCCAATCAGCACTCCTTCAAACATCCTGAACATTGTCCCAATCAGCACTCCTTCAAACATTCCCAACATTGTCCCAATCAGCACTCCTTCAAACATTCCCAACATTGTCCCAATCATTACTCCTTCAAACATTCCCAACACTGTCCCAATCAGCACTCCTTCAAACATCCTGAACATTGTCCCAATCAGCACTCCTTCAAACAATCCTCAACACTGCCCCAATCAGCAATCCATCAAACAATCCTCAACACTGTCCCAATCAGCACTCCTTCAAACATCCTGAACATTGTCCCAATCAGCACTCCTTCAAAAAATCCTCAACACTGCCCCAATCAGCAATCCATCAAACAATCCTCAACACTGTCCCAATCAGCACTCCTTCAAACAACCCTCAACATTGTCCCAATCAGCACTCCTCCAAACATTCCCAACATTGTCCCAATCAGCACTCCTCCAAACATTCCCAACACTGTCCCAGTCAGCACTCCTTCAAACAATCCCAACACTGTCCCAATCAGCACTCCTTCAAACAATCCCAACACTGCCCCAATCAGCACTCATTCAAACAATCCCAACACTGCCCCAATCAGCACTCCTTCAAACAATCCCAACACTGTCCCAATCAGCACTCCTTCAAACAATCCCAACACTGCCCCAATCAGCACTCATTCAAACAATCCCAACACTGCCCCAATCAGCACTCCTTCAAACAATCCCAACACTGCCCCAATCAGCACTCATTCAAACATTCCCAACACTGTCTCAATCAGCACTCCTTCAAACATTCCCAACACTGCCCCAATCAGCACGCCTTCAAACAATCCCAACACTGTCCCAGTCAGCACTCCTTCAAACAATCCCAACACTGTCCCAATCAGCACTCCTTCAAACAATCCCAACACTGTCCCAATCAGCACTCCTTCAAACAATCCCAACACTGTCCCAATCAGCACTCCTTCAAACAATCCCAACACTGTCTCAATCAGCACTCCTTCAAACAATCCCAACACTGCCCCAATCAGCACTCCTTCAAACAATCCCAACACTGCCCCAATCAGCAATCCTTCAAACATTCCCAACACTGCCCCAATCAGCACTCATTCAAACATTCCCAACACTGTCTCAATCAGCACTCCTTCAAACATTCCCAACACTGCCCCAATCAGCACTCCTTCAAACAATCCCAACACTGTCCCAGTCAGCACTCCTTCAAACAATCCCAACACTGTCCCAATCAGCACTCCTTCAAACAATCCCAACACTGCCCCAATCAGCACTCCTTCAAACAATCCCAACACTGCCCCAATCAGCACTCCTTCAAACAATCCCAACACTGTCTCAATCAGCACTCCTTCAAACAATCCCAACACTGCCCCAATCAGCACTCCTTCAAACAATCCCAACACTGCCACAATCAGCAATCATTCAAACATTCCCAACACTGCCCCAATCAGCACTCCTTCAAACAACCCTCAACACTGTTCGAATCAGCACTCCTTCAAACATTCCCAACACTGTCCCAATCAGCACTCCTACAAACATTCCCAACACTGTCCCAATCAGCACTCCTTGAAACATTCCCAACATTGTCCCAATCAGCACTCCTTCAAACAATCCCAACACTGTCCCAATCAGCAGTCCTTCAAACAATCCCAACACTGTCCCAATCAGCACTCCTTCAAACAATCCCAACACTGTCCCAATCAGCACTCCTTCAAACAACCCTCAACACTGTCCCAATCAGCACTCCTTCAAACAATCCCAACACTGTCCCAATCAGCACTCCTTCAAACATTCCCAACACTGTCCCAATCAGCACTCCTTCAAACATCCTGAACATTGTCCCAATCAGCACTCCTTCAAACATTCCCAACACTGTCCCAATCAGCACTCCTTCAAACATTCCCAACACTGTCCCAATCAGCACTCCTTCAAACAACCCTCAACACTGTCCCAATCAGCACTCCTTCAAACAATCCCAACACTGTCCCAATCAGCACTCCTTCAAACAATCCCAACACTGTCCCAATCAGCATTCCTTCAAACATCCTGAACATTGTCCCAATCAGCACTCCTTCAAACAATCCCAACACTGTCCCAATCAGCACTCCTTCAAACAATCCTCAACACTGTCCCAATCAGCACTCCTTCAAACATCCCTCAACATTGTCCCAATCAGCAGTCCTTCAAACATTCCCAACACTGTCCCAATCAGCACTCCTTCAAACATCCTGAACATTGTCCCAATCAGCACTCCTTCAAACAATCCCAACACTGTCCCAATCAGCACTCCTCCAAACATTCCCAACATTGTCCCAATCAGCACTCCTCCAAACATTCCCAACACTGTCCCAATCAGCACTCCTTCAAACATTCCCAACACTGTCCCAATCGGCACAACTTCAAACAATCCCAACACTGTCCCAATCAGCACTCCTCCAAACATTCCCAACATTGTCCCAATCAGCACTCCTCCAAACATTCCCAACACTGTCCCAGTCAGCACTCCTTCAAACAATCCCAACACTGTCCCAATCAGCACTCCTTCAAACAATCCCAACACTGCCCCAATCAGCACTCATTCAAACAATCCCAACACTGCCCCAATCAGCACTCCTTCAAACAATCCCAACACTGTCCCAATCAGCACTCCTTCAAACAATCCCAACACTGCCCCAATCAGCACTCATTCAAACAATCCCAACACTGCCCCAATCAGCACTCCTTCAAACAATCCCAACACTGCCCCATTCAGCACTCATTCAAACATTCCCAACACTGTCTCAATCAGCACTCCTTCAAACATTCCCAACACTGCCCCAATCAGCACTCCTTCAAACAATCCCAACACTGTCCCAGTCAGCACTCCTTCAAACAATCCCAACACTGTCCCAATCAGCACTCCTTCAAACAATCCCAACACTGCCCCAATCAGCACTCCTTCAAACAATCCCAACACTGCCCCAATCAGCACTCCTTCAAACAATCCCAACACTGTCTCAATCAGCACTCCTTCAAACAATCCCAACACTGCCCCAATCAGCACTCCTTCAAACAATCCCAACACTGCCCCAATCAGCAATCCTTCAAACATTCCCAACACTGCCCCAATCAGCACTCCTTCAAACAACCCTCAACACTGTTCGAATCAGCACTCCTTCAAACATTCCCAACACTGTCCCAATCAGCACTCCTACAAACATTCCCAACACTGTCCCAATCAGCACTCCTTGAAACATTCCCAACATTGTCCCAATCAGCACTCCTTCAAACAATCCCAACACTGCCCCAATCAGCACTCCTTCAAACAATCCCAACACTGCCCCAATCAGCACTCCTTCAAACAATCCCAACACTGTCTCAATCAGCACTCCTTCAAACAATCCCAACACTGCCCCAATCAGCACTCCTTCAAACAATCCCAACACTGCCCCAATCAGCAATCCTTCAAACATTCCCAACACTGCCCCAATCAGCACTCCTTCAAACAACCCTCAACACTGTTCGAATCAGCACTCCTTCAAACATTCCCAACACTGTCCCAATCAGCACTCCTACAAACATTCCCAACACTGTCCCAATCAGCACTCCTTGAAACATTCCCAACATTGTCCCAATCAGCACTCCTTCAAACAATCCCAACACTGTCCCAATCAGCATTCCTTCAAACATCCTGAACATTGTCCCAATCAGCACTCCTTCAAACAATCCCAACACTGTCCCAATCAGCACTCCTTCAAACAATCCTCAACACTGTCCCAATCAGCACTCCTTCAAACATCCCTCAACATTGTCCCAATCAGCAGTCCTTCAAACATTCCCAACACTGTCCCAATCAGCACTCCTTCAAACATCCTGAACATTGTCCCAATCAGCACTCCTTCAAACAATCCCAACACTGTCCCAATCAGCACTCCTCCAAACATTCCCAACATTGTCCCAATCAGCACTCCTCCAAACATTCCCAACACTGTCCCAATCAGCACTCCTTCAAACATTCCCAACACTGTCCCAATCGGCACAACTTCAAACAATCCCAACACTGTCCCAATCAGCACTCCTCCAAACATTCCCAACATTGTCCCAATCAGCACTCCTCCAAACATTCCCAACACTGTCCCAGTCAGCACTCCTTCAAACAATCCCAACACTGTCCCAATCAGCACTCCTTCAAACAATCCCAACACTGCCCCAATCAGCACTCATTCAAACAATCCCAACACTGCCCCAATCAGCACTCCTTCAAACAATCCCAACACTGTCCCAATCAGCACTCCTTCAAACAATCCCAACACTGCCCCAATCAGCACTCATTCAAACAATCCCAACACTGCCCCAATCAGCACTCCTTCAAACAATCCCAACACTGCCCCATTCAGCACTCATTCAAACATTCCCAACACTGTCTCAATCAGCACTCCTTCAAACATTCCCAACACTGCCCCAATCAGCACTCCTTCAAACAATCCCAACACTGTCCCAGTCAGCACTCCTTCAAACAATCCCAACACTGTCCCAATCAGCACTCCTTCAAACAATCCCAACACTGCCCCAATCAGCACTCCTTCAAACAATCCCAACACTGCCCCAATCAGCACTCCTTCAAACAATCCCAACACTGTCTCAATCAGCACTCCTTCAAACAATCCCAACACTGTCCCAATCAGCAATCCTTCAAACATTCCCAACACTGCCCCAATCAGCACTCCTTCAAACAACCCTCAACACTGTTCGAATCAGCACTCCTTCAAACATTCCCAACACTGTCCCAATCAGCACTCCTACAAACATTCCCAACACTGTCCCAATCAGCACTCCTTGAAACATTCCCAACATTGTCCCAATCAGCACTCCTTCAAACAATCCCAACACTGCCCCAATCAGCACTCCTTCAAACAATCCCAACACTGCCCCAATCAGCACTCCTTCAAACAATCCCAACACTGTCTCAATCAGCACTCCTTCAAACAATCCCAACACTGCCCCAATCAGCACTCCTTCAAACAATCCCAACACTGCCCCAATCAGCAATCCTTCAAACATTCCCAACACTGCCCCAATCAGCACTCCTTCAAACAACCCTCAACACTGTTCGAATCAGCACTCCTTCAAACATTCCCAACACTGTCCCAATTAGCACTCCTACAAACATTCCCAACACTGTCCCAATCAGCACTCCTTGAAACATTCCCAACATTGTCCCAATCAGCACTCCTTCAAACAATCCCAACACTGTCCCAATCAGCACTCCTTCAAACAATCCCAACACTGTCCCAATCAGCACTCCTTCAAACAATCCCAACACTGTCCCAATCAGCACTCCTGCAAACAATCCCAACACTGTCCCAATCAGCACTCCTTCAAACATTCCCAACACTATCCCAATCAGCACTCCTTCAAACATCCTGAACATTGTCCCAATCAGCACTCCTTCAAACATTCCCAACACTGTCCCAATCAGCACTCCTTCAAACATTCCCAACACTGTCCCAATCAGCACTCCTTCAAACAACCCTCAACACTGTCCCAATCAGCACTCCTTCAAACAATCCCAACACTGTCCCAATCAGCACTCCTTCAAACAATCCCAACACTGTCCCAATCAGCACTCCTTCAAACAATCCCAACACTGTCCCAATCAGCACTCCTTCAAACATTCCCAACACTGCCCCAATCAGCACTCCTTCAAACATTCCCAACACTGTCCCAATCAGCACTCCTTCAAACAACCCTCAACACTGTCCCAATCAGCACTCCTTCAAACAATCCCAACAGTGCCCCAATCAGCACTCCTTCAAACAATCCCAACACTGTCCCAATCAGCACTACTTCAAACAACCCTCAACACTGTCCCAATCAGCACTCCTTCAAACAATCCCAACACTGTCCCAATCAGCACTCCTTCAAACATTCCCAACACTGTCCCAATCAGCACTCCTTCAAACATCCTGAACATTGTCCCAATCAGCACTCCTTCAAACATTCCCAACACTGTCCCAATCAGCACTCCTTCAAACATTCCCAACACTGTCCCAATCAGCACTCCTTCAAACAACCCTCAACACTGTCCCAATCAGCACTCCTTCAAACAATCCCAACACTGTCCCAATCAGCACTCCTTCAAACAATCCCAACACTGTCCCAATCAGCACTCCTTCAAACAATCCCAACACTGTCCCAATCAGCACTCCTTCAAACATTCCCAACACTGCCCCAATCAGCACTCCTTCAAACATTCCCAACACTGTCCCAATCAGCACTCCTTCAAACAACCCTCAACACTGTCCCAATCAGCACTCCTTCAAACAATCCCAACACTGCCCCAATCAGCACTCCTTCAAACAATCCCAACACTGCCCCAATCAGCACTCCTTCAAACAACCCTCAACACTGTTCGAATCAGCACTCCTTCAAACATTCCCAACACTGTCCCAATCAGCACTCCTACAAACATTCCCAACACTGTCCCAATCAGCACTCCTTGAAACATTCCCAACATTGTCCCAATCAGCACTCCTTCAAACAATCCCAACACTGTCCCAATCAGCACTCCTTCAAACAATCCCAACACTGTCCCAATCAGCACTCCTTCAAATAATCCCAACACTGTCCCAATCAGCACTCCTTCAAACATTCCCAACACTGTCCCAGTCAGCACTCCTTCAAACAATCCCAACACTGTCCCAATCAGCACTCCTTCAAACATTCCCAACACTGTCCCAGTCAGCACTCCTTCAAACAATCCCAACACTGTCCCAATCAGCACTCCTTCAAACAACCCTCAACACTGTCCCAATCAGCACTCCTTCAAACAATCCCAACACTGTCCCAATCAGCACTCCTTCAAACATTCCCAACACTGTCCCAATCAGCTCTCCTTCAAACATCCTGAACATTGTCCCAATCAGCACTCCTTCAAACATTCCCAACACTGCCCCAATCAGCACTCCTTCAAACATTCCCAACACTGTCCCAATCAGCACTCCTTCAAACAACCCTCAACACTGTCCCAATCAGCACTCCTTCAAACAATCCCAACACTGCCCCAATCAGCACTCCTTCAAACAATCCCAACACTGTCCCAATCAGCACTCCTTCAAACATTCCCAACACTGTCCCAATCAGCACTCCTTCAAACATTCCCAACACTGTCCCAATCAGCACTACTTCAGACAATTCCAACACTGTCCCAATCAGCACTCCTTCAAACATTCCCAACACTGTCCCAATCAGCACTCCTTCAAACATTCCCAACACTGTCCCAATCAGCACTACTTCAAACAATCCCAACACTGTCCCAATCAGCACTCCTTCAAACATTCCCAACACTGCCCCAATCAGCACTCCTTCAAACATTCCCAACACTGTCCCAATCAGCAATCCATCAAACAATCCCAACACTGTCCCAATCAGCACTCCTTCAAACAATCCCAACACTGTCCCAATCAGCACTCCTTCAAAAATTCCCAACACTGTCCCAATCAGCACTCCTTCAAACATTCCCAACACTGTCCCAATCAGCACTCCTTCAAACAATCCCAACACTGTCCCAATCAGCACTCCTTCAAACAATCCCAACACTGTCCCAATCAGCACTCCTTCAACCAATCCCAACAGTGTCCCAATCAGCACTCCTTCAAACAATCCCAACACTGTCCCAATCAGCACTCCTTCAAACAATCCCAACACTGTCCCAATCAGCACTCCTTCAAACATTCCCAACACTGTCCCAATCAGCACTCCTTCAAACATTCCCAACACTGTCCCAATCAGCAGTCCTTCAAACAATGCTCAACACTGTCCCAATCAGCACTCCTTCAAACAATCCCAACACTGTCCCAATCAGCACTCCTTCAAACAATCCCAACACTGTCCCAATCAGCACTACTTCAAACAATCCTCAACACTGTCCCAATCAGCACTCCTTCAAACAATCCTCAACATTGTCCGATTCAGCACTCCTTCAAACAATCCCAACACTGTCCCAATCAGCACTCCTCCAAACATTCCCAACATTGTCCCAATCAGCACTCCTCCAAACATTCCCAACACTGTCCCAATCAGCACTCCTTCAAACATTCCCAACACTGTCCCAATCAGCACTCCTTCAAACATTCCCAACACTGTCCCAATCAGCACTCCTTCAAACATCCTGAACATTGTCCCAATCAGCACTCTTTCAAACAATCCTCAACACTGCCCCAATCAGCAATCCATCAAACAATCCCGACACTGCCCCAATCAGCACTCCTTCAAACAATCCTCAACACTGTCCCAATCAGCACTCCTTCAAACAACCCTCAACATTGTACCAATCAGCACTCCTTCAAACATTCCCAACACTGTCCCAATCAGCACTCCTTCAAACATCCTGAACATTGTCCCAATCAGCACTCCTTCAAACATTCCCAACATTGTCCCAATCAGCACTCCTTCAAACATTCCCAACATTGTCCCAATCATTACTCCTTCAAACATTCCCAACACTGTCCCAATCAGCACTCCTTCAAACATCCTGAACATTGTCCCAATCAGCACTCCTTCAAACAATCCTCAACACTGCCCCAATCAGCAATCCATCAAACAATCCTCAACACTGTCCCAATCAGCACTCCTTCAAACATCCTAAACATTGTCCCAATCAGCACTCCTTCAAAGAATCCTCAACACTGCCCCAATCAGCAATCCATCAAACAATCCTCAACACTGTCCCAATCAGCACTCCTTCAAACAACCCTCAACATTGTCCCAATCATCACTCCATCAAACAATCCCAACACTGCCCCAATCAGCACTCCTTCAAACAATCCCAACACTGTCTCAATCAGCACTCCTTCAAACAATCCCAACACTGTCCCAATCAGCACTCCTTCAAACAATCCCAACACTGTCCCAATCAGCACTCCTTCAACCAATCCCAACAGTGTCCCAATCAGCACTCCTTCAAACAATCCCAACACTGTCCCAATCAGCACTCCTTCAAACAATCCCAACACTGTCCCAATCAGCACTCCTTCAAACATTCCCAACACTGTCCCAATCAGCACTCCTTCAAACATTCCCAACACTGTCCCAATCAGCAGTCCTTCAAACAATGCTCAACACTGTCCCAATCAGCACTCCTTCAAACAATCCCAACACTGTCCCAATCAGCACTCCTTCAAACAATCCCAACACTGTCCCAATCAGCACTACTTCAAACAATCCTCAACACTGTCCCAATCAGCACTCCTTCAAACAATCCTCAACATTGTCCGATTCAGCACTCCTTCAAACAATCCCAACACTGTCCCAATCAGCACTCCTCCAAACATTCCCAACATTGTCCCAATCAGCACTCCTCCAAACATTCCCAACACTGTCCCAATCAGCACTCCTTCAAACATTCCCAACACTGTCCCAATCAGCACTCCTTCAAACATTCCCAACACTGTCCCAATCAGCACTCCTTCAAACATCCTGAACATTGTCCCAATCAGCACTCTTTCAAACAATCCTCAACACTGCCCCAATCAGCAATCCATCAAACAATCCCGACACTGCCCCAATCAGCACTCCTTCAAACAATCCTCAACACTGTCCCAATCAGCACTCCTTCAAACAACCCTCAACATTGTACCAATCAGCACTCCTTCAAACATTCCCAACACTGTCCCAATCAGCACTCCTTCAAACATCCTGAACATTGTCCCAATCAGCACTCCTTCAAACATTCCCAACATTGTCCCAATCAGCACTCCTTCAAACATTCCCAACATTGTCCCAATCATTACTCCTTCAAACATTCCCAACACTGTCCCAATCAGCACTCCTTCAAACATCCTGAACATTGTCCCAATCAGCACTCCTTCAAACAATCCTCAACACTGCCCCAATCAGCAATCCATCAAACAATCCTCAACACTGTCCCAATCAGCACTCCTTCAAACATCCTAAACATTGTCCCAATCAGCACTCCTTCAAAGAATCCTCAACACTGCCCCAATCAGCAATCCATCAAACAATCCTCAACACTGTCCCAATCAGCACTCCTTCAAACAACCCTCAACATTGTCCCAATCATCACTCCATCAAACAATCCCAACACTGCCCCAATCAGCACTCCTTCAAACAATCCCAACACTGTCTCAATCAGCACTCCTTCAAACATTCCCAACACTGCCCCAATCAGCACTCCTTCAAACAATCCCAACACTGTCCCAATCAGCACTACTTCAAACAATCCTCAACACTGTCCCAATCAGCACTCCTTCAAACAATCCTCAACATTGTCCCAATCAGCACTCCTTCAAACAATCCCAACACTGTCCCAATCAGCACTACTTCAAACAATCCTCAACACTGTCCCAATCAGCACTCCTTCAAACAATCCCAACACTGTCCCAATCAGCACTCCTCCAAACATTCCCAACACTGTCCCAATCAGCACTCCTCCAAACATTCCCAACAATGTCCCAATCAGCACTCCTTCAAACAATCCTCAACACTGTCCCAATCAGCACTCCTTCAAACAATCCCAACACTGTCCCAATCAGCACTCCTTCAAACAATCCCAACACTGTCCCAATCAGCACTCCTCCAAACATTCCCAACATTGTCCCAATCAGCACTCCTCCAAACATTCCCAACACTGTCCCAATCAGCACTCCTTCAAACATTCCCAACACTGTCCCAATCAGCACAACTTCAAACAATCCCAACACTGTCCCAATCAGCACTCCTCCAAACATTCCCAACATTGTCCCAATCAGCACTCCTCCAAACATTCCCAACACTGTCCCAATCAGCACTCCTTCAAACATTCCCAACACTGTCCCAATCAGCACTCCTTCAAACATCCTGAACATTGTCCCAATCAGCACTCTTTCAAACAATCCTCAACACTGCCCCAATCAGCAATCCATCAAACAATCCCGACACTGCCCCAATCAGCACTCCTTCAAACATTCCCAACACTGTCCCAATCAGCACTCCTTCAAACATCCTGAACATTGTCCCAATCTGCACTCCTTCAAACAATCCTCAACACTGTCCCAATCAGCACTCCTTCAAACAACCCTCAACATTGTCCCAATCAGCACTCCTTCAAACATTCCCAACACTGTCCCAATCAGCACTCCTTCAAACATCCTGAACATTGTCCCAATCAGCACTCCTTCAAACATTTCCAACATTGTCCCAATGAGCACTCCTTCAAACATTCCCAATATTGTCCCAATCATTACTCCTTCAAACATTCCCAACACTGTCCCAATCAGCACTCCTTCAAACATCCTGAACATTGTCCCAATCAGCACTCCTTCAAACATTCCCAACACTGTCCCAATCAGCACTCCTTCAAACATCCTGAACATTGTCCCAATCAGCACTCCTTCAAACAATCCTCAACACTGCCCCAATCAGCAATCCATCAAACAATCCTCAACACTGTCCCAATCAGCACTCCTTCAAACATCCTGAACATTGTCCCAATCAGCACTCCTTCAAAAAATCCTCAACACTGCCCCAATCAGCAATCCATCAAACAATCCTCAACACTGTCCCAATCAGCACTCCTTCAAACAACCCTCAACACTGTCCCAATCAGCACTCCTTCAAACAATCCTCAACACTGTCCCAATCAGCACTCCTTCAAACAACCCTCAACATTGTCCCAATCAGCACTCCTTCAAACAATCCCAACATTGTCACAATCAGCACTCCTTCAAACAATCCCAACACTGCCCCAATCAGCACTCCTTCAAACAATCCCAACACTGCCCCAATCAGCACTCCTTCAAACATTCCCAACACTGCCCCAATCAGCACTCATTCAAACAATCCCAACACTGCCCCAATCAGCACTCCTTCAAACAATCCCAACACTGCCCCAATCAGCACTCCTTCAAACAATCCCAACACTGTCCCAATCAGGACTCCTTCAAACAATCCCAACACTGCCCCAATCAGCACTCCTTCAAACAATCCCAACACTGTCTCAATCAGCACTCCTTCAAACATTCCCAACACTGCCCCAATCAGCACTCCTTCAAACATTCCCAACACTGTCCCAATCAGCACTCCTTCAAACAACCCTCAACACTGTCCCAATCAGCACTCCTTCAAACAATCCCAACACTGCCCCAATCAGCACTCCTTCAAACAATCCCAACACTGCCCCAATCAGCACTCCTTCAAACAACCCTCAACACTGTTCGAATCAGCACTCCTTCAAACATTCCCAACACTGTCCCAATCAGCACTCCTACAAACATTCCCAACACTGTCCCAATCAGCACTCCTTGAAACATTCCCAACATTGTCCCAATCAGCACTCCTTCAAACAATCCCAACACTGTCCCAATCAGCACTCCTTCAAACAATCCCAACACTGTCCCAATCAGCACTCCTTCAAATAATCCCAACACTGTCCCAATCAGCACTCCTTCAAACATTCCCAACACTGTCCCAGTCAGCACTCCTTCAAACAATCCCAACACTGTCCCAATCAGCACTCCTTCAAACATTCCCAACACTGTCCCAGTCAGCACTCCTTCAAACAATCCCAACACTGTCCCAATCAGCACTCCTTCAAACAACCCTCAACACTGTCCCAATCAGCACTCCTTCAAACAATCCCAACACTGTCCCAATCAGCACTCCTTCAAACATTCCCAACACTGTCCCAATCAGCTCTCCTTCAAACATCCTGAACATTGTCCCAATCAGCACTCCTTCAAACATTCCCAACACTGCCCCAATCAGCACTCCTTCAAACATTCCCAACACTGTCCCAATCAGCACTCCTTCAAACAACCCTCAACACTGTCCCAATCAGCACTCCTTCAAACAATCCCAACACTGCCCCAATCAGCACTCCTTCAAACAATCCCAACACTGTCCCAATCAGCACTCCTTCAAACATTCCCAACACTGTCCCAATCAGCACTCCTTCAAACATTCCCAACACTGTCCCAATCAGCACTACTTCAGACAATTCCAACACTGTCCCAATCAGCACTCCTTCAAACATTCCCAACACTGTCCCAATCAGCACTCCTTCAAACATTCCCAACACTGTCCCAATCAGCACTACTTCAAACAATCCCAACACTGTCCCAATCAGCACTCCTTCAAACATTCCCAACACTGCCCCAATCAGCACTCCTTCAAACATTCCCAACACTGTCCCAATCAGCAATCCATCAAACAATCCCAACACTGTCCCAATCAGCACTCCTTCAAACAATCCCAACACTGCCCCAATCAGCACTCCTTCAACCAATCCCAACAGTGTCCCAATCAGCACTCCTTCAAACAATCCCAACACTGTCCCAATCAGCACTCCTTCAAACAATCCCAACACTGTCCCAATCAGCACTCCTTCAAACATTCCCAACACTGTCCCAATCAGCACTCCTTCAAACATTCCCAACACTGTCCCAATCAGCAGTCCTTCAAACAATGCTCAACACTGTCCCAATCAGCACTCCTTCAAACAATCCCAACACTGTCCCAATCAGCACTCCTTCAAACAATCCCAACACTGTCCCAATCAGCACTACTTCAAACAATCCTCAACACTGTCCCAATCAGCACTCCTTCAAACAATCCTCAACATTGTCCGATTCAGCACTCCTTCAAACAATCCCAACACTGTCCCAATCAGCACTCCTCCAAACATTCCCAACATTGTCCCAATCAGCACTCCTCCAAACATTCCCAACACTGTCCCAATCAGCACTCCTTCAAACATTCCCAACACTGCCCCAATCAGCAATCCATCAAACAATCCCGACACTGCCCCAATCAGCACTCCTTCAAACAATCCTCAACACTGTCCCAATCAGCACTCCTTCAAACAACCCTCAACATTGTACCAATCAGCACTCCTTCAAACATTCCCAACACTGTCCCAATCAGCACTCCTTCAAACATCCTGAACATTGTCCCAATCAGCACTCCTTCAAACATTCCCAACATTGTCCCAATCAGCACTCCTTCAAACATTCCCAACATTGTCCCAATCATTACTCCTTCAAACATTCCCAACACTGTCCCAATCAGCACTCCTTCAAACATCCTGAACATTGTCCCAATCAGCACTCCTTCAAACAATCCTCAACACTGCCCCAATCAGCAATCCATCAAACAATCCTCAACACTGTCCCAATCAGCACTCCTTCAAACATCCTGAACATTGTCCCAATCAGCACTCCTTCAAAAAATCCTCAACACTGCCCCAATCAGCAATCCATCAAACAATCCTCAACACTGTCCCAATCAGCACTCCTTCAAACAACCCTCAACATTGTCCCAATCAGCACTCCATCAAACAATCCCAACACTGCCCCAATCAGCACTCCTTCAAACAATCCCAACACTGTCTCAATCAGCACTCCTTCAAACATTCCCAACACTGCCCCAATCAGCACTCCTTCAAACAATCCCAACACTGTCCCAATCAGCACTACTTCAAACAATCCTCAACACTGTCCCAATCAGCACTCCTTCAAACAATCCTCAACATTGTCCCAATCAGCACTCCTTCAAACAATCCCAACACTGTCCCAATCAGCACTACTTCAAACAATCCTCAACACTGTCCCAATCAGCACTCCTTCAAACAATCCCAACACTGTCCCAATCAGCACTCCTCCAAACATTCCCAACACTGTCCCAATCAGCACTCCTCCAAACATTCCCAACAATGTCCCAATCAGCACTCCTTCAAACAATCCTCAACACTGTCCCAATCAGCACTCCTTCAAACAATCCCAACACTGTCCCAATCAGCACTCCTTCAAACAATCCCAACACTGTCCCAATCAGCACTCCTCCAAACATTCCCAACATTGTCCCAATCAGCACTCCTCCAAACATTCCCAACACTGTCCCAATCAGCACTCCTTCAAACATTCCCAACACTGTCCCAATCAGCACAACTTCAAACAATCCCAACACTGTCCCAATCAGCACTCCTCCAAACATTCCCAACATTGTCCCAATCAGCACTCCTCCAAACATTCCCAACACTGTCCCAATCAGCACTCCTTCAAACATTCCCAACACTGTCCCAATCAGCACTCCTTCAAACATTCCCAACACTGTCCCAATCAGCACTCCTTCAAACATCCTGAACATTGTCCCAATCAGCACTCTTTCAAACAATCCTCAACACTGCCCCAATCAGCAATCCATCAAACAATCCCGACACTGCCCCAATCAGCACTCCTTCAAACATTCCCAACACTGTCCCAATCAGCACTCCTTCAAACATCCTGAACATTGTCCCAATCAGCACTCCTTCAAACAACCCTCAACATTGTCCCAATCAGCACTCCTTCAAACAATCCTCAACACTGTCCCAATCAGCACTCCTTCAAACAACCCTCAACATTGTCCCAATCAGCACTCCTTCAAACATTCCCAACACTGTCCCAATCAGCACTCCTTCAAACATCCTGAACATTGTCCCAATCAGCACTCCTTCAAACATTTCCAACATTGTCCCAATGAGCACTCCTTCAAACATTCCCAATATTGTCCCAATCATTACTCCTTCAAACATTCCCAACACTGTCCCAATCAGCACTCCTTCAAACATCCTGAACATTGTCCCAATCAGCACTCCTTCAAACATTCCCAACACTGTCCCAATCAGCACTCCTTCAAACATCCTGAACATTGTCCCAATCAGCACTCCTTCAAACAATCCTCAACACTGCCCCAATCAGCAATCCATCAAACAATCCTCAACACTGTCCCAATCAGCACTCCTTCAAACATCCTGAACATTGTCCCAATCAGCACTCCTTCAAAAAATCCTCAACACTGCCCCAATCAGCAATCCATCAAACAATCCTCAACACTGTCCCAATCAGCACTCCTTCAAACAACCCTCAACACTGTCCCAATCAGCACTCCTTCAAACAATCCTCAACACTGTCCCAATCAGCACTCCTTCAAACATCCCTCAACAATGTCCCAATCAGCACTCCTTCAAACAATCCCAACATTGTCACAATCAGCACTCCTTCAAACAATCCCAACACTGCCCCAATCAGCACTCCTTCAAACAATCCCAACACTGCCCCAATCAGCACTCCTTCAAACATTCCCAACACTGCCCCAATCAGCACTCATTCAAACAATCCCAACACTGCCCCAATCAGCACTCCTTCAAACAATCCCAACACTGCCCCAATCAGCACTCCTTCAAACAATCCCAACACTGTCCCAATCAGCACTCCTTCAAACAATCCCAACACTGCCCCAATCAGCACTCCTTCAAACAATCCCAACACTGTCTCAATCAGCACTCCTTCAAACATTCCCAACACTGCCCCAATCAGCACTCCTTCAAACAATCCCAACACTGCCCCAATCAGCAATCCTTCAAACATTCCCAACACTGCCCCAATCAGCATTCCTTCAAACAACCCTCAACACTGTTCGAATCAGCACTCCTTCAAACATTCCCAACACTGTCCCAATCAGCACTCCTACAAACATTCCCAACACTGTCCCAATCAGCACTCCTTGAAACATTCCCAACAATGTCCCAATCAGCACTCCTTCAAACAATCCCAACACTGTCCCAATCATTACTCCTTCAAACAATCCCAACACTGTCCCAATCAGCACTCCTTCAAACAATCCCAACACTGTCCCAATCAGCACTCCTTCAAACAACCCTCAACACTGTCCCAATCAGCACTCCTTCAAACAATCCCAACACTGTCCCAATCAGCACTCCTTCGAACAATCCCAACACTGTCCCAATCAGCACTCCTTCAAACAACCCTCAACACTGTCCCAATCAGCACTCCTTCAAACAATCCCAACACTGTCCCAATCAGCACTCCTTCAAACATTGCCAACACTGTCCCAATCAGCACTCCTTCAAACATCCTGAACATTGTCCCAGTCAGCACTCCTTCAAACAATCCCAACACTGTCCCAATCAGCACTCCTTCAAACATTCCCAACACTGTCCCAGTCAGCACTCCTTCAAACAATCCCAACACTGTCCCAATCAGCACTCCTTCAAACATTGCCAACACTGTCCCAATCAGCACTCCTTCAAACATTGCCAACACTGTCCCAATCAGCACTCCTTCAAACAACCCTCAACACTGTCCCAATCACCACTCCTTCAAACAATCCCAACACTGTCCCAATCAGCACTCCTTCAAACATTGCCAACACTGTCCCAATCAGCACTCCTTCAAACATCCTGAACATTGTCCCAATCAGCACTCCTTCAAACATTCCCAACACTGTCCCAATCAGCACTCCTTCAAACAATCCCAACACTGCCCCAATCAGCACTCCTTCAAACAATCCCAACACTGTCCCAATCAGCACTCCTTCAAACAACCCTCAACACTGTCCCAATCAGCACTCCTTCAAACAATCCCAACACTGCCCCAATCAGCACTCCTTCAAACAATCCCAACACTGCCCCAATCAGCACTCCTTCAAACATTCCCAACACTGTCCCAATCAGCACTCCTTCAAACAATTCCAACACTGTCCCAATCAGCACTCCTTCAAACATTCCCAACACGTTCCGAATCAGCACTCCTGCAAACATTCCCAACACTGTCCCAATCAGCACTCCTTGAAACATTCCCAACACTGTCCCAATCAGCACTACTTCAAACAATCCCAACACTGTCCCAATCAGCACTCCTTCAAACAATCCCAACACTGCCCCAATCAGCACTCCTTCAGACAATCCCAACACTGTCCCAATCAGCACTCCTTCAAACATTCCCAACACTGCCCCAATCAGCACTCCTTCAAACATTCCCAACACTGACCCAATCAGCAATCCATCAAACAATCCCAACACTGTCCCAATCAGCACTCCTTCAAACAATCCCAACACTGTCCCAATCAGCACTCCTTCAAACATTCCCAACACTGTCCCAATCAGCACTCCTTCAAACATTCCCAACACTGTCCCAATCAGCACTCCTTCAAACAATCCCAACACTGCCCCAATCAGCACTCCTTCAAACAATCCTAACAGTGTCCCAATCAGCACTCCTTCAAACAATCCTAACACTGTCCCAGTCAGCACTCCTTCAAACATTCCCAACACTGTCCCAATCAGCACTCCTTCAAACAATCCCAACACTGTCCCAGTCAGCACTCCTTCAAACATTCCCAACACTGTCCCAATCAGCACTCCTTCAAACAATCCCAACACTGTCCCAGTCAGCAGTCCTTCAAACATTCCCAACACTGTCCCAATCAGCACTCCTTCAAACAATCCCAACACTGCCCCAATCAGCACTCCTTCAAACAATCCCAACAGTGTCCCAATCAGCACTCCTTCAAACAATCCCAACACTGTCCCAGTCAGCACTCCTTCAAACATTCCCAACACTGTCCCAATCAGCACTCCTTCAAACAATCCCAACACTGTCCCAGTCAGCACTCCTTCAAACAATCCCAACACTGCCCCAATCAGCACTCCTTCAAACATTCCCAACACTGTCCCAATCTGCACTCCTTCAAACATTCCCAACACTGCCCCAATCAGCACTCCTTCAAACATTCCCAACACTGCCCCAATCAGCACTCCTTCAAACATTCCCAACACTGTCCCAATCAGCACTCCTTCAAACATTCCCAACACTGCCCCAATCAGCACTCCTTCAAACATTCCCAACACTGTCCCAATCAGCACTCCTTCAAACAATCCCAACACTGTCCCAATCAGCACTCCTTCAAACATTCCCAACACTGTCCAAATCATCACTCCTTCAAACATTCCCAACACTGTCCCAATCAGCACTCCTTCAAACAACCCTCAACACTGTCCCAATCAGCACTCCTTCAAACAATCCCAACACTGTCCCAATCAGCACTCCTTCAAACATTCCCAACAGTGTCCCAATCAGCACTCCTTCAAACAACCCTCAACACTGTCCCAATCAGCACTCCTTCAAACAATCCCAACACTGTCCCAATCAGCACTCCTTCAAACAATCCCAACACTGTCCCAATCAGCACTCCTACAAACATTCCCAACACTGTCCCAATCAGCACTCCTTCAAACATTCCCAACACTGTCCCAATCAGCACTCCTTCAAACAATCCCAACACTGTCCCAATCAGCACTCCTTCAAACAATCCCAACACTGCCCCAATCAGCACTCCTTCAAACAATCCCAACACTGTCCCAATCAGCACTCCTTCAAACATTCCCAACACTGCCCCAATCAGCACTCCTTCAAACAATCCCAACACTGTCCCAATCAGCACTCCTTCAAACATTCCCAACACTGTCCCAATCAGCACTCCTTCAAACAACCCTCAACACTGTCCAATCAGCACTCCTTCAAACATTCCCAACACTGTCCCAATCAGCACTCCTTCAAACAATCCCAACACTGTCCCAATCAGCACTCCTTCAAACAACCCTCAACACTGTCCCAATCAGCACTCCTTCAAACAACCCTCAACACTGTCCCAATCAGCACTCCTTCAAACAACCCTCAACACTGTCCCAATCAGCACTCCTTCAAACAATCCCAACACTGTCCCAATCAGCACTCCTTCAAACAATCCCAACACTGTCCCAATTAGCACTCCTTCAAACATTCCCAACACTGTCCCAATCAGCACTCCTACAAACATTCCCAACACTGTCCCAATCAGCACTCCTTCAAACATTCCCAACACTGCCCCAATCAGCACTCCTTCAAACATTCCCAACACTGTCCCAATCAGCACTCCTTCAAACATTCCCAACACTGTCCCAATCAGCACTCCTACAAACATTCCCAACACTTTCCAAATCAGCACTCTTACAAACATTCCCAACACTGTCCCAATCAGCACTCCTTCAAACATTCCCAACACTGCCCCAATCAGCACTCCTTCAAACATTCCCAACACTGTCCCAATCAGCACTCCTACAACATTTCCAACACTGTCCCAATCAGCACTCCTTCAAACATTCCCAACACTGCCCCAATCAGCATTCCTTCAAACATTCCCAACACTGTCCCAATCAGCACTCCTTCAAACATTCCCAACACTGTCCAAATCATCACTCCTTCAAACATTCCCAACACTGTCCCAATCAGCACTCCTTCAAACAACCCTCAACACTGTCCCAATCAGCACTCCTTCAAACAATCCCAACACTGTCCCAATCAGCACTCCTTCAAACATTCCCAACACTGTCCCAATCAGCACTCCTTCAAACAACCCTCAACACTGTCCCAATCAGCACTCCTTCAAACAATCCCAACACTGTCCCAATCAGCACTCCTTCAAACAATCCCAACACTGTCCCAATCAGCACTCCTACAAACATTCCCAACACTGTCCCAATCAGCACTCCTTCAAACATTCCCAACACTGTCCCAATCAGCACTCCTTCAAACAATCCCAACACTGTCCCAATCAGCACTCCTTCAAACAATCCCAACAGTGTCCCAATCAGCACTCCTTCAAACAATCCCAACACTGTCCCAGTCAGCACTCCTTCAAACATTCCCAACACTGTCCCAATTAGCACTCCTTCAAACAATCCCAACACTGTCCCAGTCAGCACTCCTTCAAACAATCCCAACACTGCCCCAATCAGCACTCCTTCAAACATTCCCAACACTGTCCCAATCTGCACTCCTTCAAACATTCCCAACACTGCCCCAATCAGCACTCCTTCAAACATTCCCAACACTGCCCCAATCAGCACTCCTTCAAACATTCCCAACACTGTCCCAATCAGCACTCCTTCAAACATTCCCAACACTGCCCCAATCAGCACTCCTTCAAACATTCCCAACACTGTCCCAATCAGCACTCCTTCAAACAATCCCAACACTGTCCCAATCAGCACTCCTTCAAACATTCCCAACACTGTCCAAATCATCACTCCTTCAAACATTCCCAACACTGTCCCAATCAGCACTCCTTCAAACAACCCTCAACACTGTCCCAATCAGCACTCCTTCAAACAATCCCAACACTGTCCCAATCAGCACTCCTTCAAACATTCCCAACACTGTCCCAATCAGCACTCCTTCAAACAACCCTCAACACTGTCCCAATCAGCACTCCTTCAAACAATCCCAACACTGTCCCAATCAGCACTCCTTCAAACAATCCCAACACTGTCCCAATCAGCACTCCTTCAAACATTCCCAACACTGCCCCAATCAGCACTCCTTCAAACATTCCCAACACTGTCCCAATCAGCACTCCTACAAACATTCCCAACACTGTCCCAATCAGCACTCCTTCAAACAATCCCAACACTGCCCCAATCAGCACTCCTTCAAACAATCCCAACACTGTCCCAATCAGCACTCCTTCAAACATTCCCAACACTGCCCCAATCAGCACTCCTTCAAACAATCCCAACACTGTCCCAATCAGCACTCCTTCAAACATTCCCAACACTGTCCCAATCAGCACTCCTTCAAACATTCCCAACACTGTCCCAATCAGCACTCCTTCAAACAATCCCAACACTGTCCCAATCAGCACTCCTTCAAACATTCCCAACACTGTCCCAATCAGCACTCCTTCAAACAATCCCAACACTGTCCCAATCAGCACTCCTTCAAACAACCATCAACACTGTCCCAATCAGCACTCCTTCAAACAACCCTCAACACTGTCCCAATCAGCACTCCTTCAAACAATCCCAACACTGTCCCAATCAGCACTCCTTCAAACAATCCCAACACTGTCCCAATCAGCACTCCTTCAAACATTCCCAACACTGTCCCAATCAGCACTCCTACAAACATTCCCAACACTGTCCCAATCAGCACTCCTTCAAACATTCCCAACACTGCCCCAATCAGCACTCCTTCAAACATTCCCAACACTGTCCCAATCAGCACTCCTACAACATTCCCAACACTGTCCCAATCAGCACTCCTTCAAACATTCCCAACACTGCCCCAATCAGCACTCCTTCAAACATTCCCAACACTGTCCCAATCAGCACTCCTTCAAACAATCCCAACACTGTCCCAATCAGCACTCCTTCAAACATTCCCAACACTGTCCAAATCATCACTCCTTCAAACATTCCCAACACTGTCCCAATCAGCACTCCTTCAAACAATCCCAACACTGTCCCAATCAGCACTCCTTCAAACAATCCCAACACTGCCCCAATCAGCACTCCTTCAAACAATCCCAACACTGTCCCAATCAGCACTCCTTCAAACATTCCCAACACTGTCCCAATCAGCACTCCTTCAAACAATCCCAACACTGTCCCAATCAGCACTCCTTCAAACAACCCTCAACACTGTCCCAATCAGCACTCCTTCAAACAACCCTCAACACTGTCCCAATCAGCACTCCTTCAAACAACCCTCAACACTGTCCCAATCAGCACTCCTTCAAACAATCCCAACACTGTCCCAATCAGCACTCCTTCAAACAATCCCAACACTGTCCCAATCAGCACTCCTTCAAACAATCCCAACACTGTCCCAATCAGCAATCCTTCAAACATTCCCAACACTGTCCCAATCAGCACTCCTTCAAACATTCCCAACACTGTCCCAATCAGCACTCCTTCAAACATTCCCAACACTGCCCCAATCACCACTCCTTCAAACATTCCCAACACTGTCCCAATCAGCAATCCATCAAACAATCCCAACACTGTCCCAATCAGCACTCCTTCAAATAATCCCAACACTGTCCCAATCAGCACTCCTTCAAACATTCCCAACACTGTCACAATCAGCACTCCTTCAAACAATCCCAACACTGTCCCAATCAGCACTCCTTCAAACATTCCCAACACTGTCCAAATCATCACTCCTTCAAACATTCCCAACACTGTCCCAATCAGCACTCCTTCAAACAACCCTCAACACTGTCCCAATCAGCACTCCTTCAAACAATCCCAACACTGTCCCAATCAGCACTCCTTCAAACATTCCCAACACTGTCCCAATCAGCACTCCTTCAAACAACCCTCAACACTGTCCCAATCAGCACTCCTTCAAACAATCCCAACACTGTCCCAATCAGCACTCCTTCAAACAATCCCAACACTGTCCCAATCAGCACTCCTTCAAACATTCCCAACACTGCCCCAATCAGCACTCCTTCAAACATTCCCAACACTGTCCCAATCAGCACTCCTACAAACATTCCCAACACTGTCCCAATCAGCACTCCTTCAAACAATCCCAACACTGTCCCAATCAGCACTCCTTCAAACATTCCCAACACTGCCCCAATCAGCACTCCTTCAAACAATCCCAACACTGTCCCAATCAGCACTCCTTCAAACATTCCCAACACTGTCCCAATCAGCACTCCTTCAAACATTCCCAACACTGTCCCAATCAGCACTCCTTCAAACAATCCCAACACTGTCCCAATCAGCACTCCTACAAACATTCCCAACACTTTCCAAATCAGCACTCTTACAAACATTCCCAACACTGTCCCAATCAGCACTCCTTCAAACATTCCCAACACTGTCCAAATCATCACTCCTTCAAACATTCCCAACACTGTCCCAATCAGCACTCCTTCAAACAACCCTCAACACTGTCCCAATCAGCACTCCTTCAAACAATCCCAACACTGTCCCAATCAGCACTCCTTCAAACATTCCCAACACTGTCCCAATCAGCACTCCTTCAAACAACCCTCAACACTGTCCCAATCAGCACTCCTTCAAACAATCCCAACACTGTCCCAATCAGCACTCCTTCAAACAATCCCAACACTGTCCCAATCAGCACTCCTACAAACATTCCCAACACTGTCCCAATCAGCACTCCTTCAAACATTCCCAACACTGTCCCAATCAGCACTCCTTCAAACAATCCCAACACTGTCCCAATCAGCACTCCTTCAAACAATCCCAACAGTGTCCCAATCAGCACTCCTTCAAACAATCCCAACACTGTCCCAGTCAGCACTCCTTCAAACATTCCCAACACTGTCCCAATTAGCACTCCTTCAAACAATCCCAACACTGTCCCAGTCAGCACTCCTTCAAACAATCCCAACACTGCCCCAATCAGCACTCCTTCAAACATTCCCAACACTGTCCCAATCTGCACTCCTTCAAACATTCCCAACACTGCCCCAATCAGCACTCCTTCAAACATTCCCAACACTGCCCCAATCAGCACTCCTTCAAACATTCCCAACACTGTCCCAATCAGCACTCCTTCAAACATTCCCAACACTGCCCCAATCAGCACTCCTTCAAACATTCCCAACACTGTCCCAATCAGCACTCCTTCAAACAATCCCAACACTGTCCCAATCAGCACTCCTTCAAACATTCCCAACACTGTCCAAATCATCACTCCTTCAAACATTCCCAACACTGTCCCAATCAGCACTCCTTCAAACAACCCTCAACACTGTCCCAATCAGCACTCCTTCAAACAATCCCAACACTGTCCCAATCAGCACTCCTTCAAACATTCCCAACACTGTCCCAATCAGCACTCCTTCAAACAACCCTCAACACTGTCCCAATCAGCACTCCTTCAAACAATCCCAACACTGTCCCAATCAGCACTCCTTCAAACAATCCCAACACTGTCCCAATCAGCACTCCTTCAAACATTCCCAACACTGCCCCAATCAGCACTCCTTCAAACATTCCCAACACTGTCCCAATCAGCACTCCTACAAACATTCCCAACACTGTCCCAATCAGCACTCCTTCAAACAATCCCAACACTGCCCCAATCAGCACTCCTTCAAACAATCCCAACACTGTCCCAATCAGCACTCCTTCAAACATTCCCAACACTGCCCCAATCAGCACTCCTTCAAACAATCCCAACACTGTCCCAATCAGCACTCCTTCAAACATTCCCAACACTGTCCCAATCAGCACTCCTTCAAACATTCCCAACACTGTCCCAATCAGCACTCCTTCAAACAATCCCAACACTGTCCCAATCAGCACTCCTTCAAACATTCCCAACACTGTCCCAATCAGCACTCCTTCAAACAATCCCAACACTGTCCCAATCAGCACTCCTTCAAACAACCATCAACACTGTCCCAATCAGCACTCCTTCAAACAACCCTCAACACTGTCCCAATCAGCACTCCTTCAAACAATCCCAACACTGTCCCAATCAGCACTCCTTCAAACAATCCCAACACTGTCCCAATCAGCACTCCTTCAAACATTCCCAACACTGTCCCAATCAGCACTCCTACAAACATTCCCAACACTGTCCCAATCAGCACTCCTTCAAACATTCCCAACACTGCCCCAATCAGCACTCCTTCAAACATTCCCAACACTGTCCCAATCAGCACTCCTACAACATTCCCAACACTGTCCCAATCAGCACTCCTTCAAACATTCCCAACACTGCCCCAATCAGCACTCCTTCAAACATTCCCAACACTGTCCCAATCAGCACTCCTTCAAACAATCCCAACACTGTCCCAATCAGCACTCCTTCAAACATTCCCAACACTGTCCAAATCATCACTCCTTCAAACATTCCCAACACTGTCCCAATCAGCACTCCTTCAAACAATCCCAACACTGTCCCAATCAGCACTCCTTCAAACAATCCCAACACTGCCCCAATCAGCACTCCTTCAAACAATCCCAACACTGTCCCAATCAGCACTCCTTCAAACATTCCCAACACTGTCCCAATCAGCACTCCTTCAAACAATCCCAACACTGTCCCAATCAGCACTCCTTCAAACAACCCTCAACACTGTCCCAATCAGCACTCCTTCAAACAACCCTCAACACTGTCCCAATCAGCACTCCTTCAAACAACCCTCAACACTGTCCCAATCAGCACTCCTTCAAACAATCCCAACACTGTCCCAATCAGCACTCCTTCAAACAATCCCAACACTGTCCCAATCAGCACTCCTTCAAACAATCCCAACACTGTCCCAATCAGCAATCCTTCAAACATTCCCAACACTGTCCCAATCAGCACTCCTTCAAACATTCCCAACACTGTCCCAATCAGCACTCCTTCAAACATTCCCAACACTGCCCCAATCACCACTCCTTCAAACATTCCCAACACTGTCCCAATCAGCAATCCATCAAACAATCCCAACACTGTCCCAATCAGCACTCCTTCAAATAATCCCAACACTGTCCCAATCAGCACTCCTTCAAACATTCCCAACACTGTCACAATCAGCACTCCTTCAAACAATCCCAACACTGTCCCAATCAGCACTCCTTCAAACATTCCCAACACTGTCCAAATCATCACTCCTTCAAACATTCCCAACACTGTCCCAATCAGCACTCCTTCAAACAACCCTCAACACTGTCCCAATCAGCACTCCTTCAAACAATCCCAACACTGTCCCAATCAGCACTCCTTCAAACATTCCCAACACTGTCCCAATCAGCACTCCTTCAAACAACCCTCAACACTGTCCCAATCAGCACTCCTTCAAACAATCCCAACACTGTCCCAATCAGCACTCCTTCAAACAATCCCAACACTGTCCCAATCAGCACTCCTTCAAACATTCCCAACACTGCCCCAATCAGCACTCCTTCAAACATTCCCAACACTGTCCCAATCAGCACTCCTACAAACATTCCCAACACTGTCCCAATCAGCACTCCTTCAAACAATCCCAACACTGTCCCAATCAGCACTCCTTCAAACATTCCCAACACTGCCCCAATCAGCACTCCTTCAAACAATCCCAACACTGTCCCAATCAGCACTCCTTCAAACATTCCCAACACTGTCCCAATCAGCACTCCTTCAAACATTCCCAACACTGTCCCAATCAGCACTCCTTCAAACAATCCCAACACTGTCCCAATCAGCACTCCTTCAAACATTCCCAACACTGTCCCAATCAGCACTCCTTCAAACAATCCCAACACTGTCCCAATCAGCACTCCTTCAAACAACCATCAACACTGTCCCAATCAGCACTCCTTCAAACAACCCTCAACACTGTCCCAATCAGCACTCCTTCAAACAATCCCAACACTGTCCCAATCAGCACTCCTTCAAACAATCCCAACACTGTCCCAATCAGCACTCCTTCAAACATTCCCAACACTGTCCCAATCAGCACTCCTACAAACATTCCCAACACTGTCCCAATCAGCACTCCTTCAAACATTCCCAACACTGCCCCAATCAGCACTCCTTCAAACATTCCCAACACTGTCCCAATCAGCACTCCTACAACATTCCCAACACTGTCCCAATCAGCACTCCTTCAAACATTCCCAACACTGCCCCAATCAGCACTCCTTCAAACATTCCCAACACTGTCCCAATCAGCACTCCTTCAAACAATCCCAACACTGTCCCAATCAGCACTCCTTCAAACATTCCCAACACTGTCCAAATCATCACTCCTTCAAACATTCCCAACACTGTCCCAATCAGCACTCCTTCAAACAATCCCAACACTGTCCCAATCAGCACTCCTTCAAACAATCCCAACACTGCCCCAATCAGCACTCCTTCAAACAATCCCAACACTGTCCCAATCAGCACTCCTTCAAACATTCCCAACACTGTCCCAATCAGCACTCCTTCAAACAATCCCAACACTGTCCCAATCAGCACTCCTTCAAACATTCCCAACACTGTCCCAATCAGCACTCCTTCAAACAACCCTCAACACTGCCCCAATCAGCACTCCTTCAAACAACCCTCAACACTGTCCCAATCAGCACTCCTTCAAACAACCCTCAACACTGTCCCAATCAGCACTCCTTCAAACAATCCCAACACTGTCCCAATCAGCACTCCTTCAAACAATCCCAACACTGTCCCAATCAGCACTCCTTCAAACAATCCCAACACTGTCCCAATCAGCAATCCTTCAAACATTCCCAACACTGTCCCAATCAGCACTCCTTCAAACATTCCCAACACTGTCCCAATCAGCACTCCTTCAAACATTCCCAACACTGCCCCAATCACCACTCCTTCAAACATTCCCAACACTGTCCCAATCAGCAATCCATCAAACAATCCCAACACTGTCCCAATCAGCACTCCTTCAAATAATCCCAACACTGTCCCAATCAGCACTCCTTCAAACATTCCCAACACTGTCCCAATCAGCACTCCTTCAAACAATCCCAACACTCTCCCAATCAGCACTCCTTCAAACAATCCCAACACTGCCCCAATCAGCACTCCTTCAAACAATCCCAACACTGTCCCAATCAGCACTCCTTCAAACAATCCCAACACTCTCCCAATCAGCACTCCTTCAAACAATCCCAACACTGCCCCAATCAGCACTCCTTCAAACAATCCCAACACTGCCCCAATCAGCACTCCTTCAAACAATCCCAACACTGTCCCAATCAGCACTCCTTCAAACAATCCCAACACTGTCCCAGTCAGCACTCCTTCAAACATTCCCAACACTGTCCCAATCAGCACTCCTTCAAACAATCCCAACACTGCCCCAATCAGCACTCCTTCAAACAATCCCAACAGTGTCCCAATCAGCACTCCTTCAAACAATCCCAACACTGTCCCAGTCAGCACTCCTTCTAACATTCCCAACACTGTCCCAATCAGCACTCCTTCAAACAATCCCAACACTGTCCCAGTCAGCACTCCTTCAAACAATCCCAACACTGTCCCAGTCAGCACTCCTTCAAACAATCCCAACACTGCCCCAATCAGCACTCCTTCAAACATTCCCAACACTGTCCCAATCAGCACTCCTTCAAACATTCCCAACACTGCCCCAATCAGCACTCCTTCAAACATTCCCAACACTGTCCCAATCAGCACTCCTTCAAACAACACTCAACACTGTCCCAATCAGCACTCCTTCAAACAATCCCAACACTGTCCCAATCAGCACTCCTTCAAACATTCCCAACACTGTCCCAATCAGCACTCCTTCAAACAATCCCAACACTGCCCCAATCAGCACTCCTACAAACATTCCCAACACTGTCCCAATCAGCACTCCTTCAAACATTCCCAACACTGCCCCAATCAGCACTCCTTCAAACATTCCCAACACTGTCCCAATCAGCACTCCTTCAAACAACACTCAACACTGTCCCAATCAGCACTCCTTCAAACAATCCCAACACTGTCCCAATCAGCACTCCTTCAAACATTCCCAACACTGTCCCAATCAGCACTCCTTCAAACATCCTGAACATTGTCCCAATCAGCAATCCTTCAAACAATCCCAACTCTGCCCCAATCAGCACTCCTTCAAACAATCCCAACACTGTCCCAATCAGCACTCCTTCAAACAATCCCAACACTGTCCCAATCAGCACTCCTTCAAACATTCCCAACACTGTCCCAATCAGCACTCCTTCAAACATCCCTCAACACTGTCCTAATCAGCACTCCTTCAAACAATCCCAACACTGTCCCAATCAGCACTCCTTCAAACAATCCCAACACTGTCCCAATCAGCACTCCTTCAAACAATCCCAACACTGTCCCAATCAGCACTCCTTCAAACAATTCCAACACTGTCCCAATCAGCACTCCTTCAAACATTCCCAACACTGTCCCAATCAGCACTCCTACAAACATTCCCAACACTGTCCCAATGAGTACTCCTTGAAACATTCCCAACACTGTCCCAATCAGCACTACTTCAAACAATCCCAACACTGTCCCAATCTGCACTCCTTCAAACAATCCCAACACTGCCCCAATCAGCACTCCTTCAGACAATCCCAACACTGTCCCAATCAGCACTCCTTCAAACATTCCCAACACTGCCCCAATCAGCACTCCTTCAAACATTCCCAACACTGTCCCAATTAGCAATCCATCAAACAATCCCAACACTGTCACAATCAGCACTCCTTCAAACAATCCCAACACTGTCCCAATCAGCACTCCTTCAAACATTCCCAACACTGTCCCAATCAGCACTCCTTCAAACATTCCCAACACTGTCCCAATCAGCACCCCTTCAAACAATCCCAACACTGTCCCAATCAGCACTCCTTCAAACAATCCCAACACTGCCCCAATCAGCACACCTTCAAACAATCCCAACAGTGTCCCAATCAGCACTCCTTCAAACAATCCCAACACTGTCCCAGTCAGCACTCCTTCAAACATTCCCAACACTGTCCCAATCAGCACTCCTTCAAACAATCCCAACACTGTCCCAGTCAGCACTCCTTCAAACAATCCCAACACTGTCCCAGTCAGCACTCCTTCAAACAATCCCAACACTGCCCCAATCAGCACTCCTTCAAACATTCCCAACACTGTCCCAATCAGCACTCCTACAAACATTCCCAACACTGTCCCAATCAGCATGCCTTCAAACATTCCCAACACTGCCCCAATCAGCACTCCTTCAAACATTCCCAACACTGTCCCAATCAGCACTCCTTCAAACAATCCCAACACTGCCCCAATCAGCACTCCTTCAAACAATCCCAACACTGTCCCAATCAGCACTCCTTCAAACAATCCCAACACTGTCCCAGTCAGCACTCCTTCAAACATTCCCAACACTGTCCCAATCAGCACTCCTTCAAACAATCCCAACACTGCCCCAATCAGCACTCCTTCAAACAATCCCAACAGTGTCCCAATCAGCACTCCTTCAAACAATCCCAACACTGTCCCAGTCAGCACTCCTTCTCACATTCCCAACACTGTCCCAATCAGCACTCCTTCAAACAATCCCAACACTGTCCCAGTCAGCACTCCTTCAAACAATCCCAACACTGTCCCAGTCAGCACTCCTTCAAACAATCCCAACACTGTCCCAATCAGCACTCCTTCAAACAACACTCAACACTGTCCCAATCAGCACTCCTTCAAACAATCCCAACACTGTCCCAATCAGCACTCCTTCAAACATTCCCAACACTGTCCCAATCAGCACTCCTTCAAACAATCCCAACACTGCCCCAATCAGCACTCCTACAAACATTCCCAACACTGTCCCAATCAGCACTCCTTCAAACATTCCCAACACTGCCCCAATCAGCACTCCTTCAAACATTCCCAACACTGTCCCAATCAGCACTCCTTCAAACAACACTCAACACTGTCCCAATCAGCACTCCTTCAAACAATCCCAACACTGTCCCAATCAGCACTCCTTCAAACATTCCCAACACTGTCCCAATCAGCACTCCTTCAAACATCCTGAACATTGTCCCAATCAGCAATCCTTCAAACAATCCCAACACTGCCCCAATCAGCACTGCTTCAAACAATCCCAACACTGTCCCAATCAGCACTCCTTCAAACAATCCCAACACTGTCCCAATCAGCACTCCTTCAAACATTCCCAACACTGTCCCAATCAGCACTCCTTCAAACATCCCTCAACACTGTCCTAATCAGCACTCCTTCAAACAATCCCAACACTGTCCCAATCAGCACTCCTTCAAACAATCCCAACACTGTCCCAATCAGCACTCCTTCAAACAATCCCAACACTGTCCCAGTCAGCACTCCTTCAAACATTCCCAACACTGTCCCAATCAGCACTCCTTCAAACAATCCCAACACTGCCCCAATCAGCACTCGTTCAAACAATCCCAACAGTGTCCCAATCAGCACTCCTTCAAACAATCCCAACACTGTTCCAGTCAGCACTCCTTCAAACATTCCCAACACTGTCCCAATCAGCACTCCTTCAAACAATCCCAACACTGTCCCAGTCAGCACTCCTTCAAACAATCCCAACACTGTCCCAGTCAGCACTCCTTCAAACAATCCCAACACTGCCCCAATCAGCACTCCTTCAAACATTCCCAACACTGTCCCAATCAGCACTCCTACAAACATTCCCAACACTGTCCCAATCAGCATGCCTTCAAACATTCCCAACACTGCCCCAATCAGCACTCCTTCAAACATTCCCAACACTGTCCCAATCAGCACTCCTTCAAACAATCCCAACACTGTCCCAATCATCACTCCTTCAAACATTCCCAACACTGTCCCAATCAGCACTCCTTCAAAAAACCCTCAACACTGTCCGAATCAGCACTCCTTCAAACAATCCCAACACTGTCCCAATCAGCACTCCTTCAAACATTCCCAACACTGTCCCAATCAGCACTCCTTCAAACATTCCCAACACTGTCCCAATCAGCACTCCTTCAAACATTCCCAACACTGCCCCAATCAGCACTCCTTCAAACATTCCCAACACTGTCCCAATCAGCACTCCTTCAAACAATCCCAACACTGTCCCAATCATCACTCCTTCAAACATTCCCAACACTGTCCCAATCAGCACTCCTTCAAACATCCTGAACATTGTCCCAATCAGCAATCCTTCAAACAATCCCAACACTGCCCCAATCAGCACTCCTTCAAACAATCCCAACACTGTCCCAATCAGCACTCCTTCAAACAATCCCAACACTGTCCCAATCAGCACTCCTTCAAACATTCCCAACACTGTCCCAATCAGCACTCCTTCAAACATCCCTCAACACTGTCCTAATCAGCACTCCTTCAAACAATCCCAACACTGTCCCAATCAGCACTCCTTCAAACAATCCCAACACTGTCCCAATCAGCACTCCTTCAAACAATCCCAACACTGTCCCAATCAGCACTCCTTCAAACAATCCCAACACTGTCCCAATCAGCACTCCTTCAAACAACCCTCAACACTGTCCCAATCAGCACTCCTTCAAACAATTCCAACACTGTCCCAATCAGCACTCCTTCAAACATTCCCAACACTGTCCCAATCAGCACTCCTTCAAACAATCCCAACACTGTCCCAATCAGCACTCCTTCAAACAACCCTCAACACTGTCCCAATCAGCACTCCTTCAAACAATTCCAACACTGTCCCAATCAGCACTCCTTCAAACATTCCCAACACTGTCCCAATCAGCACTCCTACAAACATTCCCAACACTGTCCCAATGAGTACTCCTTGAAACATTCCCAACACTGTCCCAATCAGCACTCCTTCAAACATTCCCAACACTGTCCCAATCAGCACTCCTACAAACATTCCCAACACTGTCCCAATGAGTACTCCTTCAAACATTCCCAACACTGTCCCAATCAGCACTACTTCAAACAATCCCAACACTGTCCCAATCTGCACTCCTTCAAACAATCCCAACACTGCCCCAATCAGCACTCCTTCAGACAATCCCAACACTGTCCCAATCAGCACTCCTTCAAACATTCCCAACACTGCCCCAATCAGCACTCCTTCAAACATTCCCAACACTGTCCCAATTAGCAATCCATCAAACAATCCCAACACTGTCACAATCAGCACTCCTTCAAACAATCCTAACACTGTCCCAATCAGCACTCCTTCAAACATTCCCAACACTGTCCCAATCAGCACTCCTTCAAACATTCCCAACACTGTCCCAATCAGCACTCCTTCAAACAATCCCAACACTGTCCCAATCAGCACTCCTTCAAACAATCCCAACACTGCCCCAATCAGCACACCTTCAAACAATCCCAACAGTGTCCCAATCAGCACTCCTTCAAACAATCCCAACACTGTCCCAGTCAGCACTCCTTCAAACATTCCCAACACTGTCCCAATCAGCACTCCTTCAAACAATCCCAACACTGCCCCAATCAGCACTCGTTCAAACAATCCCAACAGTGTCCCAATCAGCACTCCTTCAAACAATCCCAACACTGTCCCAGTCAGCACTCCTTCAAACATTCCCAACACTGTCCCAATCAGCACTCCTTCAAACTATCCCAACACTGTCCCAGTCAGCACTCCTTCAAACAATCCCAATACTGTCCCAGTCAGCACTCCTTCAAACAATCCCAACACTGCCGCAATCAGCACTCCTTCAAACATTCCCAACACTGTCCCAATCAGCACTCCTACAAACATTCCCAACACTGTCCCAATCAGCATGCCTTCAAACATTCCCAACACTGCCCCAATCAGCACTCCTTCAAACATTCCCAACACTGTCCCAATCAGCACTCCTTCAAACAATCCCAACACTGCCCCAATCAGCACTCCTTCAAACAATCCCAACACTGTCCCAATCAGCACTCCTTCAAACAATCCCAACAGTGTCCCAGTCAGCACTCCTTCAAACATTCCCAACACTGTCCCAATCAGCACTCCTTCAAACAATCCCAACACTGCCCCAATCAGCACTCCTTCAAACAATCCCAACAGTGTCCCAATCAGCACTCCTTCAAACAATCCCAACACTGTCCCAGTCAGCACTCCTTCTCACATTCCCAACACTGTCCCAATCAGCACTCTTTCAAACAATCCCAACACTGTCCCAGTCAGCACTCCTTCAAACAATCCCAACACTGTCCCAGTCAGCACTCCTTCAAACAATCCCAACACTGCCCCAATCAGCACTCCTTCAAACATTCCCAACACTGTCCCAATCAGCACTCCTTCAAACATTCCCAACACTGCCCCAATCAGCACTCCTTCAAACATTCCCAACACTGTCCCAATCAGCACTCCTTCAAACAACACTCAACACTGTCCCAATCAGCACTCCTTCAAACAATCCCAACACTGTCCCAATCAGCACTCCTTCAAACATTCCCAACACTGTCCCAATCAGCACTCCTTCAAACAATCCCAACACTGCCCCAATCAGCACTCCTACAAACATTCCCAACACTGTCCCAATCAGCACTCCTTCAAACATTCCCAACACTGCCCCAATCAGCACTCCTTCAAACATTCCCAACACTGTCCCAATCAGCACTCCTTCAAACAATCCCAACACTGCCCCAATCAGCACTCCTTCAAACAATCCCAACACTGTCCCAATCAGCACTCCTTCAAACAATCCCAACACTGTCCCAATCAGCACTCCTTCAAACATTCCCAACACTGTCCCAATCAGCACTCCTTCAAACATCCCTCAACACTGTCCTAATCAGCACTCCTTCAAACAATCCCAACACTGACCCAATCAGCACTCCTTCAAACAATCCCAACACTGTCCCAATCAGCACTCCTTCAAACAATCCCAACACTGTCCCAATCAGCACTCCTTCAAACAATCCCAACACTGTCCCAATCAGCACTCCTTCAAACAACCCTCAACACTGTCCCAATCAGCACTCCTTCAAACAATTCCAACACTGTCCCAATCAGCACTCCTTCAAACATTCCCAACACTGTCCCAATCAGCACTCCTACAAACATTCCCAACACTGTCCCAATGAGTACTCCTTGAAACATTCCCAACACTGTCCCAATCAGCACTACTTCAAACAATCCCAACACTGTCCCAATCTGCACTCCTTCAAACAATCCCAACACTGCCCCAATCAGCACTCCTTCAGACAATCCCAACACTGTCCCAATCAGCACTCCTTCAAACATTCCCAACACTGCCCCAATCAGCACTCCTTCAAACATTCCCAACACTGTCCCAATTAGCAATCCATCAAACAATCCCAACACTGTCACAATCAGCACTCCTTCAAACAATGCCAACACTGTCCCAATCAGCACTCCTTCAAACATTCCCAACACTGTCCCAATCAGCACTCCTTCAAACATTCCCAACACTGTCCCAATCAGCACTCCTTCAAACAATCCCAACACTGTCCCAATCAGCACTCCTTCAAACAATCCCAACACTGCCCCAATCAGCACACCTTCAAACAATCCCAACAGTGTCCCAATCAGCACTCCTTCAAACAATCCCAACACTGTCCCAGTCAGCACTCCTTCAAACATTCCCAACACTGTCCCAATCAGCACTCCTTCAAACAATCCCAACACTGCCCCAATCAGCACTCGTTCAAACAATCCCAACAGTGTCCCAATCAGCACTCCTTCAAACAATCCCAACACTGTCCCAGTCAGCACTCCTTCAAACATTCCCAACACTGTCCCAATCAGCACTCCTTCAAACAATCCCAACACTGTCCCAGTCAGCACTCCTTCAAACAATCCCAACACTGTCCCAGTCAGCACTCCTTCAAACAATCCCAACACTGCCCCAATCAGCACTCCTTCAAACATTCCCAACACTGTCCCAATCAGCATGCCTTCAAACATTCCCAACACTGCCCCAATCAGCACTCCTTCAAACATTCCCAACACTGCCCCAATCAGCACTCCTTCAAACAATCCCAACACTGTCCCAATCATCACTCCTTCAAACATTCCCAACACTGTCCCAATCAGCACTCCTTCAAACAACCCTCAACACTGTCCGAATCAGCACTCCTTCAAACAATCCCAACACTGTCCCAATCAGCACTCCTTCAAACATTCCCAACACTGTCCCAATCAGCACTCCTTCAAACATTCCCAACACTGTCCCAATCAGCACTCCTTCAAACATTCCCAACACTGCCCCAATCAGCACTCCTTCAAACATTCCCAACACTGTCCCAATCAGCACTCCTTCAAACAATCCCAACACTGTCCCAATCATCACTCCTTCAAACATTCCCAACACTGTCCCAATCAGCACTCCTTCAAACAACCCTCAACACTGTCCCAATCAGCACTCCTTCAAACAATCCCAACACTGTCCCAATCAGCACTCCTTCAAACATTCCCAACACTGTCCCAATCAGCACTCCTTCAAACATTCCCAACACTGTCCCAATCATCACTCCTTCAAACATTCCCAACACTGTCCCAATCAGCACTCCTTCAAACAACCCTCAACACTGTCCCAATCAGCACTCCTACAAACATTCCGAACTCTGCCCCAATCAGCACTCCTTCAAACAATCCCAACACTGTCCCAATCAGCACTCCTTCAAACATTCCCAACCCTGTCCCAATCAGCACTCCTTCAAACAATCCCAACACTGTCCCAATCAGCACTCCTTCAAACATTCCCAACCCTGTCCCAATCAGCACTCCTTCAAACAATCCCAACACTGTCCCAATCAGCACTCCTTCAAACAACCCTCAACACTGTCCCAATCAGCACTCCTTCAAAAAACCCTCAACACTGTCCCAATCAGCACTCCTTCAAACAACCCTCAACACTGTCCCAATCAGCACTCCTTCAAACAATCCCAACACTGTCCCAATCAGCACTCCTTCAAACATTCCCAACACTGCCCCAATCAGCACTCCTTCAAACATTCCCTACACTGTCCCAATCAGCAATCCATCACACAATCCCAACACTGTCCCAATCAGCACTCCTTCAAACAATCCCAACACTGTCCCAATCAGCACTCCTTCAAACATTCCCAATACTGTCCCAATCAGCACTCCTTCAAACATTCCCAACACTGTCCCAATCAGCACTCCTTCAAACAATCCCAACACTGTCCCAATCAGCACTCCTTCAAACAATCCCAACACTGCCCCAATCAGCACTCCTTCAAACAATCCCAACAGTGTCCCAATCAGCACTCCTTCAAACAATCCCAACACTGTCCCAGTCAGTACTCCTTCAAACATTCCCAACACTGTCCCAATCAGCACTCCTTCAAACAATCCCAACACTGCCACAATCAGCACTCCTTCAAACAATCCCAACAGTGTCCCAATCAGCACTCCTTCAAACAATCCCAACACTGTCCCAGTCAGCACTCCTTCAAACAATCCCAACACTGTCCCAATCAGCACTCCTTCAAACATTCCCAACACTGTCCCAATCATCACTCCTTCAAACATTCCCAAAACTGTCCCAATCAGCACTCCTTCAAACAACTCTCAACACTGTCCCAATCAGCACTCCTTCAAACAATCCCAACACTTTCCCAATCAGCACTCCTTCAAACATTCCCAACACTGTCGCAATCAGCACTCCTTCAAACAACCCTCAACACTGTCCCAATCAGCACTCCTTCAAACAATCCCAACACTGTCCCAATCAGCACTCCTTCAAACAATCCCAACACTGTCCCAATCAGCACTCCTACAAACATTCCCAACACTGTCCCAATCAGCACACTTTCAAACATTCCCAGCACTGTCCCAATCAGCACTCCTTCAAACATTCCCAACACTGCCCCAATCAGCACTCCTTCATACATTCCCAACACTGTCCCAATCAGCACTCCTTCAAACAATCCCAACACTGTCCCAATCAGCACTCCTTCAAACAATCCCAACACTGTCCCAGTCAGCACTCCTTCAAACAATCCCAACACTGTCCCAGTCAGCACTCCTTCAAACAATCCCAACACTGCCCCAATCAGCACTCCTTCAAACATTCCCAACACTGTCCCAATCAGCACTCCTACAAACATTCCCAACACTGTCCCAATCAGCACTCCTTCAAACAATCCCAAAAGTGTCCCAATCAGCACTCCTTCAAACAATCCCAACACTGTCCCAGTCAGCACTCCTTCAAACAATCCCAACACTGTCCCAGTCAGCACTCCTTCAAACAATCCCAACACTGCCCCAATCAGCACTCCATCAAACAATCCCAACACTGTCCCAATCAGCACTCCTTCAAACATTCCCAACACTGTCCCAATCATCACTCCTTCAAACATTCCCAACACTGTCCCAAACAGCACTCCTTCAAACAACCCTCAACACTGTCCCAATCAGCACTCCTTCAAACAATCCCAACACTGTCCCAATCAGCACTCCTTCAAACATTCCCAACACTGCCCAATCAGCACTCCTTCAAACAACCCTCAATACTGTCCCAATCAGCACTCCTTCAAACAATCCCAACACTGTCCCAATCAGCACTCCTTCAAACAATCCCAACACTGTCCCAATCAGCACTCCTACAAACATTCCCAACACTGTCCCAATCAGCACTCCTTCAAACATTCCCAGCACTGCCCCAATCAGCACTCCTTCAAACATTCCCAACACTGTCCCAATCAGCAATCCATCAAACAATCCCAACACTGTCCCAATCAGCACTCCTTCAAACAATCCCAACACTGTCCCAATCAGCATTCCTTCAAACATTCCCAACACTGTCCCTATCAGCACTCCTTCAAACATTCCCAACACTGTCCCAATCAGCACTCCTTCAAACAATCCCAACAGTGTCCCAATCAGCACTCCTTCAAACAATCCCAACACTGTCCCAGTCAGTACTCCTTCAAACATTCCCAACACTGTCCCAATCAGCACTCCTTCAAACAATCCCAACACTGCCCCAATCAGCACTTCTTCAAACAATCCCAACAGTGTCCCAATCAGCACTCCTTCAAACAATCCCAACACTGTCCCAGTCAGCACTCCTTCAAACAATCCCAACACTGTCCCAGTCAGCACTCCTTCAAACAATCCCAACACTGCCCCAATCAGCACTCCTTCAAACAATCCCAACACTGTCCCAATCAGCACTCCTTCAAACATTCCCTACACTGTCCCAATCATCACTCCTTCAAACATTCCCAACACTGTTCCAATCAGCACTCCTTCAAACAACCCTCAACACTGTCCCAATCAGCACTCCTTCAAACAATCCCAACAGTGTCCCAATCAGCACTCCTTCAAACATTCCCAACACTGTCCCAATCAGCACTCCTTCAAACAACCCTCAACACTGTCCCAATCAGCACTCCTTCAAACAATCCCAAAACTGTCCCAATCAGCACTCCTTCAAACAATCCCAACACTGTCCCAATCAGCACTCCTACAAACATTCCCAACACTGTCCCAATCAGCACTCCTTCAAACATTCCCAGCACTGTCCCAATCAGCACTCCTTCAAACATTCCCAACACTGCCCCAATCAGCACTCCTTCAAACATTCCCAACACTGTCCCAATCAGCACTCCTTCAAACAATCCCAACAGTGTCCCAATCAGCACTCCTTCAAACAATCCCAACACTGTCCCAGTCAGCACTCCTTCAAACATTCCCAACACTGTCCCAATCAGCACTCCTTCAAACAATCCCAACACTGCCCCAATCAGCACTCCTTCAAACAATCCCAACAGTGTCCCAATCAGCACTCCTTCAAACAATCCCAACACTGTCCCAGTCAGCACTCCTTCAAACAATCCCAACACTGTCCCAGTCAGCACTCCTTCAAACAATCCCAACACTGCCCCAATCAGCACTCCTACAAACATTTCCCAACACTGTCCCAATCAGCACTCCTTCAAACAATCCCAACACTGTCTCAGTCAGCACTGCTTCAAACAATCCCAACACTGCCCCAATCAGCACTCCTTCAAACATTCCCAACACTGTCCCAGTCAGCACTCCTTCAAACAATCCCAACACTGCCCCAATCAGCACTCCTTCAAACAATCCCAACAGTGTCCCAATCAGCACTCCTTCAAACATTCCCAGCACTGTCCCAGTCAGCACTCCTTCAAACAATCCCAACACTGTCCCAGTCAGCACTCCTTCAAACAATCCCAACACTGCCCCAATCAGCACTCCTTCAAACAATCCCAACACTGCCCAAATCAGCACTCCTTCAAACAAGCCCAACACTGTCCCAATCAGCACTCCTACAAACATTCCCAACACTGTCCCAATCAGCACTCCTTCAAACATTCCCAGCACTGTCCCAGTCAGCACTCCTTCAAACAATCCCAACACTGTCCCAGTCAGCACTCCTTCAAACAATCCCAACACTGCCCCAATCAGAACTCCTTCAAACATTCCCAACACTGTCCCAATCATCACTCCTTCAAACATTCCCAACACTGTCCCAATCAGCACTCCTTCAAACAACCCTCAACACTGTCCCAATCAGCACTCCTTCAAACAATCCCAACACTGTCCCAATCAGCACTCCTTCAAACAATCCCAACACTGTCCCAATCAGCACTCCTACAAACATTCCCAACACTGTCCCAATCAGCACTCCTTCAAACATTCCCAGCACTGTCCCAATCAGCACTCCTTCAAACATTCCCAACACTGCCCCAATCAGCACTCCTTCAAACATTCCCAACACTGTCCCAATCAGCACTCCTTCAAACAATCCCAACAGTGTCCCAGTCAGCACTCCTTCAAACAATCCCAACACTGTCCCAGTCAGTACTCCTTCAAACATTCCCAACACTGTCCCAATCAGCACTCCTTCAAACAATCCCAACACTGCCCCAATCAGCACTCCTTCAAACAATCCCAACAGTGTCCCAATCAGCACTCCTTCAAACAATCCCAACACTGTCCCAGTCAGCACTCCTTCAAACAATCCCAACACTGTCCCAGTCAGCACTCCTTCAAACAATCCCAACACTGCCCCAATCAGCACTCCTTCAAACATTCCCAACACTGTCCCAATCATCACTCCTTCAAACAACCCTCAACACTGTCCCAATCAGCACTCCTTCAAACAATCCCAACACTGTCCCAGTCAGCACTCCTTCAAACAAACCCAACATTGTCCCAATCAGCACTCCTTCAAACAATCCCAACACTGCCCCAATCAGCACTCCTTCAAACAATCCCAACACTGTCCCAATCAGCACTCCTTCAAACAATCCCAACACTGTCCCAGTCAGCACTCCTTCAAACAATCCCAACACTGTCCCAATCAGCACTCCTTCAAACATTCCCAACACTGTCCTAATCATCACTCCTTCAAACATTCCCAACACTGTCCCAATCAGCACTCCTTCAAACAACCCTTAACACTGTCCCAATCAGCACTCCTTCAAACATTCCCAACACTGTCCCAATCAGCACTCCTTCAAACAATCCCAACACTGTCCCAATCAGCACTCCTACAAACATTCCCAACACTGTCCCAATCAGCACTCCTTCAAACATTCCCAGCATTGTCCCAATCAGCACTCCTTCAAACATTCCCAATACTGCCCCAATCAGCACTCCTTCAAACATTCCCAACACTGCCCCAATCAGCACTCCTTCAAACAATCCCAACAGTGTCCCAATCAGCACTCCTTCAAACAATCCCAACACTGTCCCAGTCAGCACTCCTTCAAACATTCCCAACACTGTCCCAATCAGCTCTCCTTCAAACATTCCCAACACTGTCCCAGTCAGCACTCCTTCAAACATTCCCAACACTGTCCCAATCAGCACTCCTTCAAACAATCCCAACACTGCCCAGTCAGCACTCCTTCAAACAATCCCAACACTGTCCCAATCAGCACTCCTTCAAACATTCCCAACACTGCCCCAATCAGCACTCCTTCAAACATTCCCAACACTGTCCCAATCAGCACTCCTCCAAACATTCCCAACACTGTCCCAATCAGCACTCCTTTAAACAATCCCAACACTGTCCCAATCAGCACTCCTTCAAACAATCCCAACAGTGTCCCAATCAGCACTCCTTCAAACAATCCCAACACTGTCCCAGTCAGCACTCCTTCAAACAATCCCAACACTGTCCCAATCAGCACTCCTTCAAACAATCACAACACTGTCCCAATCAGCACTCCTTCAAACATTCCCAGCACTGTCCCAGTCAGCACTCCTTCAAACAATCCCAACACTGTCCCAGTCAGCACTCCTTCAAACAATCCCAACACTGCCCCAATCAGCACTCCTTCAAACATTCCCAACACTGTCCCAATCATCACTCCTTCAAACATTCCCAACACTGTCCCAATCAGCACTCCTTCAAACAACCCTCAACACTGTCCCAATCAGCACTCCTTCAAACAATCCCAACACTGTCCCAATCAGCACTCCTTCAAACATTCCCAACACTGTCCCAATCAGCACTCCTTCAAACAATCCCAACACTGTCCCAATCAGCACTCCTTCAAACAATCCCAACACTGTCCCAATCAGCACTCCTTCAAACAATCCCAACACTGTCCCAATCAGCACTCCTACAAACATTCCCAGCACTGTCCCAATCAGCACTCCTTCAAACATTCCCAACACTGCCCCAATCAGCACTCCTTCAAACATTCCCAACACTGTCCCAATCAGCACTCCTTCAAACAATCCCAACAGTGTCCCAGTCAGCACTCCTTCAAACAATCCCAACACTGTCCCAGTCAGTACTCCTTCAAACATTCCCAACACTGTCCCAATCAGCACTCCTTCAAACAATCCCAACACTGCCCCAATCAGCACTCCTTCAAACAATCCCAACAGTGTCCCAATCAGCACTCCTTCAAACAATCCCAACACTGTCCCAGTCAGCACTCCTTCAAACAATCCCAACACTGTCCCAGTCAGCACTCCTTCAAACAATCCCAACACTGCCCCAATCAGCACTCCTTCAAACAATCCCAACACTGTCCCCATCAGCACTCCTTCAAACATTCCCAACACTGTCCCAATCATCACTCCTTCAAACAATCATCAACACTGTCCCAATCAGCACTCCTTCAAACAACCCTCAACACTGTCCCAATCAGCACTCCTTCAAACAATCCCAACACTGTCCCAGTCAGCACTCCTTCAAACAATCCCAACACTGTCCCAGTCAGCACTCCTTCAAACAATCCCAACACTGCCCCAATCAGCACTCCTTCAAACAATCCCAACACTGTTCCAATCAGCACTCCTTGAAACAATCCCAACACTGTCCCAGTCAGCACTCCTTCAAACAATCCCAACACTGTCCCAATCAGCACTCCTTCAAACATTCCCAACACTGTCCTAATCATCACTCCTTTAAACATTCCCAACACTGTCCCAATCATCACTCCTTCAAACAATCATCAACACTGTCCCAATCAGCACTCCTTCAAACAACCCTCAACACTGTCCCAATCAGCACTCCTTCAAACAATCCCAACACTGTCCCAGTCAGCACTCCTTCAAACAATCCCAACACTGTCCCAGTCAGCACTCCTTCAAACAATCCCAACACTGCCCCAATCAGCACTCCTTCAAACAATCCCAACACTGTTCCAATCAGCACTCCTTGAAACAATCCCAACACTGTCCCAGTCAGCACTCCTTCAAACAATCCCAACACTGTCCCAATCAGCACTCCTTCAAACATTCCCAACACTGTCCCAATCAGCACTCCTTCAAACAATCCCAACACTGTCCCAATCAGCACTCCTTCAAACAATCCCAACACTGTCCCAATCAGCACTCCTTCAAACAATCCCAACACTGTCCCAATCAGCACTCCTACAAACATTCCCAACACTGTCCCAATCAGCACTCCTTCAAACATTCCCAGCACTGTCCCAATCAGCACTCCTTCAAACATTCCCAACACTGCCCCAATCAGCACTCCTTCAAACATTCCCAACACTGTCCCAATCAGCACTCCTTCAAACAATCCCAACAGTGTCCCAGTCAGCACTCCTTCAAACAATCCCAACACTGTCCCAGTCAGTACTCCTTCAAACATTCCCAACACTGTCCCAATCAGCACTCCTTCAAACAATCCCAACACTGCCCCAATCAGCACTCCTTCAAACAATCCCAACAGTGTCCCAATCAGCACTCCTTCAAACAATCCCAACACTGTCCCAGTCAGCACTCCTTCAAACAATCCCAACACTGTCCCAGTCAGCACTCCTTCAAACAATCCCAACACTGCCCCAATCAGCACTCCTTCAAACAATCCCAACACTGTCCCCATCAGCACTCCTTCAAACATTCCCAACACTGTCCCAATCATCACTCCTTCAAACAATCATCAACACTGTCCCAATCAGCACTCCTTCAAACAACCCTCAACACTGTCCCAATCAGCACTCCTTCAAACAATCCCAACACTGTCCCAGTCAGCACTCCTTCAAACAATCCCAACACTGCCCCAATCAGCACTCCTTCAAACAATCCCAACACTGTTCCAATCAGCACTCCTTGAAACAATCCCAACACTGTCCCAGTCAGCACTCCTTCAAACAATCCCAACACTGTCCCAATCAGCACTCCTTCAAACATTCCCAACACTGTCCTAATCATCACTCCTTTAAACATTCCCAACACTGTCCCAATCAGCACTCCTTCAAACAACCCTCAACACTGTCCCAATCAGCACTCCTTCAAACATTCCCAACACTGTCCCAATCAGCACTCCTTCAAACAATCCCAACACTGTCCCAGTCAGCACTCCTTCAAACAATCCCAACACTGTCCCAGTCAGCACTCCTTCAAACAATCCCAACACTGCCCCAATCAGCACTCCTTCAAACAATCCCAACACTGTCCCAAACAGCACTCCTCCAAACATTCCCAACAATGTCCCAATCAGCACTCCTTGAAACATTCCCAACACTGTCCCAATCAGCACTCCTTCAAACATTCCCAGCATTGTCCCAATCAGCACTCCTTCAAACATTCCCAATACTGCCCCAATCAGCACTCCTTCAAACATTCCCAACACTGCCCCAATCAGCACTCCTTCAAACAATCCCAACAGTGTCCCAATCAGCACTCCTTCAAACAATCCCAACACTGTCCCAGTCAGCACTCCTTCAAACATTCCCAACACTGTCCCAATCAGCACTCCTTCAAACATTCCCAACACTGTCCCAGTCAGCACTCCTTCAAACATTCCCAACACTGTCCCAATCAGCACTCCTTCAAACAATCCCAACACTGCCCAGTCAGCACTCCTTCAAACAATCCCAACACTGTCCCAATCAGCACTCCTTCAAACATTCCCAACACTGCCCCAATCAGCACTCCTTCAAACATTCCCAACACTGTCCCAATCAGCACTCCTCCAAACATTCCCAACACTGTCCCAATCAGCACTCCTTTAAACAATCCCAACACTGTCCCAATCAGCACTCCTTCAAACAATCCCAACAGTGTCCCAATCAGCACTCCTTCAAACAATCCCAACACTGTCCCAGTCAGCACTCCTTCAAACAATCCCAACACTGTCCCAATCAGCACTCCTTCAAACAATCCCAACACTGTCCCAATCAGCACTCCTTCAAACATTCCCAGCACTGTCCCAGTCAGCACTCCTTCAAACAATCCCAACACTGTCCCAGTCAGCACTCCTTCAAACAATCCCAACACTGCCCCAATCAGCACTCCTTCAAACATTCCCAACACTGTCCCAATCATCACTCCTTCAAACATTCCCAACACTGTCCCAATCAGCACTCCTTCAAACAACCCTCAACACTGTCCCAATCAGCACTCCTTCAAACAATCCCAACACTGTCCCAATCAGCACTCCTTCAAACATTCCCAACACTGTCCCAATCAGCACTCCTTCAAACAATCCCAACACTGTCCCAATCAGCACTCCTTCAAACAATCCCAACACTGTCCCAATCAGCACTCCTTCAAACAATCCCAACACTGTCCCAATCAGCACTCCTACAAACATTCCCAACACTGTCCCAATCAGCACTCCTTCAAACATTCCCAGCACTGTCCCAATCAGCACTCCTTCAAACATTCCCAACACTGCCCCAATCAGCACTCCTTCAAACATTCCCAACACTGTCCCAATCAGCACTCCTTCAAACAATCCCAACAGTGTCCCAGTCAGCACTCCTTCAAACAATCCCAACACTGTCCCAGTCAGTACTCCTTCAAACATTCCCAACACTGTCCCAATCAGCACTCCTTCAAACAATCCCAACACTGCCCCAATCAGCACTCCTTCAAACAATCCCAACAGTGTCCCAATCAGCACTCCTTCAAACAATCCCAACACTGTCCCAGTCAGCACTCCTTCAAACAATCCCAACACTGTCCCAGTCAGCACTCCTTCAAACAATCCCAACACTGCCCCAATCAGCACTCCTTCAAACAATCCCAACACTGTCCCCATCAGCACTCCTTCAAACATTCCCAACACTGTCCCAATCATCACTCCTTCAAACAATCATCAACACTGTCCCAATCAGCACTCCTTCAAACAACCCTCAACACTGTCCCAATCAGCACTCCTTCAAACAATCCCAACACTGTCCCAGTCAGCACTCCTTCAAACAATCCCAACACTGTCCCAGTCAGCACTCCTTCAAACAATCCCAACACTGCCCCAATCAGCACTCCTTCAAACAATCCCAACAATGTCCCAATCAGCACTCCTTGAAACAATCCCAACACTGTCCCAGTCAGCACTCCTTCAAACAATCCCAACACTGTCCCAATCAGCACTCCTTCAAACATTCCCAACACTGTCCTAATCATCACTCCTTTAAACATTCCCAACACTGTCCCAATCAGCACTCCTTCAAACAACCCTCAACACTGTCCCAATCAGCACTCCTTCAAACATTCCCAACACTGTCCCAATCAGCACTCCTTCAAACAATCCCAACACTGTCCCAGTCAGCACTCCTTCAAACAATCCCAACACTGTCCCAGTCAGCACTCCTTCAAACAATCCCAACACTGCCCCAATCAGCACTCCTTCAAACAATCCCAACACTGTCCCAAACAGCACTCCTCCAAACATTCCCAACAATGTCCCAATCAGCACTCCTTGAAACAATCCCAACACTGTCCCAATCAGCACTCCTTCAAACAATCCCAACAGTGTCCCAATCAGCACTCCTTCAAACAATCCCAACACTGTCCCAGTCAGCACTCCTTCAAACAATCCCAACACTGTCCCAGTCAGCACTCCTTCAAACAATCCCAACACTGCCCCAATCAGCACTCCTTCAAACAATCCCAACACTGTCCCAATCAGCACTCCTTCAAACATTCCCAACACTGTCCCAATCATCACTCCTTCAAACATTCCCAACACTGTCCCAATCAGCACTCCTTCAAACAATCCCAACACTGTCCCAATCAGCACTCCTTCAAACAATCCCAACACTGTCCCAATCAGCACACCTACAAACATTCCCAACACTGTCCCAGTCAGCACTCCTTCAAACAATCCCAACACTGCCCCAATCAGCACTCCTTCAAACAATCCCAACACTGTCCCAATCAGCACTCCTTCAAACATTCCCAACACTGTCCCAATCATCACTCCTTCAAACATTCCCAACACTGTCCCAATCAGCACTCCTTCAAACAATCCCAACACTGTCCCAATCAGCACTCCTTCAAACAATCCCAACACTGTCCCAATCAGCACACCTACAAACATTCCCAACACTGTCCCAATCAGCACTCCTTCAAACATTCCTAACACTGCCCCAATCAGCACTCCTTCAAACATTCCCAACACTGTCCCAATCAGCACTCCTTCAAACAATCCCAACAGTGTCCCAATCAGCACTCCTTCAAACAATCCCAACACTGTCCCAGTCAATACTCCTTCAAACATTCCCAACACTGTCCCAATCAGCACTCCTTCAAACAATCCCAACACTGCCCCAATCAGCACTCCTTCAAACAATCCCAACAGTGTCCCAATCAGCACTCCTTCAAACAATCCCAACACTGTCCCAGTCAGCACTCCTTCAAACAATCCCAACACTGTCCCAGTCAGCACTCCTTCAAACAATCCCAACACTGCCCCAATCAGCACTCCTTCAAACAATCCCAACACTGTCCCAATCAGCACTCCTTCAAACATTCCCAACACTGTCCCAATCATCACTCCTTCAAACATTCCCAACACTGTCCCAATCAGCACTCCTTCAAACAACCCTCAAAACTGTCCCAATCAGCACTCCTTCAAACAATCCCAACACTGTCCCAATCAGCACTCCTTCAAACATTCCCAACACTGTCCCAATCAGCACTAATTCAAACAACCCTAAACACTGTCCCAATCAGCACTCCTTCAAACAATCCCAACACTGTCCCAATCAGCACTCCTTCAAACAATCCCAACAATGTCCCAATCAGCACTCCTACAAACATTCCCAACACTGTCCCAATCAGCACTCCTTCAAACATTCCCAGCACTGTCCCAATCAGCACTCCTTCAAACATTCCCAACACTGCCCCAATCAGCACTTCTTCAAACATTCCCAACACTGTCCCAATCAGCACTCCTTCAAACAATCCCAACAGTGTCCCAATCAGCACTCCTTCAAACAATCCCAACACTGTCCCAGTCAGCACACCTTCAAACATTCCCAACACTGTCCCAATCAGCACTCCTTCAAACAATCCCAACACTGTCCCAGTCAGCACTCCTTCAAACAATCCCAACACTGTCCCAGTCAGCACTCCTTCAAACAATCCCAACACTGCCCCAATCAGCACTCCTTCAAACATTCCCAACACTGTCCCAATCAGCACTCCTACAAACATTCCCAACACTGTCCCAATCAGCACTCCTTCAAACATTCCCAACACTGCCCCAATCAGCACTCCTTCAAACATTCCCAACACTGTCCCAATCAGCACTCCTTCAAACAATCCCAACACTGTCCCAATCAGCACTCCTTCAAACATTCCCAACACTGTCCCAATCAACATTCCTTCAAACATTCCCAACACTGTCCCAATCAGCACTCCTTCAAACAACCCTCAACACTGTCCCAATCAGCACTCCTTCAAACAATCCCAACACTGTCCCAATCAGCACTCCTTCAAACAATCCCAACAGTGTACCAATCAGCACTCCTTCAAACAATCCCAACACTGTCCCAGTCAGCACTCCTTCAAACAATCCCAACACTGTCCCAGTCAGCACTCCTTCAAACAATCCCAACACTGCCCCAATCAGCACTCCTTCAAACAATCCCAACACTGTCCCAATCAGCACTCCTTCAAACATTCCCAACACTGTCCCAATCATCACTCCTTCAAACATTCCCAACACTGTCCCAATCAGCACTCCTTCAAACAATCCCAACACTGTCCCAATCAGCACTCCTTCAAACAATCCCAACACTGTCCCAATCAGCACACCTACAAACATACCCAACACTGTCCCAATCAGCACTCCTTCAAACATTCCCAGCACTGTCCCAATCAGCACTCCTTCAAACATTCCCAACACTGCCCCAATCAGCACTCCTTCAAACATTCCCAACACTGTCCCAATCAGCACTCCTTCAAACAATCCCAACAGTGTCCCAATCAGCACTCCTTCAAACAATCCCAACACTGTCCCAGTCAATACTCCTTCAAACATTCCCAACACTGTCCCAATCAGCACTCCTTCAAACAATCCCAACACTGCCCCAATCAGCACTCCTTCAAACAATCCCAACAGTGTCCCAATCAGCACTCCTTCAAACAATCCCAACACTGTCCCAGTCAGCACTCCTTCAAACAATCCCAACACTGCCCCAATCAGCACTCCTTCAAACAATCCCAACACTGTCCCAATCAGCACTCCTTCAAACAATCCCAACACTGCCCCAATCAGCACTCCTTCAAACAATCCCAACACTGCCCCAATCAGCACTCCTTCAAACAATCCCAACACTGCCCCAATCAGCACTCCTTCAAACAATCCCAACACTGTCCCAATCAGCACTCCTACAAACATTCCCAACACTGTCCCAATCAGCACTCCTTCAAACATTCCCAACACTGCCCCAATCAGCACTCCTTCAAACATTCCCAACACTGTCCCAATCAGCACTCCTTCAAACATTCCCAACACTGCCCCAATCAGCACTCCTTCAAACATTCCCAACACTGTCCCAATCAGCACTCCTTCAAACAATCCCAACACTGCCCCAATCAGCACTCCTTCAAACAATCCCAACACTGTCCCAAACAGCACTCCTCCAAACATTCCCAACAATGTCCCAATCAGCACTCCTTGAAACAATCCCAACACTGTCCCAATCAGCACTCCTTCAAACAATCCCAACAGTGTCCCAATCAGCACTCCTTCAAACAATCCCAACACTGTCCCAGTCAGCACTCCTTCAAACAATCCCAACACTGTCCCAGTCAGCACTCCTTCAAACAATCCCAACACTGCCCCAATCAGCACTCCTTCAAACAATCCCAACACTGTCCCAATCAGCACTCCTTCAAACATTCCCAACACTGTCCCAATCATCACTCCTTCAAACATTCCCAACACTGTCCCAATCAGCACTCCTTCAAACAATCCCAACACTGTCCCAATCAGCACTCCTTCAAACAATCCCAACACTGTCCCAATCAGCACACCTACAAACATTCCCAACACTGTCCCAGTCAGCACTCCTTCAAACAATCCCAACACTGCCCCAATCAGCACTCCTTCAAACAATCCCAACACTGTCCCAATCAGCACTCCTTCAAACATTCCCAACACTGTCCCAATCATCACTCCTTCAAACATTCCCAACACTGTCCCAATCAGCACTCCTTCAAACAATCCCAACACTGTCCCAATCAGCACTCCTTCAAACAATCCCAACACTGTCCCAATCAGCACACCTACAAACATTCCCAACACTGTCCCAATCAGCACTCCTTCAAACATTCCTAACACTGCCCCAATCAGCACTCCTTCAAACATTCCCAACACTGTCCCAATCAGCACTCCTTCAAACAATCCCAACAGTGTCCCAATCAGCACTCCTTCAAACAATCCCAACACTGTCCCAGTCAATACTCCTTCAAACATTCCCAACACTGTCCCAATCAGCACTCCTTCAAACAATCCCAACACTGCCCCAATCAGCACTCCTTCAAACAATCCCAACAGTGTCCCAATCAGCACTCCTTCAAACAATCCCAACACTGTCCCAGTCAGCACTCCTTCAAACAATCCCAACACTGTCCCAGTCAGCACTCCTTCAAACAATCCCAACACTGCCCCAATCAGCACTCCTTCAAACAATCCCAACACTGTCCCAATCAGCACTCCTTCAAACATTCCCAACACTGTCCCAATCATCACTCCTTCAAACATTCCCAACACTGTCCCAATCAGCACTCCTTCAAACAACCCTCAAAACTGTCCCAATCAGCACTCCTTCAAACAATCCCAACACTGTCCCAATCAGCACTCCTTCAAACATTCCCAACACTGTCCCAATCAGCACTAATTCAAACAACCCTAAACACTGTCCCAATCAGCACTCCTTCAAACAATCCCAACACTGTCCCAATCAGCACTCCTTCAAACAATCCCAACAATGTCCCAATCAGCACTCCTACAAACATTCCCAACACTGTCCCAATCAGCACTCCTTCAAACATTCCCAGCACTGTCCCAATCAGCACTCCTTCAAACATTCCCAACACTGCCCCAATCAGCACTCCTTCAAACATTCCCAACACTGTCCCAATCAGCACTCCTTCAAACAATCCCAACAGTGTCCCAATCAGCACTCCTTCAAACAATCCCAACACTGTCCCAGTCAGCACACCTTCAAACATTCCCAACACTGTCCCAATCAGCACTCCTTCAAACAATCCCAACACTGTCCCAGTCAGCACTCCTTCAAACAATCCCAACACTGTCCCAGTCAGCACTCCTTCAAACAATCCCAACACTGCCCCAATCAGCACTCCTTCAAACATTCCCAACACTGTCCCAATCAGCACTCCTACAAACATTCCCAACACTGTCCCAATCAGCACTCCTTCAAACATTCCCAACACTGCCCCAATCAGCACTCCTTCAAACATTCCCAACACTGTCCCAATCAGCACTCCTTCAAACAATCCCAACACTGTCCCAATCAGCACTCCTTCAAACATTCCCAACACTGTCCCAATCAACATTCCTTCAAACATTCCCAACACTGTCCCAATCAGCACTCCTTCAAACAACCCTCAACACTGTCCCAATCAGCACTCCTTCAAACAATCCCAACACTGTCCCAATCAGCACTCCTTCAAACAATCCCAACAGTGTACCAATCAGCACTCCTTCAAACAATCCCAACACTGTCCCAGTCAGCACTCCTTCAAACAATCCCAACACTGTCCCAGTCAGCACTCCTTCAAACAATCCCAACACTGCCCCAATCAGCACTCCTTCAAACAATCCCAACACTGTCCCAATCAGCACTCCTTCAAACATTCCCAACACTGTCCCAATCATCACTCCTTCAAACATTCCCAACACTGTCCCAATCAGCACTCCTTCAAACAATCCCAACACTGTCCCAATCAGCACTCCTTCAAACAATCCCAACACTGTCCCAATCAGCACACCTACAAACATACCCAACACTGTCCCAATCAGCACTCCTTCAAACATTCCCAGCACTGTCCCAATCAGCACTCCTTCAAACATTCCCAACACTGCCCCAATCAGCACTCCTTCAAACATTCCCAACACTGTCCCAATCAGCACTCCTTCAAATAATCCCAACAGTGTCCCAATCAGCACTCCTTCAAACAATCCCAACACTGTCCCAGTCAATACTCCTTCAAACATTCCCAACACTGTCCCAATCAGCACTCCTTCAAACAATCCCAACACTGCCCCAATCAGCACTCCTTCAAACAATCCCAACAGTGTCCCAATCAGCACTCCTTCAAACAATCCCAACACTGTCCCAGTCAGCACTCCTTCAAACAATCCCAACACTGCCCCAATCAGCACTCCTTCAAACAATCCCAACACTGTCCCAATCAGCACTCCTTCAAACAATCCCAACACTGCCCCAATCAGCACTCCTTCAAACAATCCCAACACTGCCCCAATCAGCACTCCTTCAAACAATCCCAACACTGTCCCAATCAGCACTCCTACAAACATTCCCAACACTGTCCCAATCAGCACTCCTTCAAACATTCCCAACACTGCCCCAATCAGCACTCCTTCAAACATTCCCAACACTGTCCCAATCAGCACTCCTTCAAACAATCCCAACACTGTCCCAATCAGCACTCCTTCAAACATTCCCAACACTGTCCCAATCATCATTCCTTCAAACATTCCCAACACTGTCCCAATCAGCACTCCTTCAAACAACCCTCAACACTGTCCCAATCAGCACTCCTTCAAACAATCCCAACACTGTTCCAATCAGCACTCCTTCAAACATTCCCAACACTGTCCCAATCAGCACTCCTACAAACATTCCCAACACTGTCCCAATCAGCACTCCTTCAAACATTCCCAACACTGCCCCAATCAGCACTCCTTCAAACATTCCCAACACTGTCCCAATCAGCACTCCTTCAAACAATCCCAACACTGTCCCAATCAGCACTCCTTCAAACATTCCCAACACTGTCCCAATCATCATTCCTTCAAACATTCCCAACACTGTCCCAATCAGCACTCCTTCAAACAACCCTCAACACTGTCCCAATCAGCACTCCTTCAAACAATCCCAACACTGTCCCAATCAGCACTCCTTCAAACAACCCTCAACACTGTCCCAATCAGCACTCCTTCAAACAATCCCAACACTGTCCCAATCAGCACTCCTTCAAACAACCCTCAACACTGTCCCAATCAGCACTCCTTCAAACAATCCCAACACTGTCCCAATCAGCACTCCTTCAAACAATCCCAACACTGTCCCAATCAGCACTCCTTCAAACATTCCCAACTCTGTCCCAATCAGCACTCCTTCAAACAATCCCAACACTGTCCCAATCAGCACTCCTTCAAACATTCCCAACACTGTCCCAATCAGCACTCCTCCAAACATTCCCAACACTGTCCCAATCAGCCCTCCTTCAAACAATCCCAACACTGTCCCAATCAGCATTCCTTCAAACATTCCCAACACTATCCCAATCAGCACTCCTTCAAACATTCCCAACACTGTCCCAATCAGCACTCCTTCAAACAATCCCAACACTGTCCCAATCAGCACTCCTTCAAACAACCCTCAACACTGTCCCAATCAGCACTCCTTCAAACAACCCTCAACACTGTCCCAATCAGCACTCCTTCAAACAATCCCAACACTGTCCCAATCAGCACTCCTTCAAACAACCCTCAACACTGTCCCAATCAGCACTCCTTCAAACAATCCCAACACTGTCCCAATCAGCACTCCTTCAAACAATCCCAACACTGCCCCAATCAGCACTCCTTCAAACAATCCCAACACTGTCTCAATCAGCACTCCTTCAAACAATCCCAACACTGTCCCAATCAGCACTCCTTCAAACATTCCCAACACTATCCCAATCAGCACTCCTTCAAACATCCTGAACACTGTCCCAATCAGCACTACTTCAAACATTCCCAACACTGTCCCAATCAGCACTCCTTCAAACATTCCCAACACTGTCCCAATCAGCACTCCTCCAAACATTCCCAACACTGTCCCAATCAGCCCTCCTTCAAACAATCCCAACACTGTCCCAATCAGCATTCCTTCAAACATTCCCAACACTATCCCAATCAGCACTCCTTCAAACATTCCCAACACTGTCCCAATCAGCACTCCTTCAAACAATCCCAACACTGTCCCAATCAGCACTCCTTCAAACAACCCTCAACACTGTCCCAATCAGCACTCCTTCAAACAACCCTCAACACTGTCCCAATCAGCACTCCTTCAAACAATCCCAACACTGTCCCAATCAGCACTCCTTCAAACAACCCTCAACACTGTCCCAATCAGCACTCCTTCAAACAATCCCAACACTGTCCCAATCAGCACTCCTTCAAACAATCCCAACACTGCCCCAATCAGCACTCCTTCAAACAATCCCAACACTGTCTCAATCAGCACTCCTTCAAACAATCCCAACACTGTCCCAATCAGCACTCCTTCAAACATTCCCAACACTATCCCAATCAGCACTCCTTCAAACATCCTGAACACTGTCCCAATCAGCACTACTTCAAACATTCCCAACACTGTCCCAATCAGCACTCCTTCAAACATCCTGAACACTGTCCCAATCAGCACTCCTTCAAACATTCCCAACACTGTCCCAATCAGCACTCCTTCAAACATCCTGAACACTGTCCCAATCAGCACTCCTTCAAACAATCCCAACACTGTCCCAATCAGCACTCCTTCAAACATTCCCAACACTGTCCCAATCAGCACTCCTTCAAACAATCCCAACACTGCCGCAATCAGCACTCATTCAAACAATCCCAACACTGCCCCAATCAGCACTCCTTCAAACAATCCCAACACTGTCCCAATCAGCACTCCTTCAAACAATCCCAACACTGCCCCAATCAGCACTCCTACAAACATTCCCAACACTGCCCCAATCAGCACTCCTTCAAACAATCCCAACACTGTCCCAATCAGCACTCCTTCAAACAACCCTCAACACTGCCCCAATCAGCACTCCTTGAAACAATCCCAACACTGTCCCAATCAGCACTCCTTCAAACAATCCCAACACTGCCCCAATCAGCACTCCTACAAACATTCCCAACACTGCCCCAATCAGCACTCCTTCAAACAATCCCAACACTGTCCCAATCAGCACTCCTTCAAACAATCCCAACACTGTCTCAATCAGCACTCCTTCAAACAATCCCAACACTGTCCCAATCAGCACTCCTTCAAACATTCCCAACACTGTCCCAATCAGCACTCCTTCAAACAATCCCAACACTGCCCCAATCAGCACTCCTTCAAACATTCCCAACACTGTCCCAATCAGCACTCCTTCAAACATCCTGAACACTGTCCCAATCAGCACTCCTTCAAACAATCCTCAACACTGCCCCAATCAGCACTCCTTCAAACAATCCCAACACTGTCCCAATCAGCACTCCTTCAAACATTCCCAACACTGTCCCAATCAGCACTCCTTCAAACATTCCCAACACTGTCCCAATCAGCACTCCTACAAACAATCCCAACACTGCCCAATCAGCACTCCTTGAAACATTCCCAACACTGTCCCAATCAGCACTCCTTCAAACAATCCTCAACACTGCCCCAATCAGCACTCCTTCAAACAATCCCAACACTGTCCCAATCAGCACTCCTTCAAACAATCCCAACACTGTCCCAATCAGCACTCCTTCAAACAATCCCAACACTGTCCCAATCAGCACTCCTTCAAACATTCCCAACACTGTCCCAGTCAGCACTCCTTCAAACAATCCCAACACTGTCCCAATCAGCACTCCTTCAAACAATCCCAACACTGTCCCAATCAGCACTCCTTCAAACATTCCCAACACTGTCCCAATCAGCACTCCTTCAAACAATCCCAACACTGTCCCAGTCAGCACTCCTTCAGACAATCCCAACACTGTCCCAATCAGCACTCCTTCAAACATTCCCAACACTGTCCCAATCAGCACTCCTTCAAACATTCCCAACACTGTCCCAATCAGCAATCCATCAAACAATCCCAACACTGTCCCAATCAGCACTCCTTCAAACAATCCCAACACTGTCTCAATCAGCACTCCTTCAAACATTCCCAACACTGTCCCAATCAGCACTCCTTCAAACATTCCCAACACTGTCCCAATCAGCACTCCTTCAAACAATCCCAACACTGTCCCAATCAGCACTCCTTCAAACAATCCCAACAGTGTCCCAATCAGCACTCCTTCAAACAACCCTCAACACTGTCCCAATCAGCACTCCTTCAAACAATCCCAACACTGTCCCAATCAGCACTCCTTCAAACATTCCCAACACTGTCCCAATCAGCACTCCTTCAAACAACCCTCAACACTGTCCCAATCAGCACTCCTTCAAACAATCCCAACACTGTCCCAATCAGCACTCCTTCAAACAATCCCAACACTGCCCCAATCAGCACTCCTTCAAACAATCCCAACACTGTCCCAATCAGCACTCCTCCAAACATTCCCAACACTGTCCCAATCAGCACTCCTTCAAACAATCCCAACACTGTCCCAATCAGCACTCCTTCAAACATTCCCAACACTGTCCCAATCAGCACTCCTTCAAACATTCCCAACACTGTCCCAATCAGCAGTCCTTCAAACAATCCCAACACTGTCCCAATCAGCACTCCTTCAAACATTCCCAACACTGTCCCAATCAGCACTCCTTCAAACAATCCCAACACTGTCCCAATCAGCACTCCTTCAAACATTCCCAACACTGTCCCAATCAGCACTCCTTCAAACATTCCCAACACTGTCCCAATCAGCACTCTTTCAAACAACCCTCAACACTGTCCCAATCAGCACTCCTTCAAACAATCCCAACACTGTCCCAATCAGCACTCCTTCAAACAACCCTCAACACTGTCCCAATCAGCACTCCTTCAAACAATCCCAACACTGTCCCAATCAGCACTCCTTCAAACATCCTCAACATTGTCCCAATCAGCACTCCTCCAAACATTCCCAACACTTTCCCAATCAGCACTCCTTCAAACAATCCCAACACTGTCCCAATCAGCACTCCTTCAAACATTCCCAACACTGTCCCAATCAGCACTCCTTCAAACATCCTCAACATTGTCCCAATCAGCACTCCTTCAAACAATCCTCAACACTGCCCCAATCAGCACTCCTCCAAACATTCCCAACACTTTCCCAGTCAGCACTCTTTCAAACAATCCCAACATTGTCCCAATCAGCACTCCTTCAAACAATCCTTAACACTGTCCCAATCAGCACTCCTTCAAACAATTCCAACATTGTCCCAATTGCATCAAAAAGTCATAATCAGAATGAAACCGGACTTACCACCTGCCATCGGACCACTCGCTACCAGAAACGACAAAGGGAAACCAATCCCAGTCAACCCAGCAAAGTCCTCCTCACTAACATATGGGGACTTGTGCGAAAATTGGGAGAGCTGTCCCACAGACGAGTCAAGCAACAGCCTGACACAGCCACACTCACAGAATCATAACTTTCAGCAAACGTCCCAGACTCTTCCATTACAACCGGCAGGTCAGACCCACGAGAGGTGGCGGTACAGTGATTTACATTCAGGAGGGAGTGGCACTGGATATCCTCAAACATTGACTCTGGACCCCATGAAATTTCATTGCATCAGGTCAAATATGGGCAAGGAAACCTCCTGCTAATTACCACCTACCGCCCTCCCGGGACTTCAATGTCCATCACCAAGAGTGGCTCGGTAGCACCACTACTGACCGAGCTGGCCGAGTCCTGAAGGACATAGCTGCCAGACTGGGCCTGCGGCGGGTGGTGAGCGAACCAACACGAGGGAAAAACCTACTTGACCTTGTCCTCACCAATCCATCCATGACAGTATTGGTAGGAGTGACCACCGCACAGTCCTCGTGGAGATGAAGTGCCGTCTTCACACTGAGGACACCATCCAATGTGTTGTGTGGCACGACCACCGTGCTAAATGGGATAGATTCAGAACAGATCTAGCAGCTCAAAACTGGGCATCCATGAGGCGCTGTGGGCCATCAGTAGCAGCAGAATTGTATTCCAGCACAATCTGTAACCTCATGGCCCGGCATATTCCTCACTCTACCATTACCAACAAGCCAGGGGATCAACCCTGGTTCAATGAGAAGTGTGGTAGAGCATGCCAGGAGCAGCACCAGGCGTACCTAAAAATGAGGTGTCAACCTGTTGAAGCTACAACACAGGTCTACATGCTAAACAGCGGAAGCAACATGCTATAGACAGAGCTAAGCGATTCCACAACCAACGGATCAGATCAAAGCTCTGCAGTCCTGCCACATCCAGTTGTAAATGGTGGTGGACAATTAAACAACTAACGGGAGGAGGAGGCTCCGTAAACATCCCCATCCTCAATGATGGAAGAGTGCAGCACCTAGGTGCAAAAGATAAGGCTGAAGCGTTTGCAACCATCTTCAGCCAGAAGTGCCGAGTGGATGATCCATCTCGGCCTCCTCCTGATATCCCCACCATCACAGAAGCCAGTCTTCAGCCAATTCGATTCACTCCACGTGATATCAAGAAACGGCTGAGTGCACTGGATACAGCAAAGGCTATGGGCCCCGACAACATCCCGGCTGTAGTGCTGAAGACTTGTGCTCCAGAACTAGCCGTGCCTCTAGCCAAACTGTTCCAGTACAGCTACAACACTGGCATCTACCCGACAATGTGGAAAATTGCCCAGGTATGTCCTGTCCACAAAAAGCAGGACAAATCCAATCCGGCCAATTACCGTCCCATCAATCGACTCTCAATCATCAGCAAAGTGATGGAAGGTGGCATCGACAGTGCTATCAAGCAGCACTTACTCACCAATAACCTGCTCACTGATGCTCAGTTTGGGTTCCGCCAGGACCACTCAGCTCCAGACCTCATTACAGCCTTGGTCCAAACATAGACAAAAGAGCTGAATTCCAGATTTTTTTTTTATTCGTTCATGGGATGTGGGCGTCGCTGGCGAGGCCGGCATTTATTGCCCATCCCTAATTGCCCTTAAGAAGGTGGTGGTGAGCCGCCGTCTTGAACCGCTGCAGCCCGTGTGGTGTTCCAGGATTTTGACCCAGCGACGATGAAGGAACGGCGATATATTTCCAAGTCGGGATGGTGTGTGACTTGGAGGGGAACGTGCAGGTGGTGGTGTTCCCATGTTTCTGCTGCTCTTGTCCTTCTAGGCAGTAGAGGTCGCGGGTTTGGGAGGTGCTGTCGAAGAAGCCTTGGCGAGTTGCTGCAGTGCATCCTGTGGATGGTGCACACTGGAATATTGTGTGCAGTTTTGGTCTCCTTATCTGAGGAAGGATGTCCTTGCCATGGAGGGAGTGCAACAAAGGTTTACCAGACTGATTCCTGGGATGGCAGGACTGACGTATGAGGAGAGATTGGGTCGACTAGGCCTATATTGACTAGAGTTTAGAAGAATGAGAGGTGATCTCATCGAAACATATAAAATTCTAACAGGACTAGACAGACTAGATGCAGGGAGGATGTTCCCGATGGCTGGGGAGTCCAGAACCAGGGGTCACAGTCTCAGGATACGGGGTATGCCATTTAGAACCGAGATGAGGAGAAATTTCTTCACTCAGCGGGTGGTGAACCTGTGGAATTCTCTACCACAGAAGGCAGTGGAGGCCAAGTCATTAGATGTATTCAAGAAGGAGATAGATATAATTCTTAATGCTAAAGGGATCAAGGGATATGGGGAAAAAGCAGGAACAGGGTATTGAGTTAGACAATCAGCCATGATCATTTTGAATGGCGGAGCAGGCCCGAAGGGCCGAATGGCCTACTCTTGCTCCTAATTTCTATGTTTCTATATTTCCCTCAGATAATGAAGCAGTCCGTGCCGGTATGCAGCAAGACCTGGACAACATCCAGGCTTGGGCTGATAAATGGCAAGTAACATTCGTGTCAGACAAGTGCCAGGAAATGACCATCTCCAACAAGAGAGAGTCTAACCACCTCCCCTTGACATTCAACAGTATTACAATCGCCGAATCCCCCACCATCAAAATCCTGGGGGTCACCATTGACCAGAAACTTAACTGGACCAGCCATATAAATACTGTGGCTACAAGAGCAAGTCAGAGGCTGGGTATTCTGCAGCGAGTGACTCACCTCCTGACTCCCCAAAGCCTTTCCACCATCTACAAGGCACAAGTCAGGAGTGTGATGGAATACTCTCCACTTGCCTGGATGAGTGCAGCTCCAACAACACTCAAGAAGCTCGACACCATCCAAGATAAAGCAGCCTGCTTGATTGGCACCCCATCCACCACCCTAAACATTCACTCCCTTCACCACCGGCGCACAGTGGCAGCAGTGTGTACCGTCCACAGGATGCACTGCAGCAACTCGCGAAGGCTTCTTCAACAGCACCTTCCAAACCCTCGACCTCGACGTGCAGGTGGTGTTGTTTCCATGTGCAGCAGGCACATGGAAACAACACCACCTGCACGTTTCCCTCCAAGTCAGACACCATCCCGACTTGGAAATATATCGCCGTTCCTTCATCGTTGCTGGGTCAAAATCCTGGAACTCCCTTCCTAACAGCACTGTGGGAGAACCTTCACCACACGGACTGCAGCGGTTCAAGAAGGCGGCTCACCACCACCTTCTCAAGGGCAATTAGGGATGGGCAATAAATGCTGGCCTCGCCAGCGATGCCCACATCCTACGAACGAATAGAAGAAAAGTCTGAAAAACAACCGTTCACCACTACTCTCTGCTTCCTGCCCCTGGCCAATTTTGTATCCACGCTGCCACTGTCCCTTTCATCCCTTGGGCTTTAATTTTGCTAACAAGTCCACTATGTGGTACTTTATCAAATGCCTTTTTGAAGTCCATTTTACCACACTACCCTCATCAACCCTCTCCGATACTTCATCAAAGAACTCAATCAGGTTCATCAAACATGATTTTCCTTTAACAAATTCCTGCTGACTTTCATTTATTAGCCCAGACTTTTCCAAGTGCCAATTTATTTTGTCCCGGATTATTGTCTCTAAATGTCTCCCCATCACCGACCTTAGGCTGACTGGCCTGTAATTGCCGGGTTTATCCCTCTCCCTTTTTTTGAACAAGGGTGTAACATTTGCAATCCTCCAGTCCTCTGGCACCACTCCCCTATCTAATTGGAAAATTGTGGCTAGAGCCTCTGCAATTTCCACCCTTACTTTCCTCAGTAACCTTGGATGCATCCAGTCTGGACCAGGTGACTTGTCTACTTTGACTACTGCCAATCTTTTAAGTACCTCCTCTTTATCTATTTTCATCCTATCTGATATTGGTACTACCCCCTCCTTTACTGCTACAATGGCAGCATCCTCTTCTCCAGTGAAGACAGATGTGAAGTTTTCATTTAGTGCCTCAGCCATGTCCTCTGCCTCCAGAAGAAGATCTCTTTTTTGTCCCTAATCGGTCCCACCCTTCCTTTAACTAACCTTTTACTATTTATATGTTTATAAAAGACTTTTGGGTTCCCTTTTATGTTAGCCGCTAATCTATTCTCACACCCTCTCTTTGCCCTTCTTATTCCCTTTTTTAGATCTCCTCTGAACTTGCTGTATTCAGTCTGGTTCTCTTTATTATGAACCTTACATTCGTCATAAGCCTCCTTTTTCTGTTTCATTTTAATCTCTACATCTTTAGTTATCCAGGGAGCTCTATCTTTGGATGCCCTTCCTTTCCCCCTCATTGGAAATGTCTAAACTGTGCCTGAACCAACTCCTCCTTGAAGGCCTCCAATTGTTCAATTACTGTTTTCCGACCAATGTTTGACTCCAATCCACCTGGGAAAGATCCCTTTTTAACTCACTGAAATTTACCCTCCTCCAGTTAAGCATTTCCACATTTGATTGTTCCTTGTTCTTTTCCTATTCTAAACCTAATGATATTATGATCACTGTTCCCCAAATGCTCCCTCATTGAAACATGCTCCACCTGCCCCACTTCATTCCCCAGAACTAGCTCCAGCAGTGCTTCCTTCCTGGTGGGGCTGGAGAAACACTGTTCCAGAAAGGTCTCTTGATCACATTTCAGGAATTCCTCTCCCTCTTTGTCCTTTACACTGTTACTGTCCCAGTATATATTGGGATCATTGAAGCTCCCCATTATCACTACTCTATAGTTCTTGCATCTTTCTGTAATTTGCCTGCAAATTTGCTCCTCTATCTCCTTCCCACTATTTGGTGGCCTACAGTATACACCCAGTAGTATAATAGCTCCTCTATTGTTCTTTAATTCTAAACAAATAGATTCTGCCTTTGACCCCTCAACCACACCATCCATTTCCAATTCTATAATAGTTTCTTTGATCAGTACTGCCGCCCCCTCATTTCTTTCCTTCTCTATCATTCCTGAATACCTTGTTGCCAGGAATATTAAGTACCCAATCCTCCCCTTCTTTGAGCCAGGTCTCTGTTATTACCACTATATCATAGTCCCATGTGGTGACATCAACCCGCAGCTCACCAATCTTATTTATTTGTGTGCATTCACGCACATGCACTCCAATCTCATCTTAGACTGCCTCACATTTGCCCGTCTGATCCCTCCTATTTCTGAACTATTCTTTATTCCAGTTACTACTTGTCCCTCCCAGTCCTCTGCTGCTTGTTTCTCATCTCGGTGCCCATCTCCCTGCTAAATTAATATAAACCCTCCCCCACAGCACTAATTAACCTCCCCGCGAGGACATTGGTCCCAGCTCTGTTGAGGTGCAACCCGTCCATCTTGAACAGATCCCTCCTGCCCCAGAACTGATCCCAATGCCCCAGGAATCTGAAGCCTTCCCTCCTGCACCATTTCTCCAGCCATGCATTATCCTGTCTTATCCTACTATTCCTATTCTCACTAGCACGTGGCACTGGGAGTAATCCAGAGATTATTACCTTTTGAAGTCCTGCTTCTCAATCTCCTCCCTAGCCCCTGAAACTCTGACTGCAGGACCTCAACCCTTTTCCTTCCAATATCATTGGTTCCTACATGGACCATGACTTCTGGCTGTTCCCCTTCCCCTCACAGTGTGTCCTGCACCCTCTCTGTGATGTCCTTTACCCTGACACCAGGGAGGCAATGGGACACACCGTGTGGGACTCCTGTTGGTGGTTGCAGAAACTCCTGTCTATTGAAGGGTTCTTAAAATTCCCACATTTTTCATATCATCAATGAGGATATGACTTTTGGACTTTTATGGCAGAGAACCCAACTGCTGGGTTAAATGTGGAACCCTGCAGACCATGAGGGCCTGGGACTGGACATGCCCGGTCTTGTTGGGTGCAGTGCGGATTGTTGCCTGAAACCAGACAAATGTAAGGAATCTTACAACACCAGGTTATAGTCCAACAGTTTTATTTGAAAATCACAAGCTTTCGGAGGCTTTCTCCTTCGTCAGGTGAGTGTGGAATTCCTTGAAAGTTACCGCATTTATAGTCAGAGAACAATGCCTGGTGATTACAGATAATCTTTCCAACTGCCCGTTATCAAAGCAATCAAAGGAATTGAATAGTGTTCAGACAGAGAGACATTAGATACAAGACTACCGAATATACAAACGGCCAGAACCAAAGACAGGGAGGGAGAGAGAGAGAAACATCCGAAAGGAAGAGAAAGAGAGAGAATGACCAGTTGTATTAAAAACAGGTAACTTTTTTTTCGCTGGTGGGGTTACATGTAGCGTGACATGAACCCAAGATCCCGGTTGAGGCCGTCGTCATGGGTGCGGAACTTGGCTATCAATTTCTGCTCGACGATTTTGCGTTGTCGTGTGTCTCGAAGGCCGCCTTGGAGAACGCTTACCCGAAGATCGGTGGCTGAATGTCCTTGACTGCTGAAGTGTTCCCCGACTGGGAGGGAACCCTCCTGTTTGGCGATTGTTGAGCGATGTTTCTCTCTCTCTCCCTCCCTGTCTTTGGTTCTGGCCGTTTGTATATTCGGTAGTCTTGTATCTAATGTCTCTCTGTCTGAACACTATTCAATTCCTTTGATTGCCTTGATAATGGACAGTTGGAAAGATTATCTGTAATCACCAGGCATTGTTCTTTGACTATATATGCGGTAACATTCAAGGAATTCCACACTCACCTGACGAAGGAGAAAGCCTCCGAAAGCTTGTGATTTTCAAATAAAACTGTTGGGACTATAACCTGGTGTTGTATGATTCCTTACATTTGTCCACCCCAGTCCATCACCGGCATCTCCACATCATGAAACCAGACAACGAGAGGAGACAGAATACGCATTCTTCCCTTTAAAACAATCAACCCAGAGAAAGACTTCAGCTTACACGAAACTAAAGCCCATCAAAACCTTGCATAAATAATCACTACGAGCTACTAAGGCAGGAAGGCAACAATGGAGCAATTATGCGAACCCATCAAGACTTCACATATACAATGGCTTTCAGTTCAAGACTAGTTACGGGGGCAGGAAGGCAACGATAAACATTATGCGAGCCCATTAAAAACAACGAGACAACCGCCCCAAAACCAGTTAAGGCGAAAAACTATAATCACCTGAAGAAGCCCACCGAAATCAGACAAAGAACGAACCTTGATTTGGCGCTCAGATAAGAAATTCAAAAAACAGTATAACTGGGCCACCAGTTACGAAGGGGGCAGGTGGTAAGCAGGTTTTAAGCAGCAGTTGGGGGCAGGTTTTAAGCAGTTTAAGCAGAGTTTAAGCAGGGAGAGGTAGCTGAGCTCAGCGGAGGAAGGAGATCCGGAGGTTCGCAGGTCCGGAGGTGACATCACGGAGAGGGGCACGGTGTGGCAGCTCAACCGAAGACAACAAGGCCGCAACCGCAGCCCTCCACGAAGATCGACCGCCCACAACCACACCACACCGCATCAGCAGACTCCACCCAACTGAAGAACCTTCACAGATTCCACAGACCAGGACCACGTGGGGACGGCAGGGCCCAGAGGACACAAAGAGCGGACCCCAAAACTGCAACCGGCTTACCTGGCTGGATTTCGAACTGTCAAGGAACCCTGGTTTGGTGAGCATGATCCCTGACCTCTCCTAGTTCAATTTAGTTAGGTTTGGGGGGTGGGACTAGGGTAAGGGGATTAGTAGGGTTATGCCGTGTGTTCCCCATTCTTAACTAAGTGTGCTTGGTATGTCTGTATAATCTCAGTGTTATCCTAATGTTATAAGTTCATTTGTGACTTCAATAAACCAGGTTTTTCTTGAACCAAAACCAGTTGTCTGCTGCACTTTGTCACAACCCCCAAATAAGTCTAAGGTCTGGAACCCAGAGAGTGGGAGCGATTCAAACCGCTCAGAAGTCAGAGGTGAAGCTGACCCACACCACCACCCACGACACTATGCCCGAGTATCGAATCCCCTATAAAAACTGATTTTTTTGTGCCCCCCCCCCCGTGCCCCGTGAAGCCGAATCTCCCATGGTGCTGTGGATTTGCTCCTGACTGCACTCCCCCGAGGTGTCAACACCCTCACTGGGATTCAACACTGAATACCGGTTAGTGAGTGCTACACTTCCAGGGGACTCCTGCCCTGCTTCCCTGTTCCTCCTAATCTGTCTGGTGATCACCCACTCCCTCTCCTCCTGAACTCTCTGTAATCACCTCCTGAAACGTGCTATTCACAAAACTCTCAGTTCCCGAATGCACTGTAGTGACACCAGTCACCCCTCGAGCTCAGAAACCCTGAGCTCGAGCTCGAGTAGTTGGAGGCACTTCCTGCCCATGTGGTTTTCCAGGACACATGAAGTGTTCTGTAGTTCCCACATGGCTCAGGATGTGCATGAGACAGGCCCCAGCTGTCCTGCCAGGTTAGCTCACAGTTATTTCAACTGTTTGATAGGTTTAAGGCAATTTACTGTTTATCTGACACTAAAACACTAACCATTAAAAAACACTAACCATTAAAAACACTAACTAACCACTAAAGACACTAACCATTAAAAACACTAACCAATGAACTAAATACTTACTGACTTACCCTCGGCGCCCCTCCTTGCCTTGTTTTGATTCTTCGTCTGGTTCCCTTTATGCTTCGCTCAGTCTTAGTCTATAGTTCCTTGGTTTAAATCACTTTGCACCTCCTTCCCCCTCTGCACCTAATTCCCACACTCACCAAATTCCCAGTTGAAAGTCTTCACTCTGCTTGCACTTCACTCCATTAGAGATTCACTCTCTGTCTTTCCCACTCTCGATGCACAATCTCAGGGTATAAAAGGGTGTGGGGAGTGAGCAGGAGAGTGCGGTTAGACTAGGGGGGATGTTAAAGGGCATGGGGAGTGAGTAGGAGAGTGGGATTATAGTGGGTGGGATATTAAAGGGGTATGGGGAGTGAGCAGGAGAGTGGGTTTATACTGGGTAGGATATTAAGGAGCATGGGGAGTGAGCAGGGGAGAGGGTTTAGACCGATGGGACAATAAAGGGTGTAGGGAGTGATCCTGCGAGTGGGATGAGACTGGGTGGGATATTAGTGAGTGTGGGGAGAGAGGGATTAGACTGGGAGGGATATTAGCCAGTATGGGGAGAGTGGGATTAGACTGGGTGGGATATTAGTGAGTATGGGGAGAGTGGGATTAGACAGGGTGGGATATTAGTGAGTGTGGGGAGAGTGGGATTAGACTGGGTGGGATATTAGTGAGTGTGGGGAGAGTGGGATGAGAATAGGTGGGATATTAGTGAGTATGGGGAGAGTGGGATTAGACTGGGAGGGATATTAGCCAGTATGGGGAGAGTGGGATTAGACTGGGTGGGATATTAGTGAGTATGGGGAGAGTGGGATTAGACAGGGTGGGATATTAGTGAGTGTGGGGAGAGTGGGATTAGACTGGGTGGGATATTAGCCAGTATGGGGAGAGTGGGATTAGACTGGGTGGGATATTAGTGAGTATGGGGAGAGTGGGATGAGAATAGGTGGGATATTAGCCAGTATGGGGAGAGTGGGATTAGACTGGGTGGGATATTAGTGAGTGTGGGGAGAGTGGGATGAGACTGGGTGGGACATTAGTGAGTATGGGGAGAGTGGGATGAGAATAGGTGGGATATTAGTGAGTATGGGGAGAGTGGGATTAGACTGGGTGGGATATTAGTGAGTGTGGGGAGAGTGGGATTAGACTGGGTGGGATATTAGTGAGTGTGGGGAGAGTGGGATGAGAATAGGTGGGATATTAGTGAGTATGGGGAGAGTGGGATTAGACTGGGTGGGATATTAGTGAGTGTGGGGAGAGTGGGATTAGACTGGGTGGGATATTAGTGAGTGTGGGGAGAGTGGGATGAGAATAGGTGGGATATTAGTGAGTATGGGGAGAGTGGGATTAGACTGGGAGGGATATTAGCCAGTATGGGGAGAGTGGGATTAGACTGGGTGGGATATTAGCGAGTATGGGGAGAGTGGGATTAGACTGGGCGGGATATTAGTGAGTATGGGGAGAGTGGGATTAGACTGGGTGGGATATTAGTGACTGTGGGGAGAGTGGGATTAGACTGGGAGGGATATTAGTGAGTATGGGGAGAGTGGGATTAGACTGGGTGGGATATTAGTGAGTATGGGGAGTGTGGGATTAGACTGGGTGTGATATTAGTGAGTGTGGGGAGAGTGGGATTAGACTGGGAGGGATATTAGTGAGTATGGGGAGATTGGGATTGGACTGGGTGGGATATTAGTGAGTATGGGGAGATTGGGATTGGACTGGGTGGGATATTAGTGAGTATGGGGAGATTGGGATTGGACTGGCTGGGATATTAGTGAGTGTGGGGAGAGTGGGATTAGACTGAGAGGGATATTAGTGAGTATGGGGGAGTGGGATTCGACTGGCTGGGATATTAGTGAGTGTGGGGAGAGTGGGAATAGACTGGGTGGGATATTAGTGAGTATGGGGAGAGTGGGATTAGACTGGGAGGGATATTAGTGAGTATGGGGAGAGTGGGATTAGACTGGGTGGGATATTAGTGAGTATGGGGAGAGTGGGATTAGACTGGGTGGGATATTAGTGAGTATGGGGAGAGTGGGATTCGACTGGCTGGCATATTAGTGAGTGTGGGGAGAGTGGGATTAGACTGGGTGGGATATTAGTGAGTATGGGGAGAGTGGGATTAGACTGGGTGGGATATTAGTGAGTATGGGAAGAGTGGGATTAGACTGGGTGGGATATTAGTGAGTATGGGGAGAGTGGGATTAGACTGGGTGGGATATTAGTGAGTGTGGGGAGAGTGGGATTCGACTGGGTGGGATATGAGTGAGTATGGGGGAGAGTGGGATTCGACTGGGTGGGATATTAGTGAGTATGGGGAGAGTGGGATTAGACTGAGAGGGATATTAGTGAGTATGACGAGAGTGGGATTCGACTGGGTGGGATATTAGTGAGGAGAGGGAGAGTGGGATTAGACTGGGAGGAATAGTAGTGAGTATGGGGACAGTGGGATTAGACTGGGAGGAATATTAGTGAGTATGGGGAGAGTGGGATTAGACTGGGTGGGATATGAGTGAGTATGGGGGAGAGTGGGATTCGACAGGCTGGGATATTAGTGAGTATGGGGAGAGTGGGATTAGACTGAGAGGGATATTAGTGAGTATGACGAGAGTGGGATTCGACTGGGTGGGATATTAGTGAGGAGAGGGAGAGTGGGATTAGACTGGGAGGAATAGTAGTGAGTATGGGGACAGTGGGATTAGACTGGGAGGAATATTAGTGAGTATGGGGAGAGTGGGATTAGACTGGGTGGGATATTAGTGAGTATGGGGAGAGTGGGATTAGACTGGGAGGGATATTAGTGAGTGTGGGGAGAGTGGGATTAGACTGGGTGGGATATTAGTGAGTATGGGGAGAGTGGGATTAGACTGGGAGGGATATTAGTGAGTATGGGGAGTGTGGGATTAGACTGGGTGGGATATTAGTGAGTATGGGAAGAGTGGGATTAGACTGGGTGGGATATTAGTGAGTGTGGGGAGAGTGGGATTAGACTGGGTGGGATATTAGTGAGTATGGGGAGAGTGGGAATAGACTGGGTGGGATATTAGTGAGTATGGGGAGAGTGGGATTAGACTGGGTGGGATATTAGTGAGTGTGGGGAGAGTGGGATTCGACTGGCTGGGATATTAGTGAGTATGGGAAGAGTGGGATTAGACTGGGAGGAATAGTAGTGAGTATGGGGAGAGTGGGATTAGACTGGGTGGGATATTAGTGAGTATGGGGAGAGTGGGAATAGACTGGGTGGGATATTAGTGAGTATGGGGAGAGTGGGATTAGACTGGGTGGGATATTCGTGAGTATGGGGAGAGTGGGATTAGACTGGGTGGGATATTAGTGAGTATGGGGAGAGTGGGAATAGACTGGGTGGGATATTAGTGAGTATGGGGAGAGTGGGATTAGACTGGGTGGGATATTCGTGAGTATGGGGAGAGTGGGATTAGACTGGGTGGGATATTAGTGAGTATGGGGAGAGTGGGATTAGACTGGGTGGGATATTAGTGAGTGTGGGGAGAGTGGGATTGGACTGGGTGGGATATTAGTGAGTATGGGGAGAGTGGGATTAGACTGGGTGGGATATGAGTGAGTATGGGGAGAGTGGGATTAGACTGGGTGGGATATTAGTGAGTATGGGGAGAGTGGGATTAGACTGGGAGGGATATTAGTGAGTATGGGGAGAGTGGGATTAGACTGGGTGGGATATTAGTGAGTATGGGGAGAGTGGGATTAGACTGGGTGGGATATTAGTGAGTATGGGGAGAGTGGGATTCGACTGGCTGGGATATTAGTGAGTATGGGGAGAGTGGGATTTGACTGAGAGGGATATGAGTGAGTATGGGGAGAGTGGGATTTGACTGAGAGGGATATTAGTGAGTATGGGGAGAGTGGGATTCGACTGGGTGGGATATTAGTGAGTATGGGGAGAGTGGGATTCGACAGGCTGGGATATTAGTGAGTGTGGGGAGAGTGGGATTAGACTGGGTGGGATATTAGTGAGTGTGGGGAGAGTGGGATTAGACTGGGTGTGATATTAGTGAGTATGGGGAGAGTGGGATTCGACTGGCTGGGATATTAGTGAGTGTGGGGAGAGTGGGATTAGACTGAGAGGGATATTAGTGAGTATGGGGAGAGTGGGATTCGACTGGCTGGGATATTAGTGAGTGTGGGGTGAGTGGGAATAGACTGGATGGGATATTAGTGAGTATGGGGAGAGTGGGATTAGACTGGGAGGGATATTAGTGAGTATGGGAAGAGTGGGATTAGACTGGGTGGGATATTAGTGAGTATGGGGAGAGTGGGATTCGACTGGCTGGGATATTAGTGAGTGTGGGGAGAGTGGGATTAGACTGGGTGGGATATTAGTGAGTATGGGGAGAGTGGGATTAGACTGGGAGGGATATTAGTGAGTATGGGGAGAGTGGGATTCGACTGGCTGGGATATTAGTGAGTGTGGGGAGAGTGGGATTAGACTGAGAGGGATATTAGTGAGTATGGGGAGAGTGGGATTCGACTGGCTGGGATATTAGTGAGTGTGGGGAGAGTGGGATTAGACTGAGAGGGATATTAGTGAGTATGGGGAGAGTGGGATTAGAATGGGAGGGATATTAGTGAGTATGGGGAGAGTGGGATTCGACTGGCTGGGATATTAGTGAGTGTGGGGTGAGTGGGAATAGACTGGGTGGGATATTAGTGAGTATGGGGAGAGTGGGATTAGACTGGGAGGGATATTAGTGAGTATGGGGAGAGTGGGATTAGACTGGGTGGGATATTAGTGAGTATGGGGAGAGTGGGATTAGACTGGGTGGGATATTAGTGAGTATGGGGAGAGTGGGATTTGACTGGCTGGGATATTAGTGAGTGTGGGGAGAGTGGGATTAGACTGGGTGGGATATTAGTGAGTATGGGGAGAGTGGGATTAGACTGGGTGGGATATTAGTGAGTATGGGGAGAGTGGGATTAGACTGAGAGGGATATTAGTGAGTGTGGGGAGAGTGGGATTCGACTGGGTGGGATATTAGTGAGTATGGGGGAGAGTGGGATTCGACTGGCTGGGATATTAGTGAGTATGGGGAGAGTGGGATTAGACTGGGAGGAATAGTAGTGAGTATGGGGAGAGTGGGATTGGACTGGGAGGGATATTAGTGAGTGTGGGGAGAGTGGGATTCGACTGGGAGGGATATTAGTGAGTATGGGGAGAGTGGGATTAGACTGGGAGGGATATTAGTGAGTGTGGGGAGAGTGGGATTCGACTGGGAGGGTTATAAGTGAGTATGGGGAGAGTGGGATTAGACTGGGTGGGATATTCGTGAGTATGGGGAGAGTGGGATTAGACTGGGAGGGATATTAGTGAGTATGGGGAGAGTGGGATTAGACTGGGTGGGATATTAGTGAGTGTGGGGAGAGTGGGATTAGACTGGGAGTGATATTAGTGAGTGTGGGGAGAGTGGGATTGGACTGGGTGGGATATTAGTGAGTATGGGGAGAGTGGGATTAGACTGGGTGGGATATTAGTGAGTATGGGGAGAGTGGGATTAGACTGGGTGGGATATTAGTGAGTATGGGGAGAGTGGGATTAGACTGGGAGGGATATTAGTGAGTATGGGGAGAGTGGGATGAGACTGGGTGGGATATTAGTGAGTATGGGGAGAGTGGGATTTGACTGAGAGGGATATGAGTGAATGTGGGGAGAGTGGGATTTGACTGAGAGGGATATTAGTGAATGTGGGGAGAGTGGGATTAGACTGGGAGGGATATTAGTGAGTATGGGGAGAGTGGGATTAGACTGGGAGGGATATTAGTGAGTGTGGGGAGAGTGGGATTAGACTGGGTGGGATATTAGTGAGTATGGGGAGAGTGGGATTAGACTGGGTGGGATATGAGTGAGTATGGGGAGAGTGGGATTTGACTGGGTGGGATATTAGTGAGTGTGGGGAGAGTGGGATTAGACTGGGAGGGATATTAGTCAGTGTGGGGAGAGTGGGATTAGACTGGGTGGGATATTAGTGAGTGTGGGGAGAGTGGGATTAGACTGGGTGGGATATTAGTGAGTGTGGGGAGAGTGGGATTAGACTGGGTGGGATATTAGTGAGTATGGGGAGAGTGGGATTGGACTGGGTGGGATATTAGTGAGTATGGGGAGAGTGGGATTAGACTGGGTGGGATATTAGTGCGTATGGGGAGAGTGGGATTCGACTGGGTGGGATATTAGTGCGTATGGGGAGAGTGGGATTCGACTGGGTGGGATATGAGTGAGTGTGGGGAGAGTGGGATTTGACTGGGTGGGATATTAGTGAGTATGGGGAGAGTGGGATTAGACTGGGTGGGATATTAGTGAGTATGGGGAGAGTGGGATTCGACTGGCTGGGATATTAGTGAGTATGGGGAGAGTGGGATTTGACTGAGAGGGATATGAGTGAGTATGGGGAGAGTGGGATTTGACTGAGAGGGATATTAGTGAGTGTGGGGGGAGTGGGATTCGACTGGGTGGGATATTAGTGAGTATGGGGAGAGTGGGATTCGACAGGCTGGGATATTAGTGAGTGTGGGGAGAGTGGGATTAGAGTGGGTGGGATATTAGTGAGTGTGGGGAGAGTGGGATTAGACTGGGTGTGATATTAGTGAGTATGGGGAGAGTGGGATTCGACTGGCTGGGATATTAGTGAGTGTGGGGAGAGTGGGATTAGACTGAGAGGGATATTAGTGAGTATGGGGAGAGTGGGATTCGACTGGCTGGGATATTAGTGAGTGTGGGGTGAGTGGGAATAGACTGGATGGGATATTAGTGAGTATGGGGAGAGTGGGATTAGACTGGGAGGGATATTAGTGAGTATGGGAAGAGTGGGATTAGACTGGGTGGGATATTAGTGAGTATGGGGAGAGTGGGATTCGACTGGCTGGGATATTAGTGAGTGTGGGGAGAGTGGGATTAGACTGGGTGGGATATTAGTGAGTATGGGGAGAGTGGGATTAGACTGGGAGGGATATTAGTGAGTATGGGGAGAGTGGGATTCGACTGGCTGGGATATTAGTGAGTGTGGGGAGAGTGGGATTAGACTGAGAGGGATATTAGTGAGTATGGGGAGAGTGGGATTCGACTGGCTGGGATATTAGTGAGTGTGGGGAGAGTGGGATTAGACTGGGTGGGATATTAGTGAGTATGGGGAGAGTGGGATTCGACTGGCTGGGATATTAGTGAGTGTGGGGAGAGTGGGATTAGACTGGGTGGGATATTAGTGAGTATGGGGAGAGTGGGATTAGACTGGGTGGGATATTAGTGAGTATGGGGAGAGTGGGATTAGACTGAGAGGGATATTAGTGAGTGTGGGGAGAGTGGGATTCGACTGGGTGGGATATTAGTGAGTATGGGGGAGAGTGGGATTCGACTGGCTGGGATATTAGTGAGTATGGGGAGAGTGGGATTAGACTGGGAGGAATAGTAGTGAGTATGGGGAGAGTGGGATTGGACTGGGAGGGATATTAGTGAGTGTGGGGAGAGTGGGATTCGACTGGGAGGGATATTAGTGAGTATGGGGAGAGTGGGATTAGACTGGGAGGGATATTAGTGAGTGTGGGGAGAGTGGGATTCGACTGGGAGGGTTATAAGTGAGTATGGGGAGAGTGGGATTAGACTGGGTGGGATATTCGTGAGTATGGGGAGAGTGGGATTAGACTGGGAGGGATATTAGTGAGTATGGGGAGAGTGGGATTAGACTGGGTGGGATATTAGTGAGTGTGGGGAGAGTGGGATTAGACTGGGAGTGATATTAGTGAGTGTGGGGAGAGTGGGATTGGACTGGGTGGGATATTAGTGAGTATGGGGAGAGTGGGATTAGACTGGGTGGGATATTAGTGAGTATGGGGAGAGTGGGATTAGACTGGGTGGGATATTAGTGAGTATGGGGAGAGTGGGATTAGACTGGGAGGGATATTAGTGAGTATGGGGAGAGTGGGATGAGACTGGGTGGGATATTAGTGAGTATGGGGAGAGTGGGATTTGACTGAGAGGGATATGAGTGAATGTGGGGAGAGTGGGATTAGACTGGGAGGGATATTAGTGAATGTGGGGAGAGTGGGATTAGACTGGGAGGGATATTAGTGAGTATGGGGAGAGTGGGATTAGACTGGGAGGGATATTAGTGAGTGTGGGGAGAGTGGGATTAGACTGGGTGGGATATGAGTGAGTATGGGGAGAGTGGGATTTGACTGAGTGGGATATTAGTGAGTATGGGGAGAGTGGGATTAGACTGGGTGGGATATTAGTGAGTGTGGGGAGAGTGGGATTAGACTGGGTGGGATATTAGTGAGTGTGGGGAGAGTGGGATTAGACTGGGTGGGATATTAGTGAGGATGGGGAGAGTGGGATTAGACTGGGAGGGATATTAGTGAGTGTGGGGAGAGTGGGATTAGACTGGGTGGGATATTAGTGAGTGTGGGGAGAGTGGGATTAGACTGGGTGGGATATTAGTGAGTGTGGGGAGAGTGGGATTAGACTGGGTGGGATATTAGTGAGTATGGGGAGAGTGGGATTGGACTGGGTGGGATATTAGTGAGTATGGGGAGAGTGGGATTAGACTGGGTGGGATATTAGTGCGTATGGGGAGAGTGGGATTCGACTGGGTGGGATATTAGTGCGTATGGGGAGAGTGGGATTCGACTGGGTGGGATATGAGTGAGTGTGGGGAGAGTGGGATTTGACTGGGTGGGATATTAGTGAGTGTGGTGAGAGTGGGATTAGACTGGGTGGGATATTAGCGAGAATGGGGAGAGTGGGATTTGACTGGGTGGGATATTAGTGAGTGTGGGGAGAGTGGGATTTGACTGGGTGGGATATTAGTGAGTATGGGGAGAGTGGGATTAGACTGGGTGGGATATTAGTGAGTGTGGGGTGAGTGGGATTTGACTGGGTGGGATATTAGTGAGTGTGGGGAGAGTGGGATTAGACTGGGAGTGATATTAGTGAGTGTGGGGAGAGTGGGATTGGACTGGGTGGGATATTAGTGAGTATGGGGAGAGTGGGATTAGACTGGGTGGGATATTAGTGAGTATGGGGAGAGTGGGATTAGACTGGGTGGGATATTAGTGAGTATGGGGAGAGTGGGATTAGACTGGGAGGGATATTAGTGAGTATGGGGAGAGTGGGATGAGACTGGGTGGGATATTAGTGAGTATGGGGAGAGTGGGATTTGACTGAGAGGGATATGAGTGAATGTGGGGAGAGTGGGATTTGACTGAGAGGGATATTAGTGAATGTGGGGAGAGTGGGATTAGACTGGGAGGGATATTAGTGAGTATGGGGAGAGTGGGATTAGACTGGGAGGGATATTAGTGAGTGTGGGGAGAGTGGGATTAGACTGGGTGGGATATTAGTGAGTGTGGGGAGAGTGGGATTAGACTGGGTGGGATATGAGTGAGTATGGGGAGAGTGGGATTTGACTGAGAGGGATATTAGTGAGTGTGGGGAGAGTGGGATTAGACTGGGTGGGATATTAGTGAGTGTGGGGAGAGTGGGATTAGACTGGGTGGGATATTAGTGAGGATGGGGAGAGTGGGATTAGACTGGGAGGGATATTAGTGAGTGTGGGGAGAGTGGGATTAGACTGGGTGGGATATTAGTGAGTGTGGGGAGAGTGGGATTAGACTGGGTGGGATATTAGTGAGTGTGGGGAGAGTGGGATTAGACTGGGTGGGATATTAGTGAGTATGGGGAGAGTGGGATTGGACTGGGTGGGATATTAGTGAGTATGGGGAGAGTGGGATTAGACTGGGTGGGATATTAGTGCGTATGGGGAGAGTGGGATTCGACTGGGTGGGATATTAGTGCGTATGGGGAGAGTGGGATTAGACTGGGTGGGATATTAGTGAGTATGGGGAGAGTGGGATTCGACTGGCTGGGATATTAGTGAGTATGGGGAGAGTGGGATTTGACTGAGAGGGATATGAGTGAGTATGGGGAGAGTGGGATTTGACTGAGAGGGATATTAGTGAGTGTGGGGGGAGTGGGATTCGACTGGGTGGGATATTAGTGAGTATGGGGAGAGTGGGATTCGACAGGCTGGGATATTAGTGAGTGTGGGGAGAGTGGGATTAGACTGGGTGGGATATTAGTGAGTGTGGGGAGAGTGGGATTAGACTGGGTGTGATATTAGTGAGTATGGGGAGAGTGGGATTCGACTGGCTGGGATATTAGTGAGTGTGGGGAGAGTGGGATTAGACTGAGAGGGATATTAGTGAGTATGGGGAGAGTGGGATTCGACTGGCTGGGATATTAGTGAGTGTGGGGAGAGTGGGAATAGACTGGATGGGATATTAGTGAGTATGGGAAGAGTGGGATTAGACTGGGTGGGATATTAGTGAGTATGGGGAGAGTGGGATTAGACTGGGAGGGATATTAGTGAGTATGGGGAGAGTGGGATTCGACTGGCTGGGATATTAGTGAGTGTGGGGAGAGTGGGATTAGACTGAGAGGGATATTAGTGAGTATGGGGAGAGTGGGATTCGACTGGGTGGGATATTAGTGAGTATGGGGAGAGTGGGATTAGACTGGGAGGGATATTAGTGAGTATGGGGAGAGTGGGATTAGACTGGGTGGGATATTAGTGAGTATGGGGAGAGTGGGATTAGACTGGGTGGGATATTAGTGAGTATGGGGAGAGTGGGATTCGACTGGCTGGGATATTAGTGAGTGTGGGGAGAGTGGGATTAGACTGGGTGGGATATTAGTGAGTATGGGGAGAGTGGGATTAGACTGGGTGGGATATTAGTGAGTATGGGGAGAGTGGGATTAGACTGAGAGGGATATCAGTGAGTGTGGGGAGAGTGGGATTCGACTGGGTGGGATATTAGTGAGTATGGGGGAGAGTGGGATTCGACTGGCTGGGATATTAGTGAGTATGGGGAGAGTGGGATTAGACTGGGAGGAATAGTAGTGAGTATGGGGAGAGTGGGATTGGACTGGGAGGGATATTAGTGAGTGTGGGGAGAGTGGGATTCGACTGGGAGGGATATTAGTGAGTATGGGGAGAGTGGGATTAGACTGGGAGGGATATTAGTGAGTGTGGGGAGAGTGGGATTCGACTGGGAGGGTTATAAGTGAGTATGGGGAGAGTGGGATTAGACTGGGTGGGATATTCGTGAGTATGGGGAGAGTGGGATTAGACTGGGAGGGATATTAGTGAGTATGGGGAGAGTGGGATTAGACTGGGTGGGATATTAGTGAGTGTGGGGAGAGTGGGATTAGACTGGGAGTGATATTAGTGAGTGTGGGGAGAGTGGGATTGGACTGGGTGGGATATTAGTGAGTATGGGGAGAGTGGGATTAGACTGGGTGGGATATTAGTGAGTATGGGGAGAGTGGGATTAGACTGGGTGGGATATTAGTGAGTATGGGGAGAGTGGGATTAGACTGGGAGGGATATTAGTGAGTATGGGGAGAGTGGGATGAGACTGGGTGGGATATTAGTGAGTATGGGGAGAGTGGGATTTGACTGAGAGGGATATGAGTGAATGTGGGGAGAGTGGGATTTGACTGAGAGGGATATTAGTGAATGTGGGGAGAGTGGGATTAGACTGGGAGGGATATTAGTGAGTATGGGGAGAGTGGGATTAGACTGGGAGGGATATTAGTGAGTGTGGGGAGAGTGGGATTAGACTGGGTGGGATATTAGTGAGTATGGGGAGAGTGGGATTAGACTGGGTGGGATATGAGTGAGTATGGGGAGAGTGGGATTTGACTGAGAGGGATATTAGTGAGTGTGGGGAGAGTGGGATTAGACTGGGTGGGATATTAGTGAGTGTGGGGAGAGTGGGATTAGACTGGGTGGGATATTAGTGAGGATGGGGAGAGTGGGATTAGACTGGGAGGGATATTAGTGAGTGTGGGGAGAGTGGGATTAGACTGGGTGGGATATTAGTGAGTGTGGGGAGAGTGGGATTAGACTGGGTGGGATATTAGTGAGTGTGGGGAGAGTGGGATTAGACTGGGTGGGATATTAGTGAGTATGGGGAGAGTGGGATTGGACTGGGTGGGATATTAGTGAGTATGGGGAGAGTGGGATTAGACTGGGTGGGATATTAGTGCGTATGGGGAGAGTGGGATTCGACTGGGTGGGATATTAGTGCGTATGGGGAGAGTGGGATTCGACTGGGTGGGATATGAGTGAGTGTGGGGAGAGTGGGATTTGACTGGGTGGGATATTAGTGAGTGTGGTGAGAGTGGGATTAGACTGGGTGGGATATTAGCGAGAATGGGGAGAGTGGGATTTGACTGGGTGGGATATTAGTGAGTGTGGGGAGAGTGGGATTTGACTGGGTGGGATATTAGTGAGTATGGGGAGAGTGGGATTAGACTGGGTGGGATATTAGTGAGTGTGGGGTGAGTGGGATTTGACTGGGTGGGATATTAGTGAGTGTGGGGAGAGTGGGATTAGACTGGGAGGGATATTAGTGAGTATGGGGAGAGTGGGATTAGACTGGGTGGGATATTAGTGAGTGAGGGGAGAGTGGGATTGGACTGGGTGGGATATTAGTGAGTATGGGGAGTGTGGGATTCGACTGGTTGTGATAATAGTGAGTATGGGGAGAGTGGGATTTGACTGGGTGGGATATTAGTGAGTGTGGTGACAGCGGGATTGGACTGGGTGGGATATTAGTGAGTATGAGGAGAGTGGGATTAGACTGGGAATGATATTACTGAGTGTGGGGATAGTGGGATTCGACTGAGAGTGATATTAGTGAGTATGGGGAGAGTGGGATGAGACTGGGTGGGATATGAGTGAGTGTGGGGAGAGTGGGATTGGACTGGGTGGGATATTAGTGAGTATGGGGAGATTGGGATGAGACTGGGTGGGATATGAGTGAGTGTGGGGAGAGTGGGATTGGACTGGGTGGGATATTAGTGAGTATGGGGAGAGTGGGATTAGACTGGGAGGGATATTAGTGAGTGTGGGGAGAGTGGGATTCGACTGGGAGGAATATTAGTGAGTATGGGGAGAGTGGGATTAGACTGGGTGGGATATTCGTGAGTATGGGGAGAGTGGGATTAGACTGGGAGGGATATTAGTGAGTATGGGGAGAGTGGGATTAGACTGGGTGGGATATTAGTGAGTGTGGGGAGAGTGGGATTAGACTGGGAGTGATATTAGTGAGTGTGGGGAGAGTGGGATTGGACTGGGTGGGATATTAGTGAGTATGGGGAGAGTGGGATTAGACTGGGTGGGATATTAGTGAGTATGGGGAGAGTGGGATTAGACTGGGTGGGATATTAGTGAGTATGGGGAGAGTGGGATTAGACTGGGAGGGATATTAGTGAGTATGGGGAGAGTGGGATTGGACTGGGTCGGATATTAGTGAGTATGGGGAGAGTGGGATTAGACTGGGTGGGATATTAGTGAGTATGGGGAGAGTGGGATTAGACTGGGTGGGATATTAGTGATTATGGGGAGAGTGGGATTCGACTGGCTGGGATAATAGTGAGTATGGGGAGAGTGGGATTAGACTGGGTCGGATATTAGTGAGTATGGGGAGAGTGGGATTAGACTGGGTGGGATATTAGTGAGTATGGGGAGAGTGGGATTTGACTGAGAGGGATATTAGTGAGTATGGGGAGAGTGGGATTTGACTGAGAGGGATATGAGTGAGTATGGGGAGAGTGGGATTTGACTGAGAGGAATATTAGTGAGTGTGGGGGGAGTGGGATTCGACTGGGTGGGATATTAGTGAGTATGGGGAGAGTGGGATTCGACTGGCTGGGATATTAGTGAGTGTGGGGAGAGTGGGATTAGACTGAGAGGGATATTAGTGAGTATGGGGAGAGTGGGATTCGACTGGCTGGGATATTAGTGAGTGTGGGGTGAGTGGGAATAGACTGGGTGGGATATTAGTGAGTATGGGGAGAGTGGGATTAGACTGGGAGGGATATTAGTGAGTATGGGGAGAGTGGGATTAGACTGGGTGGGATATTAGTGAGTATGGGGAGAGTGGGATTAGACTGGGTGGGATATTAGTGAGTATGGGGAGAGTGGGATTCGACTGGCTGGGATATTAGTGAGTGTGGGGAGAGTGGGATTAGACTGGGTGGGATATTAGTGAGTATGGGGAGAGTGGGATTAGACTGGGTGGGATATTAGTGAGTATGGGGAGAGTGGGATTAGACTGAGAGGGATATTAGTGAGTGTGGGGAGAGTGGGATTCGACTGGGTGGGATATTAGTGAGTATGGGGGAGAGTGGGATTCGACTGGCTGGGATATTAGTGAGTATAGGGAGAGTGGGATTAGACTGGGAGGAATAGTAGTGAGTATGGGGACAGTGGGATTAGACTGGGAGGAATATTAGTGAGTATGGGGAGAGTGGGATTAGACTGGGAGGGATATTAGTGAGTGTGGGGAGAGTGGGATTCGACTGGGAGGGATATTAGTGAGTATGGGGAGAGTGGGATTAGACTGGGTGGGATATTAGTGAGTATAGGGAGAGTGGGATTAGACTGGGAGGGATATTAGTGAGTGTGGGGAGAGTGGGATTCGACTGGGAGGGTTATAAGTGAGTATGGGGAGAGTGGGATTAGACTGGGTGGGATATTCGTGAGTATGGGGAGAGTGGGATTAGACTGGGTGGGATATTAGTGAGTATGGGGAGAGTGGAATTCGACTGGGAGGGATATTAGTGAGTATGGGGAGAGTGGGATTCGACTGGGTGGGATATTAGTGAGTGTGGGGAGAGTGGGATTAGACTGGGTGGGATATTAGTGAGTATGGGGAGAGTGGGATTAGACTGGGTGGGATATTAGTGAGTATGGGAAGAGTGGGATTCGACTGGGTGGGATATTAGTGAGTATGGGGAGAGTGGGATTAGACTGGGTGGGATATTAGTGAGTATGGGGAGAGTGGGATTTGACTGGGTGGGATATTAGTGAGTATGGGGAGAGTGGGATTAGACTGGGTGGGATATTAGTGAGTATGGGGAGAGTGGGATTTGACTGAGAGGGATATTAGTGAGTATGGGGAGAGTGGGATTAGACTGGGAGGGATATTAGTGAGTGTGGGGAGAGTGGGATTAGACTGGCTGGGATATTAGTGAGTATGGGGAGAGTGGGATTAGACTGGGTGGGATATTAGTGAGTATGGGGAGAGTGGGATTAGACTGGCTGGGATATTAGTGAGTATGGGGAGAGTGGGATTAGACTGGGTGGGATATTAGTGAGTATGGGGAGAGTGGGATTAGACTGGGTGGGATATTAGTGAGTATGGGGAGAGTGGGATTAGACTGGGTGGGATATGAGTGAGTGTGGGGAGAGTGGGATTCGACTGGGTGGGATATTAGTGAGTATGGGGAGAGTGGGATTAGACTGGGTGGGATATTAGTGAGTATGGGGAGAGTGGGATTAGACTGGATGGGATATTAGTGCGTATGGGGAGAGTGGGATTCGACTGGGTGGGATATTAGTGCGTATGGGGAGAGTGGGATTTGACTGGGTGGGATATGAGTGAGTGTGGGGAGAGTGGGATTTGACTGGGTGGGATATTAGCGAGAATGGGGAGAGTGGGATTTGACTGGGTGGGATATTAGTGAGTGTGGGGAGAGTGGGATTTGACTGGGTGGGATATTAGTGAGTATGGGGAGAGTGGGATTAGACTGGGTGGGATATTAGTGAGTGTGGGGTGAGTGGGATTTGACTGGGTGGGATATTAGTGAGTATGGGGAGAGTGGGATTTGACTGGGAGGGATATTAGTGAGTATGGGGAGAGTGGGATTAGACTGGGTGGGATATTAGTGAGTGAGGGGAGAGTGGGATTGGACTGGGTGGGATATTAGTGAGTATGGGGAGTGTGGGATTCGACTGGTTGTGATAATAGTGAGTATGGGGAGAGTGGGATTTGACTGGGTGGGATATTAGTGAGTGTGGTGACAGCGGGATTGGACTGGGTGGGATATTAGTGAGTATGAGGAGAGTGGGATTAGACTGGGAATGATATTACTGAGTGTGGGGATAGTGGGATTCGACTGAGAGTGATATTAGTGAGTATGGGGAGAGTGGGATGAGACTGGGTGGGATATGAGTGAGTGTGGGGAGAGTGGGATTGGACTGGGTGGGATATTAGTGAGTATGGGGAGATTGGGATGAGACTGGGTGGGATATGAGTGAGTGTGGGGAGAGTGGGATTGGACTGGGTGGGATATTAGTGAGTATGGGGAGAGTGGGATTAGACTGGGAGGGATATTAGTGAGTGTGGGGAGAGTGGGATTCGACTGGGAGGAATATTAGTGAGTATGGGGAGAGTGGGATTAGACTGGGTGGGATATTCGTGAGTATGGGGAGAGTGGGATTAGACTGGGAGGGATATTAGTGAGTGTGGGGAGAGTGGGATTGGACTGGGTGGGATATTAGTGAGTATGGGGAGAGTGGGATTAGACTGGGTGGGATATTAGTGAGTATGGGGAGAGTGGGATTAGACTGGGTGGGATATTAGTGAGTATGGGGAGAGTGGGATTAGACTGGGAGGGATATTAGTGAGTATGGGGAGAGTGGGATTAGACTGGGTCGGATATTAGTGAGTATGGGGAGAGTGGGATTAGACTGGGTGGGATATTAGTGAGTATGGGGAGAGTGGGATTAGACTGGGTGGGATATTAGTGATTATGGGGAGAGTGGGATTCGACTGGCTGGGATATTAGTGAGTATGGGGAGAGTGGGATTAGACTGGGTCGGATATTAGTGAGTATGGGGAGAGTGGGATTTGACTGAGAGGGATATGAGTGAGTATGGGGAGAGTGGGATTTGACTGAGAGGGATATTAGTGAGTGTGGGGGGAGTGGGATTCGACTGGGTGGGATATTAGTGAGTATGGGGAGAGTGGGATTCGACAGGCTGGGATATTAGTGAGTGTGGGGAGAGTGGGATTAGACTGGGTGGGATATTAGTGAGTATGGGGAGAGTGGGATTAGACTGGGTGTGATATTAGTGAGTATGGGGAGAGTGGGATTCGACTGGCTGGGATATTAGTGAGTGTGGGGAGAGTGGGATTAGACTGAGAGGGATATTAGTGAGTATGGGGAGAGTGGGATTCGACTGGCTGGGATATTAGTGAGTGTGGGGAGAGTGGGATTAGACTGGGAGGGATATTAGTGAGTATGGGGAGAGTGGGATTAGACTGGGTGGGATATTAGTGAGTATGGGGAGAGTGGGATTAGACTGGGAGGGATATTAGTGAGTGTGGGGAGAGTGGGATTAGACTGGGAGGGATATTAGTGAGTATGGGGAGAGTGGGATGAGACTGGGTGGGATATTAGTGAGTATGGGGAGAGTGGGATTAGACTGGGTGGGATATTAGTGAGTATGGGGAGAGTGGGATTCGACTGGCTGGGATATTAGTGAGTGTGGGGAGAGTGGGATTAGACTGGGTGGGATATTAGTGAGTATGGGGAGAGTGGGATTAGACTGGGTGGGATATTAGTGAGTATGGGGAGAGTGGGATTAGACTGAGAGGGATATTAGTGAGTGTGGGGAGAGTGGGATTCGACTGGGTGGGATATTAGTGAGTATGGGGGAGAGTGGGATTCGACTGGCTGGGATATTAGTGAGTACAGGGAGAGTGGGATTAGACTGGGAGGGATATTAGTGAGTGTGGGGAGAGTGGGATTCGACTGGGAGGGTTATAAGTGAGTATGGGGAGAGTGGGATTAGACTGGGTGGGATATTCGTGAGTATGGGGAGAGTGGGATTAGACTGGGAGGGATATTAGTGAGTATGGGGAGAGTGGGATTAGACTGGGTGGGATATTAGTGAGTGTGGGGAGAGTGGGATTAGACTGGGAGTGATATTAGTGAGTGTGGGGAGAGTGGGATTGGACTGGGTGGGATATTAGTGAGTATGGGGAGAGTGGGATTCGACTGGGAGGGATATTAGTGAGTATGGGGAGAGTGGGATTCGACTGGGTGGGATATTAATGAGTATGGGGAGAGTGGGATTAGACTGGGTGGGATATTAGTGAGTATGGGGAGAGTGGGATTAGACTGGGAGGGATATTAGTGAGTATGGGGAGAGTGGGATTAGACTGGGAGGGATATTAGTGAGTATGGGGAGAGTGGGATTCGACTGGGAGGGATATTAGTGAGTATGGGGAGAGTGGGATTCGACTGGGTGGGATATTAGTGAGTATGCGGAGAGTGGGATTAGACTGGTTGGGATATTAGTGAGTATGGGGAGAGTGGGATTAGACTGGGTGGGATATTAGTGAGTATGGGGAGAGTGGGATTAGACTGGGTGGGATATTAGTGAGTATGGGGAGAGTGGGATTTGACTGGGTGGGATATTAGTGAATGTGGGGAGAGTGGGATTAGACTGAGAGGGATATTAGTGAATGTGGGGAGAGTGGGATTTGACTGAGAGGGATATTAGTGAATGTGGGGAGAGTGGGATTAGACTGGGAGGGATATTAGTGAGTATGGGGAGAGTGGGATTAGACTGGGAGGGATATTAGTGAGTGTGGGGAGAGTGGGATTAGACTGGGTGGGATATTAGTGAGTATGGGGAGAGTGGGATTAGACTGGGTGGGATATGATTGAGTATGGGGAGAGTGGGATTTGACTGAGTGGGATATTAGTGAGTGTGGGGAGAGTGGGATTTGACTGAGTGGGATATTAGTGAGTGTGGGGAGAGTGGGATTAGACTGGGTGGGATATTAGTGAGGATGGGGAGAGTGGGATTAGACTGGGAGGGATATTAGTGAGTGTGGGGAGAGTGGGATTAGACTGGGTGGGATATTAGTGAGTATGGGGAGAGTGGGATTAGACTGGGTGGGATATGATTGAGTATGGGGAGAGTGGGATTTGACTGAGTGGGATATTAGTGAGTGTGGGGAGAGTGGGATTAGACTGGGTGGGATATTAGTGAGGATGGGGAGAGTGGGATTAGACTGGGAGGGATATTAGTGAGTGTGGGGAGAGTGGGATTAGACTGGGTGGGATATTAGTGAGTGTGGGGAGAGTGGGATTAGACTGGGTGGGATATTAGTGAGTGTGGGGAGAGTGGGATTAGACTGGGTGGGATATTAGTGAGTGTGGGGAGAGTGGGATTAGACTGGGTGGGATATTAGTGAGTATGGGGAGAGTGGGATTAGACTGGGGGGGATATTAGTGAGTATGGGGAGAGTGGGATTAGACTGGGTGGGATATTAGTGCGTATGGGGAGAGTGGGATTAGACTGGGTGGGATATTAGTGCGTATGGGGAGAGTGGGATTTGACTGGGTGGGATATTAGTGAGTGTGGTGAGAGTGGGATTAGACTGGGTGGGATATTAGCGAGAATGGGGAGAGTGGGATTTGACTGGGTGGGATATTAGTGAGTGTGGGGAGAGTGGGATTTGACTGGGTGGGATATTAGTGAGTATGGGGAGAGTGGGATTAGACTGGGTGGGATATTAGTGAGTGTGGGGTGAGTGGGATTTGACTGGGTGGGATATTAGTGAGTGTGGGGAGAGTGGGATTAGACTGGGTGGGATATTAGTGAGTATTAGTGAGTATGGGGAGAGTGGGATTAGACTGGGAGGGATATTAGTGAGTGTGGGGATAGTGGGATTAGACTGGTTGGGATATTAGTGAGTGAGGGGAGAGTGGGATTGGACTGGGTGGGATATTAGTGAGTATGGGGAGTGTGGGATTCGACTGGTTGTGATAATAGTGAGTATGGGGAGAGTGGGATTAGACTGAGTGTGATAATAGTGAGTATGGGGAGAGTGGGATTTGACTGGGTGGGATATTAGTGAGTGTGGTGACAGCGGGATTGGACTGGGTGGGATATTAGTGAGTATGAGGAGAGTGGGATTAGACTGGGAATGATATTACTGAGTGTGGGGATAGTGGGATTCGACTGAGAGTGATATTAGTGAGTATGGGGAGAGTGGGATTGGACTGGGTGGGATATTAGTGAGTATGGGGAGATTGGGATGAGACTGGGTGGGATATGAGTGAGTGTGGGGAGAGTGGGATTGGACTGGGTGGGATATTAGTGAGTATGGGGAGAGTGGGATTAGACTGGGTGGGATATTAGTGAGTATGGGGAGAGTGGGATTAGACTGGGTGGGATATTCGTGAGTATGGGGAGAGTGGGATTAGACTGGGAGGGATATTAGTGAGTATGGGGAGAGTGGGATTAGACAGGGTGGGAAATTAGTGAGTATGGGGAGAGTGGGATTAGACTGGGTGGGATATTAGTGAGTATGGGGAGAGTGGGATTAGACTGGGTGGGATATTAGTGAGTATTAGTGAGTATGGGGAGAGTGGGATTAGACTGGGAGGGATATTAGTGAGTGTGGGGATAGTGGGATTAGACTGGTTGGGATATTAGTGAGTATGGGGAGAGTGGGATTCGACTGGCTGGGATATGAGTGAGTGTGGGGAGAGTGGGATTAGACTGAGAGGGATATTAGTGAGTATGGGGAGAGTGGGATTAGACTGGGTGGGATATTATTGAGTATGGGGAGAGTGGGATTAGACTGGGTGGGATATTAGTGAGTATGGGGAGAGTGGGATTCGACTGGGAGGGATATTAGTGAGTATGGGGAAAGTGGGATTCGACTGGGTGGGATATTAGTGAGTATGGGGAGAGTGGGATTAGACTGGGTGGGATATTAGTGAGTATGGGGAGAGTGGGATTAGACTGGGTGGGATATTAGTGAGTATGGGGAGAGTGGGATTAGACTGGGTGGGATATTAGTGAGTATGGGGAGAGTGGGATTAGACTGGGTGGGATATTAGTGAGTATGGGGAGAGTGGGATTGGACTGGGAGGGATATTAGTGAGTATGGGGAGAGTGGGATTCGACTGGCTGGGATATTAGTGAGTATGGGGAGAGTGGGATTCGACTGGCTGGGATATTAGTGAGTATGGGGAGAGTGGGATTCGACTGGCTGGGATATTAGTGAGTATGGGGAGAGTGGGATTCGACTGGCTGGGATATTAGTGAGTATGGGGAGAGTGGGATTCGACTGGCTGGGATATTAGTGAGTATGGGGAGAGTGGGATTCGACTGGCTGGGATATTAGTGAGTATGGGGAGAGTGGGATTCGACTGGCTGGGATATTAGTGAGTATGGGGAGAGTGGGATTAGACTGGGAGGGATATTAGTGAGTATGGGGAGAGTGGGATTCGACTGGCTGGGATATTAGTGAATGTGGGGAGAGTGGGATTCGACTGGCTGGGATATTAGTGAGTATGGGGAGAGTGGGATTCGACTGGCTGGGATATTAGTGAATGTGGGGAGAGTGGGATTCGACTGGCTGGGATATTAGTGAGTATGGGGAGAGTGGGATTAGACTGGGAGGGATATTAGTGAGTATGGGGAGAGTGGGATTTGACTGAGAGGGATATGAGTGAGTATGGGGAGAGTGGGATTTGACTGAGAGGGATATTAGTGAGTGTGGGGGGAGTGGGATTCGACTGGGTGGGATATTAGTGAGTATGGGGAGAGTGGGATTCGACAGGCTGGGATATTAGTGAGTCTGGGGAGAGTGGGATTAGACTGGGTGGGATATTAGTGAGTATGGGGAGAGTGGGATTAGACTGGGTGTGATATTAGTGAGTATGGGGAGAGTGGGAATCGACTGGCTGGGATATGAGTGAGTGTGGGGAGAGTGGGAATAGACTGGGTGGGATATTAGTGAGTATGGGGAGAGTGGGATTAGACTGGGAGGGATATTAGTGAGTATGGGGAGAGTGGGATTAGACTGGGTGGGATATTAGTGAGTATGGGGAGAGTGGGATTAGACTGGGTGGGATATTAGTGAGTATGGGGAGAGTGGGATTAGACTGGGAGGGATATTAGTGAGTGTGGGGAGAGTGGGATTCGACTGGGTGGGATATTAGTGAGTATGGGGGAGAGTGGGATTCGACTGGCTGGGATATTAGTGAGTATAGGGAGAGTGGGATTAGACTGGGAGGAATAGTAGTGAGTATGGGGACAGTGGGATTAGACTGGGAGGAATATTAGTGAGTATGGGGAGAGTGGGATTAGACTGGGAGGGATATTAGTGAGTGTGGGGAGAGTGGGATTAGACTGGGAGGGATATTAGTGAGTGTGGGGAGAGTGGGATTCGACTGGGAGGGATATTAGTGAGTATGGGGAGAGTGGGATTAGACTGGGTGGGATATTCGTGAGTATGGGGAGAGTGGGATTAGACTGGGAGGGATATTAGTGAGTATGGGGAGAGTGGGATTAGACTGGGTGGGATATTAGTGAGTGTGGGGAGAGTGGGATTCGACTGGGAGTGATATTCGTGAGTGTGGGGAGAGTGGGATTGGACTGGGTGGGATATTAGTGAGTATGGGGAGAGTGGGATTAGACTGGGTGGGATATTAGTGAGTATGGGGAGAGTGGGATTAGACTGGGTGGGATATTAGTGAGTATGGGGAGAGTGGGATTAGACTGGGAGGGATATTAGTGAGTATGGGGAGAGTGGGATTAGACTGGGTCGGATATTAGTGAGTATGGGGAGAGTGGGATTAGACTGGGTGGGATATTAGTGAGTATGGGGAGAGTGGGATTAGACTGGGTGGGATATTAGTGAGTATGGGGAGAGTGGGATTCGACTGGCTGGGATATTAGTGAGTATGGGGAGAGTGGGATTCGACTGGGAGGGATATTAGTGAGTATGGGGAGAGTGGCATTCGACTGGGTGGGATATTAGTGAGTATGGGGAGAGTGGGATTAGACTGGGTGGGATATTAGTGAGTATGGGGAGAGTGGGATTAGACTGGGAGGGATATTAGTGAGTATGGGGAGAGTGGGATGAGACTGGGTGGGATATTAGTGAGTGTGGGGAGAGTGGGATTAGACTGGGATGGATATTAGTGAGTATGGGGAGAGTGGGATTAGACTGGGTGGGATATTAGTGAGTATGGGGAGAGTGGGATTAGACTGGGTGGGATATTAGTGAGTATGGGGAGAGTGGGATTCGACTGGGAGGGATATTAGTGAGTATGGGGAGAGTGGGATTCGACTGGGTGGGATATTAATGAGTATGGGGAGAGTGGGATTAGACTGGGTGGGATATTAGTGAGTATGGGGAGAGTGGGATTAGACTGGGTGGGATATTAGTGAGTGTGGGGAGAGTGGGATTAGACTGGGTGGGATATTAGTGAGTATGGGGAGAGTGGGATTAGACTGGGTGGGATATTAGTGAGTGTGGGGAGAGTGGGATTCGACTGGGAGGGATATTAGTGAGTATGGGGAGAGTGGGATTAGACTGGGTGGGATATTCGTGAGTATGGGGAGTGTGGGATTAGACTGGGAGGGATATTAGTGAGTATGGGGAGAGTGGGATTAGACTGGGTGGGATATTAGTGAGTGTGGGGAGAGTGGGATTCGACTGGGAGTGATATTCGTGAGTGTGGGGAGAGTGGGATTGGACTGGGTGGGATATTAATGAGTATGGGGAGAGTGGGATTAGACTGGGTGGGATATTAGTGAGTATGGGGAGAGTGGGATTAGGCTGGGTGGGATATTAGTGAGTATGGGGAGAGTGGGATTAGACTGGGAGGGATATTAGTGAGTATGGGGAGAGTGGGATTAGACTAGGTCGGATATTAGTGAGTATGGGGAGAGTGGGATTAGACTGGGTGGGATATTAGTGAGTATGGGGAGAGTGGGATTAGACTGGGTGGGATATTAGTGAGTATGGGGAGAGTGGGATTCGACTGGCTGGGATATTAGTGAGTATGGGGAGAGTGGGATTCGACTGGGAGGGATATTAGTGAGTATGGGGAGAGTGGCATTCGACTGGGTGGGATATTAGTGAGTATGGGGAGAGTGGGATGAGACTGGGTGGGATATTAGTGAGTATGGGGAGAGTGGGATTAGACTGGGAGGGATATTAGTGAGTATGGGGAGAGTGGGATGAGACTGGGTGGGATATTAGTGAGTGTGGGGAGAGTGGGATTAGACTGGGATGGATATTAGTGAGTATGGGGAGAGTGGGATTAGACTGGGTGGGATATTAGTGAGTATGGGGAGAGTGGGATTAGACTGGGTGGGATATTAGTGAGTATGGGGAGAGTGGGATTCGACTGGGAGGGATATTAGTGAGTATGGGGAGAGTGGGATTCGACTGGGTGGGATATTAATGAGTATGGGGAGAGTGGGATTAGACTGGGTGGGATATTAGTGAGTATGGGGAGAGTGGGATTAGACTGGGTGGGATATTAGTGAGTGTGGGGAGAGTGGGATTAGACTGGGTGGGATATTAGTGAGTATGGGGAGAGTGGGATTAGACTGGGTGGGATATTAGTGAGTATGGGGAGAGTGGGATTAGACTGGGTGGGATATTAGTGAGTATGGGGAGAGTGGGATTAGACTGGGTGGGATATTAGTGAGTATGGGGAGAGTGGGATTAGACTGGGAGGGATATTAGTGAGTATGGGGAGAGTGGGCTTTGACTGGGTGGGATATTAGTGAGTGTGGGGAGAGTGGGATTCGACTGGCTGGGATATCAGTGAGTATGGGGAGAGTGGGATTCGACTGGCTGGGATATTGGTGAGTATGGGGAGAGTGGGATTTGACTGAGAGGGATATGAGTGAATGTGGGGAGAGTGGGATTTGACTGAGAGGGATATTAGTGAATGTGGGGAGAGTGGGATTAGACTGGGAGGGATATTAGTGAGTATGGGGAGAGTGGGATTAGACTGGGAGGGATATTAGTGAGTGTGGGGAGAGTGGGATTAGACTGGCTGGGATATGAGTGAGTGTGGGGAGAGTGGGATTCGACTGGGTGGGATATTAGTGAGTATGGGGAGAGTGGGATTAGACTGGGAGGGATATTAGTGAGTATGGGGAGAGTGGGATTTGACTGAGAGGGATATGAGTGAATGTGGGGAGAGTGGGATTTGACTGAGAGGGATATTAGTGAGTATGGGGAGAGTGGGATTAGACTGGGAGGGATATTAGTGAGTGTGGGGAGAGTGGGATTAGACTGGGTGGGATATTAGTGAGTATGGGGAGAGTGGGATTAGACTGGGTGGGATATTAGTGAGTATGGGGAGAGTGGGATTAGACTGGGAGGGATATTAGTGAGTGTGGGGAGAGTGGGATTAGACTGGGTGGGATATTAGTGAGTATGGGGAGAGTGGGATTAGACTGGGAGGGATATTAGTGAGTGTGGGGAGAGTGGGATTAGACTGGGTGGGATATTAGTGAGTGTGGGGAGATTGGGATTGGACTGGGTGGGATATGAGTGAGTATGGGGAGAGTGGGATTTGACTGGGTGGGATATTAGTGAGTATGGGGAGAGTGGGATTAGACTGGGTGGGATATTAGTGAGTATGGGGAGATTGGGATTGGACTGGGTGGGATATGAGTGAGTATGGGGAGAGTGGGATTTGACTGGGTGGGATATTAGTGAGTATGGGGAGAGTGGGATTAGACTGGGTGGGATATTAGTGAGTATGGGGAAAGTGGGATTTGACTGGGTGGGATATTAGTGAGTATGGGGAAAGTGGGATTAGAATAGGTGGGATATTAGCGAGAATGGGGAGATTGGGATTTGACTGGGTGGGATATTAGTGAGTATGGGGAGAGTGGGATTCGACTGGGAGCGATATTAGTGAGTGTGGGGAGAGTGGGATTTGACTGGGTGGGATATTAGTGAGTGTGGGGAAAGTGGGATTAGAATCGGTGGGATATTAGCGAGAATGGGGAGATTGGGATTTGACTGGGTGGGATATTAGTGAGTATGGGGAGAGTGGGATTAGACTGGGTGGGATATTAGTGAGTATGGGGAAAGTGGGATTTGACTGGGTGGGATATTAGTGAGTATGGGGAAAGTGGGATTAGAATAGGTGGGATATTAGCGAGAATGGGGAGATTGGGATTTGACTGGGTGGGATATTAGTGAGTATGGGGAGAGTGGGATTCGACTGGGAGGGATATTAGTGAGTGTGGGGAGAGTGGGATGAGAGTGGGTGGGATATTAGTGAGTGTGGGGAGAGTGGGATTAGACTGGGTGGGATATTAGTGAGTATGGGGAAAGTGGGATTTGACTGGGTGGTATATTAGTGAGTATGGGGAAAGTGGGATTCGACTGGGAGGGATATTAGCGAGAATGGGGAGTTTGGGATTTGACTGGGTGGGATATTAGTGAGTGTGGGGAGTGTGGGATTAGACTGGGTGGGATATTAGTGAGTATGGGGAGAGTGGGATTAGACTGGGTGGGATATTAGTGAGTATGGGGAGAGTGGGATTCGACTGGGAGGGATATTAGTGAGTGTGGGGAGTGTGGGATTAGACTGGGTGGGATATTAGTGAGTATGGGGAGAGTGGGATTAGACTGGGTGGGATATTAGTGAGTGTGGGGAGAGTGGGCTTTGACTGGGTGGGATATTAGTGAGTGTGGGGAGAGTGGGATTAGACTGGGAGGGACATTAGTGAGTGTGGGGAGAGTGGGATTAGACTGGGTGGGATATTAGCGAGAATGGGGAGAGTGGGATTAGACTGGGTGGGATATTAGTGAGAATGGGGAGAGTGGGATTAGACTGGGTGGGATATTAGTGAGTGTGGGGAGAGTGGGCTTTGACTGGGTGGGATATTAGTGAGTGTGGGGAGAGTGGGATTAGACTGGGAGGGATATTAGTGAGTGTGGGGAGAGTGGGATTAGACTGGGTGGGATATTAGTGAGTATGGGGAGAGTGGGATTAGACTGGGTGGGATATTAGTGAGTGTGGGGAGAGTGGGCTTTGACTGGGTGGGATATTAGTGAGTGTGGGGAGAGTGGGATTAGACTGGGTGGGATATTAGCGAGAATGGGGAGAGTGGGATTCGACTGGGTGGGATATTAGTGAGTGTGGGGAGAGTGGGATTTGACTGGGTGGGATATTAGCGAGAATGGGGAGAGTGGGATTAGACTGGGTGGGATATTAGTGAGTATGAGGAGAGTGGGATTAGACTGGGTGGGATATTAGTGAGTGTGGGGAGAGTGGGCTTTGACTGGGTGGGATATTAGTGAGTGTGGGGAGAGTGGGATTAGACTGGGAGGGATATTAGTGAGTATGGGGAGAGTGGGATTAGACTGGGTGGGATATTAGTGAGTGTGGGGAGAGTGGGATTTAACTGGGAGTGATATTAGTGAGTATGGGGAGAGTGGGCTTTGACTGGGTGGGATATTAGTGAGTTTGGGGAGAGTGGGATTAGACTGGGTGGGATATTAGTGAGTATGGGGAGAGTGGGCTTTGACTGGGTGGGATATTAGTGAGTTTGGGGAGAGTGGGATTAGACTGGGTGGGATATTAGTGAGTATGGGGAGAGTGGGATTAGACTGGGAGGGATATTAGTGAGTGTGGGGAGAGTGGGATTAGACTGGGTGGGATATTAGTGAGTGTGGGGAGAGTGGGATTAGACTGGGTGGGATATTAGTGAGTGTGGGGAGAGTGGGATTAGACTGGGTGGGATATTAGTGAGTTTGGGGAGAGTGGGCTTTGACTGGGTGGGATATCAGTGAGTGTGGGGAAAGTGGGATTAGACTGGGTGGGATATTAGTGAGTATGGGGAGAGTGGGATTAGACTGGGTGGGATATTAGTGAGTGTGGGGAGAGTGGGATTAGACTGGGAGGGATATTAGTGAGTATGGGGAGAGTGGGCTTTGACTGGGTGGGATATTAGTGAGTGTGGGGAGAGTGGGATTTGACTGGGAGGGATATTAGTGAGTGTGGGGAGAGTGGGATTAGACTGGGAGGGATATTAGTGAGTATGGGGAGAGTGGGATTAGACTGGGTGGGATATTAGTGAGTATGGGGAGAGTGGGATTAGACTGGGAGGGATATTAGTGAGTATGGGGAGTGTGGGCTTTGACTCGGTGGGATATTAGTGAGTGTGGGGAGAGTGGGTTCGACTGGGTGGGATATTAGTGAGTTTGGGGAGTGTGGGATTAGACTGGGAGGGATATTAGTGAGTGTGGGGAGAGTGGGATTAGACTGGGAGGGATATTAGTGAGTTTGGGGAGTGTGGGATTGGACTGGGAGGGATATTAGTGAGTGTGGGGAGAGTGGGATTAGACTGGGAGGGATATTAGTGAGTGTGGGGAGATTGGGATTAGACTGGGAGGGATATTAGTGAGTGTGGGGAGAGTGGGATTAGACTGGGAGGGATATTAGTGAGTTTGGGGAGTGTGGGATTGGACTGGGAGGGATATTAGTGAGTGTGGGGAGAGTGGGATTAGACTGGGAGGGATATTAGTGAGTGTGGGGAGATTGGGATTAGACTGGGAGGGATATTAGTGAGTGTGGGGAGATTGGGATTAGACTGGGAGGGATATTAGTGAGTGTGGGGAGAGTGGGATTAGACTGGGAGGGATATTAGTGAGTTTGGGGAGTGTGGGATTGGACTGGGAGGGATATTAGTGAGTGTGGGGAGAGTGGGATTAGACTGGGAGGGATATTAGTGAGTATGGGGAGAGTGGGATTAGACTGGGAGGGATATTAGTGAGTTTGGGGAGTGTGGGATTCGACTGGGTGCGAGATGAAAGTGTTTGGGCAGTGAGCAGAAGAATGTGATTCGCGTGGGTGGGATATTAAAGGGGTATGTTGAGTGAGAGATTGGTGGGAATGGACTGAGTTGGATATTCAAGTTTTTGGGAAGTGAGCAGGGGAGTGCGATTGGATACAGTGCGATATTAAACGGCAGGGGGAGTGAGTAGGAGAGTGGAACTTGTTGGGGTCGGATATTAAGGGGTATGGGGAGTGAGCAGGAGAGTGGGTTTAGATGGGTGGAACAATAAATTGTGTGAGGAGTGATCCGGGGGGTAGGATTAGATTTGATATTAATGAGTATCAGGAGAGTGTCGCAGAGTGGGATTAGACTGGGTGGGATATTAAAGGGTGTGGGGAGTGAGCAGGAGAGTGGGATTAGACTGGGTGGGATATTAAAGGGTATGGGGAGTGAGCAGGAGAGTGGGATTGGACTGGGTGGGATATTAAAGGGTGTGGGGAGTGAGCAGGAGAGTGGGATTAGACTGGGTGGGATATTAAAGGGTGTGGGGAGTGAGCAGGAGAGTGGGATTAGACTGGGTGGGATATTAAAGGTTGTGGGGAGTGAGCAGGAGAGTGGGATTAGACTGGGTGGGATATTAAAGGGTATGGGGAGTGAGCAGGAGAGTGGGATTGGACTGGGTGGGATATTAAAGGGTGTGGGGAGTGAGCAGGAGAGTGGGATTAGACTGGGTGGGATATTAAAGGGTGTGGGGAGTGAGCAGGAGAGTGGGATTAGACTGGGTGGGATATTAAAGGGTGTGGGGAGTGAGCAGGAGAGTGGGATTGGACTGGGTGGGATATTAAAGGGTGTGGGGAGTGAGCAGGAGAGTGGGATTAGACTGGGTGGGATATTAAAGGGTGTGGGGAGTGAGCAGGAGAGTGGGATTAGACTGGGTGGGATATTAAAGGTTGTGGGGAGTGAGCAGGAGAGTGGGATTAGACTGGGTGGGATATTAAAGGGTGTGGGGAGTGAGCAGGAGAGTGGGATTGGACTGGGTGGGATATTAAAGGGTGTGGGGAGTGAGCAGGAGAGTGGGATTGGACTGGGTGGGATATTAAAGGGTGTGGGGAGTGAGCAGGAGAGGGGGATTAGACTGGGTGGGATATTAAAGGGTGTGGGGAGTGAGCAGGAGAGTGGGATTAGACTGGGTGGGATATTAAAGGGTGTGGGGAGTGAGCAGGAGAGTGGGATTAGACTGGGTGGGATATTAAAGGGTGTGGGGAGTGAGCAGGAGAGTGGGATTGGACTGGGTGGGATATTAAAGGGTGTGGGGAGTGAGCAGGAGAGTGGGATTGGACTGGGTGGGATATTAAAGGGTGTGGGGAGTGAGCAGGAGAGTGGGATTGGACTGGGTGGGATATTAAAGGGTGTGGGGAGTGAGCAGGAGAGTGGGATTGGACTGGGTGGGATATTAAAGGGTGTGGGGAGTGAGCAGGAGAGTGGGATTGGACTGGGTGGGATATTAAAGGGTGTGGGGAGTGAGCAGGAGAGGGGGATTAGACTGGGTGGGATATTAAAGGGTATGGGGAGTGAGCAGGAGAGTGGGATTGGACTGGGTGGGATATTAAAGGGTGTGGGGAGTGAGCAGGAGAGTGGGATTGGACTGGGTGGGATATTAAAGGGTGTGGGGAGTGAGCAGGAGAGGGGGATTAGACTGGGTGGGATATTAAAGGGTATGGGGAGTGAGCAGGAGAGTGGGATTGGACTGGGTGGGATATTAAAGGGTGTGGGGAGTGAGCAGGAGAGGGGGATTAGACTGGGTGGGATATTAAAGGGTATGGGGAGTGAGCAGGAGAGTGGGATTAGACTGGGTGGGATATTAAAGGGTATGGGGAGTGAGCAGGAGAGTGGGATTAGACTGGGTGGGATATTAAAGGGTATGGGGAGTGAGCAGGAGAGTGGGATTAGACTGGGTGGGATATTAAAGGGTATGGGGAGTGAGCAGGAGAGTGGGATTAGACTGGGTGGGATATTAAAGGTTGTGGGGAGTGAGCAGGAGAGTGCGATTAGACTGGGTGGGATATTAAAGGGTATGGGGAGTGAGCAGGAGAGTGGGATTAGACTGGGTGGGATATTAAAGGTTGTGGGGAGTGAGCAGGAGAGTGGGATTAGACTGGGTGGGATATTAAAGGGTGTGGGGAGTGAGCAGGAGAGTGGGATTAGACTGGGTGGGATATTAAAGGGTATGGGGAGTGAGCAGGAGAGTGGGATTAGACTGGGAGGGATATTAAAGGGTGTGGGTAGTGAGCAGGAGAGTGGGATTAGACTGGGTGGGATATTAAAGGGTATGGGGAGTGAGCAGGAGAGTGGGATTAGACTGGGTGGGATATTAAAGGGTATGGGGAGTGAGCAGGAGAGTGGGATTAGACTGGGTGGGATATTAAAGGGTATGGGGAGTGAGCAGGAGAGTGGGATTAGACTGGGTGGGATATTAAAGGGTATGGGGAGTGAGCAGGAGAGTGGGATTAGACTGGGTGGGATATTAAAGGGTATGGGGAGTGAGCAGGAGAGTGGGATTAGACTGGGTGGGATATTAAAGGTTGTGGGGAGTGAGCAGGAGAGTGGGATTAGACTGGGTGGGATATTAAAGGGTATGGGGAGTGAGCAGGAGAGTGGGATTAGACTGGGTGGGATATTAAAGGGTGTGGGTAGTGAGCAGGAGAGTGGGATTAGACTGGGTGGGATATTAAAGGTTGTGGGGAGTGAGCAGGAGAGTGGGATTAGACTGGGTGGGATATTAAAGGGTATGGGGAGTGAGCAGGAGAGTGGGATTAGACTGGGTGGGATATTAAAGGTTGTGGGGAGTGAGCAGGAGAGTGGGATTAGACTGGGTGGGATATTAAAGGGTGTGGGGAGTGAGCAGGAGAGTGGGATTAGACTGGGTGGGATATTAAAGGGTATGGGGAGTGAGCAGGAGAGTGGGATTAGACTGGGAGGGATATTAAAGGGTGTGGGTAGTGAGCAGGAGAGTGGGATTAGACTGGGTGGGATATTAAAGGGTATGGGGAGTGAGCAGGAGAGTGGGATAAGATTGGGTGGGATATTAAAGGGTATGGGGAGTGAGCAGGAGAGTGGGATTAGACTGGGTGGGATATTAAAGGGTATGGGGAGTGAGCAGGAGAGTGGGATTAGACTGGGTGGGATATTAAAGGGTATGGGGAGTGAGCAGGAGAGTGGGATTAGACTGGGTGGGATATTAAAGGGTATGGGGAGTGAGCAGGAGAGTGGGATTAGACTGGGTGGGATATTAAAGGTTGTGGGGAGTGAGCAGGAGAGTGGGATTAGACTGGGTGGGATATTAAAGGGTATGGGGAGTGAGCAGGAGAGTGGGATTAGACTGGGTGGGATATTAAAGGGTGTGGGTAGTGAGCAGGAGAGTGGGATTAGACTGGGTGGGATATTAAAGGTTGTGGGGAGTGAGCAGGAGAGTGGGATTAGACTGGGTGGGATATTAAAGGGTATGGGGAGTGAGCAGGAGAGTGGGATTAGACTGGGTGGGATATTAAAGGTTGTGGGGAGTGAGCAGGAGAGTGGGATTAGACTGGGTGGGATATTAAAGGGTATGGGGAGTGAGCAGGAGAGTGGGATTAGACTGGGTGGGATATTAAAGGTTGTGGGGAGTGAGCAGGAGAGTGGGATTAGACTGGGTGGGATATTAAAGGGTATGGGGAGTGAGCAGGAGAGTGGGATTAGACTGGGTGGGATATTAAAGGATGTGGGGAGTGAGCAGGAGAGTGGGATTAGACTGGGTTGGATATTAAAGGGTACGGGGAGTGAGGGGAGAGTGGGATTAGACTGGGTGGGATATTAAAGGGTACGGGGAGTGAGGGGAGAGTGGGATTAGACTGGGTGGGATATTAAAGGATGTGGGGAGTGAGCAGGAGAGTGGGATTAGACTGGGTGGGATATTAAAGGGTACGGGGAGTGAGTGGAGAGTGGGATTAGACTGGGTGGGATATTAAAGGGTGTGGGGAGTGAGCAGGAGAGTGGGATTAGACTGGGTGGGATATTAAAGGATGTGGGGAGTGAGCAGGAGAGTGGGATTAGACTGGGTGGGATATTAAAGGGTACGGGGAGTGAGGGGAGAGTGGGATTAGACTGGGTGGGATATTAAATGCTGTGGGGAGTGAGCAGGAGAGTGGGATTAGACTGGGTGGGATATTAAAGGGTACGGGGAGTGAGTAGGAGAGTGGGATTAGACTGGGTGGGATATTAAAGGGTACGAGGAGTGAGTAGGAGAGTGGGATTAGACTGGGTGGGATATTAAAGGGTACGGGGAGTGAGCAGGAGAGTGGGATTAGACTGGGTGGGATATTAAAGGGTACGGGGAGTGAGCAGGAGAGTGGGATTGGACTGGGTGGGATATTAAATGCTATGGGGAGTGAGCAGGAGAGTGGGATTAGACTGGTTGGGATATTAAAGGGTGTGGGGAGTGAGCAGGAGAGTGGGATTAGACTGGGTGGGATATTAAAGGGTGTGGGGAGTGAGCAGGAGAGTGGGATTAGACTGGGTGGGATATTAAAGGGTATGGGGAGTGAGGGGAGAGTGGGATTAGACTGGGTGGGATATTAAAGGGTGTGGGGAGTGAGCAGGAGAGTGGGATTAGACTGGGTGGGATATTAAAGGGTATGGGGAGTGAGCAGGAGAGTGGGATTAGACTGGGTGGGATATTAAAGGGTGTGGGGAGTGAGCAGGAGAGGGGGATTAGACTGGGTGGGATATTAAAGGGTATGGGGAGTGAGCAGGAGAGTGGGATTAGACTGGGTGGGATATTAAAGGGTGTGGGGAGTGAGCAGGAGAGGGGGATTAGACTGGGTGGGATATTAAATGCTATGGGGAGTGAGCAGGAGAGTGGGATTAGACTGGGTGGGATATTAAATGCTATGGGGAGTGAGCACGAGGGTGGGATAAGATTGGGTGGGATATTAAACTAATTTGGCAGGGGATGGGCATCAGGATGAAACATTAGTGAGGAGAAACAAGGTGCAGAGAGGACTGGGAGGGACAAATAGCACTCGAGTAAAGAATAGTTCAGAAACAGAAGGGATCAGACAGGGGGCAAATGTGAGGCAGTCCATGGCTTTGAAGTGCATGTGAGTACTGCAGGCAGCGTGGTAAATAAGATTGGTGAACTGCAGGCTCAAGTCGTCACATGGGACTATGATACAGTGGCAAGAACAGAGACCTGACTCAAAGAAGGGGAGGATTGGATACTTAATATTCTTGCCTTCAAGGTATTTAGGAAAGATAAGGAAGGAAAGAAAAGAGCAGGGGTGGCAATATTGATCAAAGAAACTATTATAGAACTGGAAATGGATGGTGTGGTTGAGGTGTCAAAGACAGCGTTTATTTAGTTAGAACTAAAGAACAATAGAGGAGCTACTATACTACTGGGTGTATACGATCGGCCACCAAATTGTGGGAAGGACAGAGAGGAGCACATTTGCAGGCAAATTACAGAAAGATGCAAGAACTATAGAGTAGTGATAATGGGGAGCTTCAATTATCCCAATATAGACTGGGACAGTAACAGTGGAAAGGGCAAAGAGGGGAGGAATTCCTGAAATGTGATCAAGAGACCTTTCTGGAACAGTGTTTCTCCAGCCCCACCAGGAAGGAAGCAGTGCTGGAGCTAGTTCTGGGGAATGAAGTGGGGCAGGTGGAGCATGTTTCAATGAGGGAGCATTTGGGGAACAGTGATCATAATATCATTAGGTTTAGAATAGGAAAAGAACAAGGAACAATCAAATGTGGAAATGCTTAACTGGAGGAGGGTAAATTTCAGTGAGTTAAAAAGGGATCTTTCCCAGGTGGATTGGAGTCAAACATTGGTCGGAAAACAGTAATTGAACAATGGGAGGCCTTCAAGGAGGAGTTGGTTCGGGTACAGAGTAGACATTTCCACGAAGGGGGAAAGGAAGGGCATCCAAAGATAGAGCTCTGTGGTTGACTAAAGGTGTAGAGATTAAAATGAAACAGGAAAAGGAGGCTTATGGCAAATGTAAGGTTCATAATACAGTAGAGAACCAGACTGAATACAGAAAGTTCAGAGGAGATATAAAAAAGGGAATGAGGGTCAAAGAGAGAATATAAGAATAGATTAGCGGCTAACATAAAAGGGAACCCAAAAGTCTTTTATAAACATATAAACAGGAGGAGGGTAATCAAAGGAAGGGTGGGACCGATTATGGACATAAAAGATCTTCTTGTGGAGGCACAGGGGATGGCTGAGGCACTAAATGAATAATTCATATCCATCTTCACTAGGGAAGAGGATGCTGCCATTGTAGCAGTAAAGGAAGGGGGTAGTACCGATACTGGATAGGATGAAAATAGATAAAGAGGAGGTACTTAAAAGATTGCCAGTAGTCAAAGTAGAAAAGTCACCTGGTCCGGATGGGATCCATCCGAGATTACTGAGGGAAGTAAGGGTGGAAATTGCAGAGGCTCTGGCCACAATCTTCCAATCCTCCTCCTTAGATATGGGAGTGGTGCCAGAGGACTGGAGGATTGCAAATGTTACACCCCTGTTCAAAATAGGGGAGAGTGATAAACCCAGCAATTACAGGCCAGTCAGCCCAACATCGGTGGGGAAACTTTGTGACAATAATCCAGGACAAAATAAATTGGGCTAATAAATGAAAGTCAGCAGGAATTTGTTAAAAGAAAATCGTGTTTAACTAACTTGATTGAGTTCTTTGTTGAAGTATCGGAGAGAGTTGATGAGGGTAATGCTTTTGATGAGTATATGGACTTTCAAAAGGCATCTGATAAAGGCATCATTGACTTGTTAGCAAAATTAAACACCCATGGGATTAAAGGGACAGTGGCAGCATGGATACAAAATTGGCCAGGGGGTAGAAAGCAGAGAGTAGTGAATGGTTATTTTTCAGACTGGAGGGAAATATACAGTGGTGTTCCCCAGGGGTCAGTATTAGGACCACTGCTCTTTATGATATATATTAATGACCTGGACTTGGGTATAGAGGGTATAATTTCAAAGTCTGCAGATGACACAACACTTGGAAATGTAGTAAACAATGTGGAGGATAGTAACAGACTTCAGGAGGACAGAGAGACAGACTGGTGAAATGGGCAGACACATGGCAGATGAAATTTAATGCAGAGAAGTGTGAAGTGATGCATTTTTGTGGGAAGAATGAGGAGAGGCAATATAAACTACAATTTTAAAGGGGGTGCAGGAACAGAGACACCTGGGGGTGCATGTACACAAATTTTTGAAGGTGGCAGGACAAGTTGAGAAAGCTTTTAAAAAGACATACAGGAATCCTGGGCTTTATTAATAGAGGCATGGAGTATAAAAGAAGTTATGCTAAACCTTTGTACTGGTTAGGCCTCAGTCGGAGTATTGTGTTCAATTCTGGGCACCGCACTTTAGGAAGGATGTGAAGGCCTTAGAGAGGGTGCAGAAGAGATTTACTGGAATGGTACCAGGGATGTGGGACTTTAGTTACGTGGATAGTCTGGAGAAGCTGGGGTTGTTCTTCTTAGAACAGAGAAGGTTAAGTGGACATTTGATAGAGGTGTTCAAAATCATGAACGATTTTGACAGTGAAAATAAGGTGAAACTTTCCAGAGTCAGACAGGTCAGTAACCAGAGGACACAGATTTAAGGTGATCAGTAAAAGAGCCAGGGGAGACATGAGGAAACATTTTTTACGCAGTGAGTTGTGATGATCTGGAATGAACTGCCTGAAAGGGCGGTGGAATCAGATTCAATAATAACTTTCAAAAGGGAATTAGATAAATACTTTAACGGAAAAAAATACAGGGCAATGGCGAAACAGCAGGGGGATGGGTCTAATTTTATAGCTGTTTCAAAGAGCCAGCACAGGCATGATGGGCCGAATGGCCACCTCCTGTGCTGTACCTATCATTATACTATAATATTAAAAGGTACGAGGAGTAAGCATTGGAGTGGGATTAGACAGCATGGGATATTAAATTGTATGGGGAGTGAGCAGGAGAGTGGATTAGACTGGGTGGGATATTAAAGGGTATGGGGAGTGAGCAGGAGAGTGGGATTAGACTGGGTGGGATATTAAAGGGTATGGGGAATGAGCAGGAGAGTGGGATTAGACTGGGTGGGATATTAAAGGGTATGGGGAGTGAGCAGGTGAGTGGGATTAGACTGGGTGGGATATTAAAGGGTATGGGGAGTGAGCAGGAGAGTGGGATTAGACTGGGTGGGATATTAAAGGGTATTGGGAGTGAGCAGGAGAGGGGGATTAGACTGGGTGGGATATTAAAGGGTATGGGGAGTGAGCAGGAGAGTGGGATTAGACTGGGTGGGATATTAAAGGGTATGGGGAGTGAGCAGGAGAGTGGGATTAGACTGGGTGGGATATTAAAGGGTATGGGAAGTGAGCAGGAGAGTGGGATTAGACTGGGTGGGATATTAAAGGGTGTGGGGAGTGAGTAGGTGAGTGGGATTAGACTGGGTGGGATATTAAAGGGTATGGGGAGTGAGCAGGAGAGGGGGATTGGACTGGGTGGGATATTAAAGGGTGTGGGGAGTGAGCAGGAGAGTGGGATTAGACTGGGTGGGATATTAAAGGGTATGGGGAGTGAGCAGGAGAGGGGGATTGGACTGGGTGGGATATTAAAGGGTATGGGGAGTGAGCAGGAGAGGGGGATTGGACTGGGTGGGATATTAAAGGGTATGGGGAGTGAGCAGGAGAGGGGGATTGGACTGGGTGGGATATTAAAGGGTGTGGGGAGTGAGCAGGAGAGGGGGATTAGACTGGGTGGGATATTAAAGGGTGTGGGGAGTGAGCAGGAGAGTGGGATTAGACTGGGTGGGATATTAAAGGGTACGGGGAGTGAGCAGGAGAGTGGGATTAGACTGGGTGGGATATTAAAGGGTATGGGGAGTGAGCAAGAGAGTGGGATTAGACTGGGTGGGATATTAAAGGGTATGGGTAGTGAGCAGGAGAGTGGGATTAGACTGGGTGGGATATTAAAGGGTATGGGGAGTGAGCAGGAGAGTGGGATTAGACTGGGTGGGATATTAAAGGGTATGGGGAGTGAGCAGGAGAGTGGGATTAGACTGGGTGGGATATTAAAGGGTATGGGGAGTGAGCAGGAGAGTGGGATTAGACTGGGTGGGATATTAAAGGGTATGGGGAGTGAGCAGGAGAGTGGGATTAGACTGGGTGGGATATTAAAGGGTGTGGGGAGTGAGCAGGAGAGGGGGATTACACTGGGATAGTAAAGTTACGTCGAGTTTCAACAAAACTACAGCACAGAAACAGGCCGTTCGGCCCAACTGGTCTGTGCTGGCATTTGTGCTCCACACGAGCCTCTTCTCTCCCTACTTCATCTAACTCTATCAGGATATCCTTCTATTCCCTTCTCCCTCATGTTATAATCTAGCTTCCCCTTAAATGCATCTATGCTATTAACCTCAACTGTTCCTTGTGGTAGCACGTTCCTCATTCTTACCACTTTTTGGGTAAAGAAGTTTCTCCTGAATTCCCTATTGGATTTATTAGTGAGAATTTTATTTTTATGACCTCTAGTTCTGGTCTCTCTACGTCTGCCCTATCAAACCCTAGCATTATCTTAACGACCTCCATCAGGTCACCCCTCAGCCTTCTCTTTTCTAGAGAAGAGTCTCAGCCTGTTCACCCTTTCCTGATAAGTATATCCTCTCAGTTCTGGTATCATCCTTGTGAATCTTTTTTGCTGCCTCTCCAATGCCTCTACATCCTTTTCATAATATCGAGACCAGAGCTGTGCACAATACTCCAAGTGTGGTCTAACTAAAGTTCTGTACAAGTTCAACATAACTTCTTTACTTATCAATTCTATTCCTCTAGAAATGAACCCAAGTGCTTGATTTGCCTTTTTTATGGCCTTATTAACCTCCGTCGCTACTTTCAGTGATTTGTGTATCTGTGCCCCTAGATCCTTTTGCTCCTCTATCCCATTTAGATTCTTATTATCCAAGCAGTATGTGTCCCTCCCTATTCTTCCGACCAAAACACACCACCTCACACTTCTCTATATTGAAACTCATTTGCCAATTACACACCCATTCTGCAAGTTTATGAATGTCCCCTTGCATTTTGACACATTCTTCCTTTGTATTAACTACACGCCCCAATTTGGTGTCGTCCACAAATTTTGAAATTGTACTTCCGATTCCCGAATCCAAGTCATTAATGTAAATTGTGAACAACAATGTTCCCAGCACTGATCCCTGTGGAACACCACTTCCCACCTTTTGCCAGTCTGAGTAGCGACCCTTAACCCCAACTCTCTTTTCTGCTTTGTAGCCAACTTGCTATCCATTCTGCTAATTGTCCCCTTCTTTATTATTCGTTCATGGGATGTGGGCATCGCTGACAAAGCCAGCATTTATTGCCCATCCCTAATTGCCCTTGAGAAGGTGGTGGTGAGCCGCCTTCTTGAACCGCTGCAGTCCATGTGGTGAAGGTTCTCCCACAGTGTTGTTAGGAAGGGAGTTCCAGGATTTTGACCCAGCGACGATGAAGGAACGGTGATATATTTCCAAGTCGGGATGGTGTGTGACTTGGAGGGGAACTTGCAGGTGGTGGTGTTCCCATGTGCCTGCTGCCCTTGTGCTTCTAGATGGTAGAGGTCATGGGTTTGGGAGGTGCTGTCGAAGAAGCCTTGATGAGTTACTGCAGTGCATCCTGTGGATGGCACACACTGCAGCCACGGTACACCCGTGTTCTGACTCCATGTGCTCTGACCTTAGCCATGAGTCTACAATCCGGTACCTTATTGAAGGCCTTTTGAAAATCCAAATATATTACATCTACTGCATTACCCTTGTCTACTCTTTCTGTTATTTCTTCAGAGAATTCAATAAGGTTGGTCAAGCATGATTTTCCCTTCTGAAATCTGTGCTGACTATTCTTTATTATATTTTTGTTCTCTAGATATCTTCCTATTACACCTTTGAGTAAAGATTCCAGATACCATTATCTTTCCTACCATTGACTTTAAGCTAACTGGTCTATCGTTCCCTGGACTTGTTCTATCTCCCTTTTTAAATATAGGAACAACACTAGCTGTCCACCAGTCTTCTGGCACTATTCCATTTTCTAGTGAATTTTTATATATACGTAATAATGCCTCTGCTATCTCCTCCCGAACTTCTTTAATATTCGCAGATGCAATCCATCCAGTCCAGAGGCCATACCCTCCCTAAGTTTGATTAGTTTATCATTTATCTTCCCCCTTTCTATCTTAAATGTTTTAAAATCTTTTCTGATTTCTTCTGCTAATGTTCTACTCACCTTGTTTGTCTCCCTGGTAAATACAAAGCAAAGTAACTATTCAAAATTTCTGCCATTTTGCTGTCCTTACCTGTGAGTTTATCTTGTGCATCCCCTAGTGGCCCTGTCCCTATCCTAATTTTTCTTTTCATAGAATCATAGAATCATAGAAGTTACAACATGGAAACAGGCCCTTCGGCCCAACATGTCCATGTCGCCCAGTTTATACCACTAAGCTAGTCCCAATTGCCTGCACTTGGCCCATATCCCTCTGTACCCATCTTACCCATGTAACTGTCCAAATGCTTTTTAAAAGACAAAATTGTACCTGCCTCTACTACTGCCTCTGGCAGCTCGTTCCAGACACTCACCACCCTTTGAGTGAAAAAATTGCCCCTCTGGACCCTTTTGTATCTCTCCCCTCTCACCTTAAATCTATGCCCCCTCGTTATAGACTCCCCTACCTTTGGGAAAAGATTTTGACTATCGACCTTATCTATGCCCCTCATTATTTTATAGACTTCTATAAGATCACCCCTTAACCTCCTACTCTCCAGGGAAAAAAGTCCCAGTCTGTCTAACCTCTCCCTGTAAGTCAAACCATCAAGTCCCGGTAGCATCCTAGTAAATCTTTTCTGCACTCTTTCTAGTTTAATAATATCCTTTCCATAATAGGGTGACCAGAACTGTACACAGTATTCCAAGTGTGGCCTCACCAATGCCCTGTACAACTTCAACAAGACACCCAACTCCTGCATTCAATGTTCTGACCAATGAAACCAAGCATGCCGAATGCCTTCTTCACCACCCTATCCACCTGTGACTCCACTTTCAAGGAGCTATGAATCTGTACTCCTAGATCTCTTTGTTCTATAACTCTCCCCAACGCCCTACCATTAACGGAGTAGGTCCTGGCCCGATTCGATCTACCAAAATGCATCACCTCACATTTATCTAAATTAAACTCCATCTGCCATTCATCGGCCCACTGGCCCAATTGATCAAGATCCCGTTGCAATCCCAGATAACCTTCTTCACTGTCCACAATGCCACCAATCTTGGTGTCATCTGCAAACTTACTAACCATGCCTCCTAAATTCTCATCCAAATCATTAATATAAATAACAAATAACAGCGGACCCAGCACTGATCCCTGAGGCACACCGCTGGACACAGGCATCCAGTTTGAAAAACAACCCTCCACAACCACCCTCTGTCTTCTGTCGTCAAGCCAATTTTGTATCCAATTGGCTACCTCACCTTGGATCTGTAGAATGTGTCTGTAGAATACTTTGCTATTTCTTTTTATATTCCTTGATAATTTAATCTCGTAGTTTCTTTGTTTTATTGATTTTTTTTACTTCTTTCCTAACCTTTCCGTATTCCCTTTTGTCTTCCTCTCCTGCATTGTCGATGTACTTTTTCTTTAGTTTCAACTTTACCCTTATCTCTTTATTCATCCATGGAGTTTCATTATTGGCTAGTTTGTTCATGCTTTCTAGAGGAATATATTTCTCCTGAACACAACTTAATATTTCTCACTGCTGTTCTATTTCTTTGCCTGTCAAATTATTTCCAGTTTACCTTCCCTAGTTCCATTCTCATCCCATCAAAATTAGCTGTTTTCCAATCTATTACTTTGGTCATTGTCTTATGTCTTTCTCAATCATTAATTTAAACCTTATTATGTTGTGATCGCTATTGCCTAGATGTTCCCCTACGCTTACTTCTCTTATCTGCTCTGATTCATTTCCCATTACTCGATCCAGCAGTGATTCCTCTCCTGTTGAGCTTCTCACAGACTGGGTAAGAAAGGAGTCCTGCACACATTGTAAAAACTCCATTCCCTTTCCTCCTTTCCCTACCTCTTGCCAGTTTATTTGGGGGTAGTTAAAATCTCCCATGATAATTATTCTATGTCTTTTACTCATTTCATAAATTTCGCTCCATATTTCATCCTCCATTCCCCTTCCATTATCAGGTGGTCTGTAGAATATCCCTATTAATGTGATCGATCCCTTCTTACCCTTTGTCTCAATCCATATGGATTCTGTTTCTATCTTAATGTTATTTATGTCCCTTTTTTCTATTGCCGTTATGTTGTCTCTAATTAGTACAGTTACCCCCTCCCCCTTCCCTATCCTTTCTAAATACATTATACCCCGCAATATTTAACTGCCAGTCCTGTTCTTTATGTAACCGTGTTTCAGTTATCCCCGAGCACATCTGGCTCCTCGCTAGGAATTATTGCCTCCAGTTCCCCCGTTTTGTTTTGGATTCTGTGCACATTGCTGTACAGGCAATTTCATTTAATTTAATTTTAGTAATTGTTCCCCTCCCTTTGTTTTGAACAGTCATTTTGCACTTATGTTCTGTAACTGTATTTGTTCCCTGACTGTTTATGTTACCCTTGTTCCTTAACTTGGTCTGACCTTTACTCTCATTTCCTATTTCTTTTTCCTTCAGACTTACGTTATCCTCACCAGATCCCTCCCCCCAATTGACCAGTTTAAAGTCCTATCCACAGCCCTATATATCCTTTCCGCGAGGACACTGGTCCCATTCCAGTTCAGGTGGAGCCTGTCCCAGTGGTACAGCACCTTCCTGTCCCAGTACTGGTGCCAGTGTCCCATGAAATGGAACCCCTCCTTCCCACACCAGTCTTTCAGACACGTGTTCACCTTCCTGATCTGTCTATCCCTCTACCAATTAGCATGTGGCTCGGGTAGTAATCCCAAGATTACCATCTGTGAGTCCCTGTTTTTTTAATTTAGTTCCTATCTCCTGGTACTCCCTCAGCAGCACCTCTTCCCTTTTCTTCCCTATGTCATTCGTCCCAACGTGGACCACAACAACTGAATCATCCTCCTCCCTTTCCAAGTTCCTCTCCAGTTGCACCGACAGAATCATAGAAACTTACGGCGCAGAAGGAGGCCATTTGGCCCATTGTGTCTGTGCCTGCTGAAAAAGAGCTATCCAGCCTAACCCACTTTCCAGCACTTGGTCCGTAGCCCTGTAGGTTACGGCACTTCAGGTACCCTTTAAATGAGTTGAGGGTTTCTGCCTCTACCACCCTCTCAGGCAGTGAGTTCCAGACCCCCACCACCCTCTGGGTGAAAAAGTTTCTCCTCAACTCCTGTCTAATCCATCCACCAATTACTTTAAATCTATGCCCCCTGGTTATTGACCCCTCTGCTAAGGGAAATAGGTCCTCCCTATTCTCTCTATCTAGGCCCCTCATAATTTTATACACCTCAATTAAATCTCCCCTCAGCCTCCTCTGTTCCAAAGAAAACAACCCCAGCCTATCCAATCATTCCTCATAGCTAAAATTCTCCAGTCCTAGCAACATCCTTGTAAATCTCCTCTGCACCCTCTCTAGTGCAATTACATCCTTCCTGTAATGTGGTGACCAGAACTGTACACAGTACTCAAGCTGTGGCCTAACCAATGTTTTATACAGTTCCAGCATAACCTCCCTGCTCTTATATTCTATGCCTCGGCTAATAAAGGAAAGTATTCCATATGCCTTCTTACCCACCTTATCTACCTGTCCTGCTACTTCAGGGATCTGTGGTCATGCACTCCAAGGTCCCTCACTTCCTCTACACCTCTCAGTATCCTCCCTTTTATTGTGTACTCCCTTGCCTTGCTAAAATCCACATAGACCACGTCAAATGTGCTACCCTCATCGACCCTCCTTATTACCTCCTCAAAACATTTTTTTTAGATGTCCTTTGAAAGATGTTTTTTATCCTGCACAGGTCGGCAACACATCCTCCTGGGCTCTCAGTCCCGACTGCAGACGATGCAACCTATTCCCCCTAATTATCAAATCTCCTATGACTAAACCTTTCTATTCTGTTCCTCCCTTTTTTTTATATTCGTTCGTGGGATGTGGACGTCGCTGGCGAGGCCGGCATTTATTGCCCATCTCTAATTCCCCTTGAGAAGGTGGTGGTGAGCCGCCTTCTTGAACCGCTGCAGTCCGTGTGGTGACGGTTCTCCCACAGTGCTGTTAGGAAGGGAGTTCCAGGATTTTGACCCAGTGATGATGAAGGAACGGCGATATATTTCCAAGTCGGGATGGTGTGTGACTTGGAGGGGAACGTGCAGGTGGTGTTGTTCCCATGTGCCTGCTGCTCTTGTCCTTCTAGGTGGTAGAGGTCGCGGGTTTGGGAGATGCTGTCGAAGAAGCCTTGGCGAGTTGCTGCAGTGCTTCCTGTGGATAGTACACACTGCAGCCACTGTGCGCCGGTGGTGAAGGGAGTGAATGTTTAGGGTGGTGGATGGGGTGCCAATCAAACGGGCTGCTTTGTCCTGGATGGTGTCGAGTTTCTTGAGTGTTGTTGGAGCTGCACTCATCCAGGCAAGTGGAGAGTATTTCATCACACTCCTGACTTGTGCCTTGTAGATGGTGGAAAGGCTTTGAGGAGGCAGGAGGTGAGTCACTCGCCGCAGAATACACAGCCTCTGACGAGCTCTTGTAGCCACTGTATTTATGTGGCTGGTCCAGTTAAGTTTCTGGTCAATGGTGACCCCCAGGATGTTGATGGTGGGGGATTCGGCGATGGTAATGCCGTTGAATGTCAAGGGCAGGTGGTTAGACTCTTTCTTGTTGGAGATGGTCATTGCCTGGCACTTGTCTGGCGTGAATGTTACTTGCCAATTATCAGCCCAAGCCTGGATGTTGTCCAGGTCTTGCTGCATGCGGGCTCGGACTGCTTCATTATCTGAGGGGTTGCGAATGGAACTGAACACTGTGCAATCATCAGCGAACATCCCCATTTCTGACCTTATGATGGAGGGAAGGTCATTGATGAAGCAGCTGAAGATGGTTGGGCCTAGGACACTGCCCTGAGGAACTCCTGCAGCAATGCCCTGGGGCTGAGATGATTGGCCTCCAACAACCACTACCATCTTCCTTTGTGCTAGGTATGACTCCAGCCACTGGAGAGTTTTCTCCCTGGTTCCCATTGATTTCAATTTTACTAGGGCTCCTTGGTGCCACACTCGGTCAAATGCTGCCTTGATGTCAAGGGCAGTCACTCTCACCTCACCTCTGGAATTCAGCTCTTTTGTCCATGTTTGGACCAAGGCTGTAATGAGGTCTGGAGCCGAGTGGTCCTGGTGGAATCCAATCGGAGCATCGGTGAGCAGGTTATTGGTGAGTAAGTGCTGCTTGATAGCACTGTCGACGACACCTTCCATCACTTTGCTGATGATTGAGAGTAGGCTGATGGGGCGGTAATTGGCCGGATTGGATTTGTCCTGATTTTTGTGGACAGGACATACCTGGGTAATTTTCTACTTTGTCGGGTAGATGCCAGTGATGTAGCTGTACTCGAACAGCTTGGCTAGAGGCGCAGCTAGTTCTGGAGCACAAGTCTTCAGCACTACAGCTGGGATGTTGTCGGGGCCCATAGCCTTTGCTGTATCCAGTGCACTCAGCCATTTCTTGATATCACGTGGAGTGAATCGAATTGGCTGAAGACTGGCTTCTGTGATGGTGGGGATATCGGGAGGAGGCCGAGATGGATCATCCACTCGGCACTTCTGGCTGAAGATGGTTGAAAACACTTCAGCCTTGTCTTTTGCACTCACATGCTGGACTCCGCCATCATTGAGGATGGGAATGTTTACAGAACCTCCTCCTCCCATTAGTTGTTTAATTGTCCACCACCATTCATGACTGGATGTGGTCGGACTGCAGAGCTTTGATCTGATCCGTTGGTTGTGGAATCGCTTAGCTCTGTCTATAGCATTTTGCTTCCGCTGTTTCGCATGCATGTAGTCCTGAGTTGTAGCTTTACCAGGTTGGCACCTCATTTTTAGGTACACCTGGTGCTGCTCCTGGCATGCTCTTCTACACTCCTCTCTGCGTCCTGCTCCATGGGGCCATGATTAGCATTCTGGCTGTCCACCCCGCAGTCTTCATCCTTATCCTCACTTGTAGAAAGTACATTGTACCTGTTGAATAGGACCAGTGTCTGTGGGACCTCCTTCTCTACCTCCCCTTGGTTTCCCTTACACTGCAGAGTTATGTGTCGGAGTGTCTGTAACTAACCCAAGCGTCTCAAGGCAGAGACATTTCCTGCAGACGTGGCAATCTGAGACAGTTTCCCTGTGTACCGACTCCTACATATCACAGTCCTGACACACAACCGGCATGGCTATTTCTAGTTATTATTTTATTTATTAACATTAATTTAATTCTAGAAGTAATAGAAACACTAAAGGTCAAGATTATATTGACTAGATGGATTTTAGCTTGATTTTAAATTAATTAGTAATTAATTATTCTGAATATTTCTTCTTTTAACTATTTCTTTATATTTTATAGTTTAAGATAGAGTGTGTATGGTAAATTAAAGACTTAGTTTAATTTCCTCGGGTTCCACCACTCCCCTCTCTGTGCTGACTATTATGTCAGCTTTTGAGATTTTTCCCCTCAGTTTATTTAACTGCCCTGGTTTCTCACTCTTTTTAACTATCACCAACACACTAAGCCCTAAAGACACAAACCACTCAACACATTGGCCCTGATACTGGAATGGAGGCAGGATGGCAAGAGAGGGTGAATAGGCGCGTGGGTATCCCGACCAATAAAAAATCTCCGTTTCCCACGCGATCGCAATTGAATTGGAGCCACTTTCCAGGTTTGCCGTCGGAAAGCTGCGCGGTGGGCGGACTGCGGACCCCCATCACAGGCTGTCAGCTGGAGGAGCTCTATTTAAAGGGCCATTGCTCCAAAGGCAATTCCTGGAGCAAAGACCCAGAAACCACAATGGAGCAGCTCAGGGACAAGGCTGCTGCAAGGTTCAACGACACCTCACTCCAGGTCCTACTGGATGGGGTGAGGAGGAGGAGGAGGAGGGATGTCTTCTACCTGGTGGACGGGAGGAGGTGGCCTGTCTCTGCCACCAAGAAGGCCTGGCTCGAGGTGGCAGAGGAGGTCACCAGCAGCAGCAACATCTCCCACACCTGGATCCAGTGCAGGAAGTGCTTCAATGACCTAACCAGATCAGTCAAAGTGAGTACACTTACTCATTCCCCTACACTCCGTCTTCCACATCACCGCCCCCACCCCCCAACTCATTCTGCACTGCCCACACTACTCTATCACATCACTCCTCACACCCACTCAAACCTCGTCCTCAACTTACCTGCACTTCCTCAGCACTTCCTCACCTCCCCATTACTCACCCCACCACGACCACTCAACCCAATCCTCATACTATTGGCTCATTCTCACCCTCTGATGCATTTCTTTCACGGTCAGCCTCACCCAAACCAATGCATTCATCGGTTGGCCACGTCACCATCCCTCACTCACGCCTCTCTACTTTCTCCCCTTATAGGAGAAGAGAGCCCAGAATGCACGGGAGAGGGTGAGGACCGGAGGGGGGGCCACAACAGATAGGGAGCAGGAGGTGCTGGAGCTGAGTCACACCCTCGAGTGCCTGTCCGTCGGGGACACCGAGACTGGCACCCGACAAACGTCTGGTGACAGAACTTTAACATTCAGCACACACAATATCAATTGATGTTAACATGCCTTGCCATCTTCAGCACCTCAGTATGATCATCGCAACATGACACATCTGTGATCATGCTTAATATTGCCTTCTGTTCTCTTACAGGGCCTTCAGCGACCGCTGTGACGGCAGAGGGCGATTCCTCAGAGGACCTGTCGGCCGATGAGGGGGCACCGTCACATCTGAGCGAGCCATCCACCAGCGCAGATACTCACACCTCGGCGAGTCCTCGTCCGTGGTTAGTTGGGTTGTCACCTGGTGAGTCACCACACGTGTGAGCACGAGCAGACACTGGTGGCAGGGGCAGCTGTGGAGAGTCCGTGTCAGTGGGAGCACTCCTCTCCAGGCTCTGCTCAGCTGGACACAGATGCTGAACCCTGGGGGCCATCCTTTAAAAGGAGAATGATCGAGGGGCAGCAGCACATTTGCGAGGTGCTGGAACAGGTGCCATGCGCAATCTCCACAATCGCGCAGAGGATGGAGGAGTCCAACTCCTGCATGAGTGGAATGGTGGGACAGGTACAGGAGGGGATCTCTGAGATACTGTCACAGGGACGTGAGGGAATCTCTGAGATACTGTCACAGGTAAATGCGGGAATGTCTGCGATGGAGGGAAGGCTAGCCTCTGTCGAGCTTCAAGCACAGCTCACAAATGAGTTAATTCAGGCCCTAACAATGGGCAGGCAGATACTCTAGCATTGGCCTTACAAAGCTTCACACATGTCCTCCAAACTGTCGTCCAGCAGGGTGGAAGGAGTGATGTGGGCCTGGCCCAGGGGAGGGATGATGGCGAAAGGGGACATGGAAGTGGGGACGCCACTCAAAGCGCTCCCACGTCTCACCCATTGCCCCCCTCTCAACCAGTACCCACAATGCTGCTTCCTCTCCAGGTGGCCGAGTCTGCCCCTGCACAGGTGCAGGTGGAGCAGTCTTTGGAGGGGCCCTCACGGGCACCAAAACCCAGAGGGCGTAGACCCAAAGCATCTAAGCAATCAGAGCATGAACAAGAGCAACCTGCCACTACCTCTCCTGCAGCCACAGGGGATGCACCACGTAGAAGTAGTCGGAAGAGAAAGGTGAAGGTTTTGTGAGCACAAAAGCACTCAAGGGTGCGGCAGAGTTCCAGCGCCTCCTGCTCCGCCTCTGTGAGGACCACTATTTGTTGTGGCCTCTCACGTCCATTTTGCTCTCTCTTCTCCTAGAGTGGAGAAAGTACGGTCATGAGAGTGAGTGATGGTGAAGTGGCCAACCGGTGAAAGCATTGCTTTGGGTGAGGCTGACCGTGAAACAGGTGCATCAAGGGTGTTTGACAGACTTTCATGCTTTTCATTTATATTTGCTTTTTGTTAAAGTCACATTAAATGTTATGATTGTCACTACTGCTGCCACATCTTGGCCATTCTTGACTGGCTTTTGTGATAGGGCTCTTTCATGAGGTTCACCATGTTCTTATGTTCTTAACACCTACACTTGATGCCACCCATTGGGTCACTTTACAGTGGGTGATTGTGTAGTTGCAGGACTTTTTTTTATTCGTTCATGTGATGTGGGCGTCGCTGGCAAGGCCAGCATTTATTGCCCATCCCTAATTGCCCTTGAGAAGGTGGTGGTGAGCCGCCTTCTTGAACCGCTGCAGTCCGTGTGGTGAAGGTTCTCCCACAGTGCTGTTAGGGAGGGAGTTCCAGGATTTTGACCCAGCGACGATGAAGGAACGGCGATATATTTCCAAGTCGGGATGGTGTGTGACTTGGAGGGGAACGTGCAGGTGGTGTTGTTCCCATGTGCCTGCTGCTCTTGTCCTTCTCGGTGGTAGAGGTCGCGGGTTTGGGAGGTGCTGTCGAAGAAGCCTTGGTGAGTTGCTGCAGTGCATCCTGAGGATGGTACACACTGCAGCCACGGTGTGCTGGTGGTGAAGGGAGTGAATGTTTAGGGTGGTGGATTGGGTGCCAATCAAGCGGGCTGCTTTGTCCTGGATAGTGTTGAGCTTCTTGAGTGTTGTTGGAGCTGCGCTCATCCAAGCAAGTGGAGAGTATTCCATCACACTCCTGACTTGTGCCTTGTAGATGGTGGAAAGGCGTTGGGGAGTCAGGAGGTGAGTCACTTGCTGCAGAATACCCAGCCTCTGACCTGCTCTCGTAGCCACAGTATTTATGTGGCTGGTCCAGTTAAGTTTCTGGTCAGTGGTGACCCCCAGGATGTTGATGGTGGGGGATTCGGCGATGGTAATGCCGTTCAATGTCATGGGGAGGTGGTTAGACTCTCTCTTGTTGGAGATGGTCATTGCCTGGCACTTGTCTGGCCCAAATGTTACTTGCCACTTATCAGCCCAAGCCTGGATGTTGTCCAGGCCTTGCTGCATGCGGGCTCGGACTGCTTCATTATCTGAGGGGTTGTGACTGTGCAATCATCAGCGAACATCCCCATTTCTGACCTTATGTAGGGAAGGTCATTGATGAAGCAGCTGAAGATGATTGGGCCTAGGACACTGCCCTGAGGAACTCCTGCAGCAATGTCCTGGGGCTGAAATGATTGGCCTCCAACAACCACTACCTTCTTCCTTTGTGCTAGGTATGACTCCAGCTGCTGGAGAGTTTTCCCCCTGATTCCCATTGACTTCAATTTTACTCGGGCTCCTTGGTGCCGCACTTGGTCAAATGCTGCCTTGATGTCAAGGGCAGTCACTCTCACCTCACCTCTGGAATTCAGCTCTTTTGTCCATGTTTGGACCAAGTCTGTAATGAGGTCTGGAGCTGAGTTGTCCTGGCGGAACCCAAACTGAGCATCGGTGAGCAGGTTATTGGTGAGTAAGTGCCGCTTGATAGCACTGTCGACGACACCTTCCATCACTTTGCTGATGATTGAGAGTAGACTGATGGGGCGGTAATTGGCCGGATTGGATTTGTCCTGCTTTTTGTGGACAGGACATACCTGGGCAATTTTCCACATTGTCGGGTAGATGCCAGTGTTGTAGCTGTACTGGAACAGTTTGGCTAGAGGCGCAGCTAATTCTGGAGCACAAGTCTTCAGCACTACAGCCGGGATGTTGTCAGGGCCCATAGCCTTTGCTGTATCCAGTGCACTCAGCTGTTTGTTGATATCACGTGGAGTGATTTGAATTGGCTGAAGGCTGACTTCCGTGATGGTGGGGATATCAGGAGGAGGCCGAGATGGATCATCCACTCGGCACTTCTGGCTGAAGATGGTTGCAAACACTTCAGCCTTGTCTTTTGCACTCACGTGCTGGACTCTGCCATCATTGAGGATGGGGATGTTTGCAGAGCCTCCTCCTCCCGTTAGTTGTTTAATTGTCCACCACCATTCACGACTGGATGTGGCAGGACTGCAGAGCTTTGATCAGATCCATTGGTTGTGTGATCGCTTAGCTCTGTCTATAGCATGTTGCTTCCCCTGTTTAGCATGCTTGTAGTCCTGAGTTGTAGCTTCACCAGGTTGGCACCGTTTTTTTTTAGGTATGCCTGGTGCTGCTCCTGGCATACTCTTCTACACTCCTCATTGAACCAGGGTTGATCCCCTGGCTTGTTGGTTATGGTAGAGTGAGGAATATGCCGGGCCATGAGATTACAGATTGTGCTGGAATACAATTCTGCTGCTGCTGATGGCCCACAGCGCCTCATGGATGCCCAGTTTTGAGCTGCTAGATCTGTTCTGAATCTATCCCATTTAGCACGGTGGTAATGCCACACAACACGTTGGATGGTGTCCTCAGTGCGAAGATGGGACTTTGTCTCCACAAGGACTGTGCGGTGGTCACTCCTACCAATACTGTCATGGACAAATGCATCTGCGACAGGTAGATTGGTGAGGACGAGGTCAAGTAAGTTTTTCCCTCATGTTGGTTCGCTCATCACCTGCTGCAGGCCCAGTCTGGTAGCTTTGTCCTTCAGGACTCGGCCAGCTCGGTCAGTAGTGGTGTTACCGAGCCACTCTTGGTGATGGACATTGAAGTCCCCCACCCAGAGTACATTCTGTGCCTTTGCTACCCTCAGTGCTTCCTCCAAGTGGTGCTCAACATGGAGGAGGACTGATTCATCATCTGAGGGAGGGCGGTAGGTGGTAATCAGCAGGAGTTTTCCTTCCCCATGTTTGGCCTGATGCCATGAGATTTCATGGGGTCCGGAGTCAATGTTGAGGACTCCCAGGGCCACTCCCTCCTGACTGTATATCACTGTACCGCCACCTCTGGTGGGTCTGTCCTGCCGGTGGGACAGGACATACCCAGGGATGGTGATGGAAGAGTCTGGGACGTTTGCTGAAAGATATGATTCTGTGAGTATGGCTATGTCAGGCTGTTGCTTGACTAGTCTGTGGGACAGCTCTCCCAATTTTGGCACAAGTCCCCCAGATGTTAGTGAGGAGGACTTTGCAGGGTCGACTGGACTTGGTTTGCCTTTGTCGTGTCCGGTGCCTAGTGGTCCGATGCGGGGGGTCTGTCCAGTTTTATTCTTATTATCATAGAATCATGGAAAGTTACGGCACAGAAGGAGGCAATTCAGCCCATTGTGTCTGTGCCGGTCGAAAATGAGCTATCCAGCCTTGTCCACTTTCCAGCAATTGGTCGTAGCCTTGTAGGTTACGGCACTTCAGGACCACATCCAAGTATTTTTTAAATGAGTTGAGTGTTTCTGCCTCTACCACCCTCTCAGGCAGTGAGTTCCAGACCCCCACACCCACTCTGGGTGAAAAAATTTCTCTTCAGCTCCCCTCTAATCCTTCTACCAATTGCTTTAAATCTATGCCCCCTGGTCTTTGTGAAAGGGACATTGTATTTGACTAATTTATTAGAGTTCTTTGAGGAAGTAACAAGCAACGTGGATAAAGGGGAATCCTGTGGATGTGGTGTACTTGCATTTCTAGAAGGCTTTTGACAAGGTGCCACATCAAAGGCTATTACACAAAATAAGAGCTCATGGTGTAGGGGGTAACATATTAGCACGGATAAAGGATTGGTTAGCTAACAGGAAACAGAGAGTTGGCATAAATGGGTAATTTTCAGGTTGGCAAGATGTAACGAGTGGAGTGCCACAGAGATCAGTGCTTGGGCCACGACTATTTACAATCTATATCAATGACTTGGATGAAGGGACCGAATGTATAGTTGCTAAATTCGCTGATGACACAAAAGTAGGTAGGAAAGTAAGCTGTAAAGAGGACATAAGGAGTCTGCAAAGGGATATAGATAGGTTAAGTGAGTGGGCAAAAATTTGGCAGATGGAGTATAATGTGGGAAAATGTGAACTTGTCCACTTTGGCAGGAGGAATAGAAAAGCAGTAAATTATTTAAATGGAGAGAGATTGCAGAACTCTGAGGTACAGAGGGATCTGGGTGTCTTAGTACATGAATCACAAAAAGTTAGTGTGTAGGTGCAGCAAGTGATTAGGAAGGCAAATGGAATGTTGTCATTTATTGCAAGGGGAATGGAATATAAAAGTAGAGATGTTTTGCTACAGTTGTACAGGGCATTGGTGAGACCACATCTAGAATACTGTGTGCAGTTTTGGTCTCCTTATTTAAGAAAGGACATAATTGCTTTGGAGGCGGTTCAGAGAAGGTTCACTCGACTGATTCCTGGGATGAGGGGGTTATCTTATCAGGAAAGGTTGGACAAGCTGGGCCTGGATACACTGGAGTTTAGAAGAATGAGAGGTGATCTTATTGAAACGTATAAGATCCTGAGGGGACTTGAAGGGGTAGATGCTGAGAGGATGTTTCCCTTTGTGGGAGAGACTAGAACTAGGGGCCACGATTTAAAAATAAGAGGTCTCCCATTTAAGACAGAGATGAGGAGAATTTTTTTCTCTCAGAGGGTCGTGAGTCTGTGGAACTCCCTTCCCCAGAGAGCGGTGGAGGCAGGGTCATTGAATATATTTAAGGCTGAGTTAGATCGATTCCTGATTAACAAGGGAGTCAAAGGTTATAGTAGGTATAGGGTTGAGGTCGCAATCAGATCTGCCACGATCTTATCAAATGGCAGAGCAGGCTGGAGGGGCCGAATGGCCTACTCCTGATCTTAATTCGTATAATTGTATGTCACTGACCACTCTGCTAAGGGAAATTGGTTCTTCCTGTCGATGCCATCTAGTCCAGTCATAATTTTATACGCCTCAATTAAATCTCCCCTCAGCCTCCTCTGTTCCAAAGAAAACAACCCCAGCCTGTCCAATCTTGTCTCATAGCTAAAATTCTCCAGCCCTGGCAACATCCTCGTAAATCTCCTCTACACCCTCTCTAGTGCAATTACATCCTTCCTGTAATGTGGTGACCAGAACTGTACACAGTACTCAAGCTGTGGCCTAACCAGTGTTTTATACAGTTCCAGCATAACCTCCCTGCTCTTATATTCTATGCCTCATCTAATAAAGGAAAGTATTCCATATGCCTTCTTAACCACCTTATCTACCTGTCCTGCTACCTTCAGGGATCTATGGACCTTCACTCCAGGGTCCCTCTGTTCCTCTACACCTCTCAGTATCCTCCCATTTATTGTGTACTCCCTTGCCTTGTTTGCTCTCCCCAAATGCATTACCTCACACTTCTCTGGATTGAATTCCATTTGCCACTTTTCTGCCCACTGAACCAGTCCATTGATATCTTCCTGCAGTCTACAGCTTTCCTCCTCACTATCAACCACACGGCCAATTTTTGTATCATCTGCAAACTTCTTGATCAAGCCCCCCACATTCAAATCCAAATCATTTATATATATCACAAAAAGCAAGGGACCTAATACTGAACCCTGCGGAACCCCACTGGAAACAACCTTCCAGTCTCAAAAACACCCGTCGACCATTACCCTTTGCTTCCTGCCACTGAGCCAATTTTGGATCCAATTTGCCACTTTCCCTTCGATCCCATGGGCTTTTACTTTTTTAACCGTCTGCCATGTGGGACCTTGTCAAAAGCCTTGCCAAAATCCATGTAGACTACATCAAATGTGCTACCCTCATCGACCCTCCTTGTTACCTCCTCAAAAAATTCAATCAAGTTAGTCAGACACGACCTTCCTTTAACAAATCCACGCTGACTGTCCTTGATTACTCCGTGCCTTTCTAAATGACGATTTATCCTGTTCCTCAGAATTGATTCCAATAATTTGCCCACCACCGAGGTTAGACTGACTGGCCTGTAATTACTCGGTCTATCCCTTTCTCCCTTTTTAAACAACGGTACAGCGTTAGCAGTCCTCCAATCCTCCGGCACCTCGCCTGTATCCAGTGAGGATTGGAAAATGATGGTCAGAGCCTCCGCTATTTCCTCCCTTGCTTCTCTTAACAACCTGGGATACATTTCATCCGGGCCTGGTGATTTATCGACTTTCAAAGATGCTAATCCCCTTAATACTTCCTCTCTCACTATGTTTATCCCATCCAATATTTCACACTCCTCCTCCTTAACTACAATCTCTGCATCGTCCCCCTCTTTTGTGAAGACAGACGCAAAGTATTCATTAAGAACCAGACCCACATCTTCCACCTCCACACATAGGTTACCTTTTTGATCTCTAATAGGCCCTACTCTTTCCTTAGTTATCCTCTTGCTCTTGATGTATTTATAAAACATCTTTGGGCTTTCCTTGATTCTACTTGCCAGTATTTTTTCATGTTCTCTCTTTGTTTTCCTAATTTCCTTTTTAATTTCACCCCTGCACTTTCTATACTCCTCTCGGCTTTCTGCAGTATTGAGCTCTCGGTGTCTGACATAAGCTTTCCCTTATTGCCTTATCTTACCCTGTTTGCTCCTTGTCATCCAGGGGGCTCTAGATTTGGCAGTCCCACCCTTTCTCTTTGTGGGAACATGTTTACTCTGCACCCCTTGAATCTCCCCCTTGAATGTCTCCCACTGCTCTGACACTGTTTCCAGTCCACTTTTGCTAAATCACTTCTCAGCTTAGTAAAATTGGCCTTTCCCCAATTGAAAACTTTTACTCCTGTTCTATCTTTGTCCTTTTCCATAATTTTGCTAAATCTAACTGAATTATGATCACTACCACCAAAATGCTCTCCCTCTGATACTCCTTCTACCTGCCCAGCCTCATTTCCTAAAACTAAGTCCAGAACTTGTTGGTATATATTGGCTAAAAAAAGTTCTCCTGAATGCAATTTAAGAATTCTGCACCCTCTATACCTTTTACACTGATTGTATCCCAGTTAATATTAGGGTATTGAAATCCCCTACTATTACTGCCCTATTGTTTTTGCACTTCTCAGAAATTTGCCTACTTATTTGCTCTTCTATCTCCCTCTGACTGGGGGTCTATAGTACACTCCCAGCAGTGTGATTGCCCCTTTTTTTGTTCTTTAGCTCAACCCATTCGGCCTCATTTGATAATCCTTCTAACATGTCATCCCTCCTCACAGCTGTAATTGTTCCTTTAACCAATATTGTGACCCCCCATCCTTTTTTTAACCCCCTTCTCTATCTCGTCTGAAAACCCTGAAACCAGAAACGTTGAGTTGCCATTCCTGCCCCTCTTTAAGCCATGTTTCAGTAATTGCTAAAATATCACACTACCACGTGTCTCTCTGTGCCCTCAGCTCATCTGCCTTATTCACTGGACTCCTTGCATTGAGGTATCTACCATTAAGCACTGCCAAACTCCTTTGTTGTCTATTTTCCTCTGTCTTCCAAACTCACTTACTCATTTTTTATCTTCCATTTCCAGCTCTGCTTCTCTCCCTTCTGAATCTATGCTCAGGTTCCCATCCCCCCACCAAGTTAGTTTAAACCCTCGCCCACAGCACGAGCAAACCTCCCCATGAGGATATTGGTCCCGGCCCTGTTGAGGTGCATCCCGTCCGACTTGTGCAGGTCCCACCTCACTCAAAGGTAGTCTTTTTTTTAGTGGGATTGTACAACTGAGTGACTTGCTAGGCCATTTCAGAAGGCAGTTAAGAATCAACCACATTGCTGTGGGTCTGGAGTCACATATAGGCCAGACTGGGTAAGGACGGCAGGTTTCCTTCCCTAAAGGACATTAGTGAACCAGATGGGTTTTTACGACAATCCGGTAGTTTCATGGCCATCATTACTGATACTAGCTTTTCATTCCAGATTTTATTTAATGAACTGAATTTAAATTCCCCAGCTGCCATAGCAGGATTTGAACTCATGACTCCAGGCCTCTGGATAACTCGTCCAGTAACATAACCACTATGCTACTGTACCTGATTAGACTGGGCGGGATATTAAACTGTATGAAGAGGGATCAGTAGAGTGGGATAAGCGTGGGTGGGATATTAAATTGTATGAGGAGTGAACAGGAGAGTGGGATTACACTAGGTGGAATATTAAAGGGTATGGGGAGAGAGTGGTATTAGCCTGGGAGAGATATTAATTGGATTGAGCAGAAGAGTGGGATTAAGGTGGTTGGGATACGTAAGGGTATGGGGAGTGAGCAGGACAGTGGGATTAGACTGGATTAGACTGTACCAACGACATAGGTAGGACTAAAAAAAAGGTTCTGCTGAGAGAGTTTGAGCAACTAGGGACTAAATTAAAAGGCAGAACCACAAAGGTGATAATCTCTGGATTATTACCTGAGCCATGAGCAAATTGGCACAGGGTAAATCAGATCAGAGAGATGAATGCGTGGCTCAAAGATTGGTGTGGGAGAAGTTGGTTTCGATTCATGGGGCACTGGCACCAGTACTGGGGAAAGGGAGAGCTGTTCCGTTGGGACAGGCTTCACCTGAACCATGCTGGGACCAGATTCTAGAAAATCGAATAACAAGGGAGGTAGATAGGGCTATAAACTAAATAAGGGGAGAGAGGTTCCCGGTGGAGAGAAATCTAGAATGCTAAAGAGAAAAGACAAAGAAGCAGTGCAGAGAAGTGATTGGGGTAAGGATAACCAGATTGTGTCAGGAAGGGACAGAGCGTACAAACAAAAGACAACAAATAGGGTCCGGGTAAGAAAAAATGGTAATAGGACAAATAGGGCCATAGTACAAAAAATGTTAAGATGTCTAAAAATGTTAAAAAGACAAATCTAAAGGCTTTGTATCTGAATGCACAAAACATTCGTAATAAGGTAGACAAATTAACAGCGCAAATAGATGTAAACGGATATGATATAATTGCGATTACGGAGACATGGCTGCAGGGTGACCAAGGCTGGGAGCTGAATATCCAAGGGTATTCGATATTTAGGAAGGACAGGCAAAAAGGAAAAGGAGGTGGGGTGGCATTGTTAGTAAAGGATGAAATCAGAGCAATAGTGAGAAAGGATATTGGCTCAGAAAATCAAGATGTAGAATCAATCTGGGTGGAGTTAAGAAGCACCAAGGGGCAGAAAACACTGGTGGGAGTTGTCTATAGGCCTCCAAACAGTAGTGGTAATGTAGGGGATGGGGTCAAACAGGAAATTAGAGATGCATGTAACAAGGGTACTACAGTAATCATGGGTGACTTTAATCTACATATAGACTGGCCAAACCAAATTAGCAATAATACTGTGGAGGATGAATTCCTGGAGTGTGTATGAGATGGTTTTTCAGGCCAGTGCGTTGAGGAGCCAACCAGGGAACAGGCTATCCTAGATTGGGTATTGTGCAATGAGAAGGGATTAATTAATAATCTTGTTTTGTGGGGTCCTTTAGGCAAGAGTGATCATAACATATAGAATTCTTCATTAAGATGGAAAGTGAAGTAGTCCAATCCAAAACTAGGGTCCTAAATCTAAACAAAGGAAACTACGAAGGTATGAGGAGTGAGTTGGCTATGATAGATTGGGAAGCTTCATTAAAAGGCATGACGGTGGATAGGCAATGGCTAACATTTAAGAAACGAATGCATGAATTGCAACAATTACACATTCCTTTCTGGCGCAAAAACACAAAAGGAAAAGCGGCCCAACCATGGCTAACAAAAGAAATTAAGGATCGTATTAGATCCAAAGAGGAGTCATATAAAGTTGCCAGAAAAAGTAGCAAGCCTGAGGATTGGGGGCAGTTTAGAATTCAGCAAAAAAGGACCAAGAGATTGATTGAGGGGAAAAAGAGAGTATGAGAGTAAACTTACAAGGAACATAAAAGTGGACTGTAAAAGCTTCTACAAGTATGTAAAAAGAAAAAGATTAGTGAAGACAAATGTAGGTCCCTTACAGTCAGAAACGGGAGAATTTATAATGGGGAACAAGGAAATGGCAGAACAATTAAACAAATACTTTGGTTCTGTCTTTACGGAAGAGGACACAAATAACTTCCCAGAAATTCTAGGGAACCAAGGGTCTAGTGAAAAGGAGGAATTAAAGGAAACTAGTATTAGCAAAAATAGTGCTGGAGAAATTAATGGGACTGAAAGCTGATAAATCCCCAGGACCTGATAATCTGCATCCCAGAGTACTAAAAGAGGTAGCCATGGAAATAGTGGATGCATTAGTTGTCATCTTCCAAAATTCTATAGATTATGGAATAGTTCCTGCAGATTGGAGGGTGGCAAATGTAACCCCACTATTTAAAAAAGGAGGGAGAGAGAAAACAGATCAGTTAGCCTAACATCAGTAGTAGGGAAAATGCTAGAGTCCATTATAAAGGATGTGATAACAGGACACTTAGAAAATATCAACGGGATTAGACAAAGTCAACATGGATTTATGAAAGGGAAATCATGTTTGACAAACCTACTGGAGTTTTTTGAGGATGTAACTGGTAGAATAGATAAGGGAGAACCAGTGGATGTGGATTATTTGGATTTTCAGAAGGCCTTTGATAAAGTCCCACATAAGAGGTTAGTGTGCAAAATTAAAGCACATGGGATTGGGGGGGAATATACTGGCATGGATTGAGAATTGGTTAACAGACAGGAAACAGAGAGTAGGAATAAATGGGTCTTTTTCGGGGTGGCAGGCAGTGACTAGTGGGGTACCGCAGGGATCAGTGCTTGGGCCCAGTTATTCACAATATATATCAATGATTTGGATGAGGGAACTAAATGTAATATTTCCAAGTTTGCTGATGACACAAAACTAGGTGGGATCGTGAGTTGTGAGGAGGATGCAAAGAGGCTTCAAGGCGATTTAGACAAGTTGAGTGAGTGGGCAAATACATGGCAGGTGCAGTATAATGTGGATAAATGTGAAGTTATCCACTTTGGAAGGAAAAACAGAAAGGCAGAGTATTATTTAAATGGTGATAGATTGGGAAATGTTGATGTACAAAGGGACCTGGGTGGCCTTGTACACCAGTCACTGAAAGCAAACATGCAGGTGCAGCAAGCAGTTAGGAAGGCAAATGGTATGTTGGCCTTCATTGCAAGAGGATTTGAGTACAGGAGCAAGGCTGTCTTACTGCAGTTATACAGGGCCTTGGTGAGACCACACCTGGAGTATTGTGTGCAGTTTTGGTCTCCTGACCAAAGAAAGGATATACTTGCCATAGAGGGAGTGCAGCGAAGGTTCACCAGACTGATTCCTGGGATGGCAGGACTGTCATATGAGGAGAGATTGGTTTGACTCGGCCAGTATTCACTCGAGTTTAGAAGAATGAGAGGGGATCTCATTGAAACCTATAAAATTCTGACACGGCTAGACAGGCTGGATACAGGGAGGATGTTTCCCCTGGCTGGGGGGTCCAGAACGAGGGGTCACAGTCTCAGGATTCGAGGTAGGACATTTAGGACTGAGATGAGGAGAAATTTCTTCACTCAGAGGGTGGTAAACCTGTGGAATTCTCTACCACAGAAGGCAGTGGAGGCCAAGTCACTGAATATATTTAAGGAGATAGATAGATTTCTAGACACAGAATGCATCAAGGGGTATGGGGAGAGAGCAGGAATATGGTATTGAGATAGAGGATCAGCCATGATCATATTGAATGGAGTTCACAGGAGTGTGGGGTTACACTAGGTGGGATATTAAAGGGTATGGGGAGTGAGCAAGAGAGTGGGATTAGACTGGGTGGGATATTAAAAGGTGTGGGGAGTGAGCAGGAGAGGGGGATTAGACTGGGTGGGATATTAAAGGGTGTGGGGAGTGAGCAGGAGAGTGGGATTAGACTGGGTGGGATATTAAAGGGTTTGGGGAGTGAGCAGGAGAGTGGGATTAGACTGGGTGGGATATTAAAAGGTGTGGGGAGTGAGCAGGAGAGGGGGATTAGACTGGGTGGGATATTAAAGGGTATGGGGATTGAGGAAGAGAGTGGGATTAGACTGGGTGGGATATTAAAGGGTTTGGGGAGTGAGCAGGAGAGTGGGATTAGACTGGGTGGGATATTAAAGGGTGTGGGGAGTGAGCAGGAGAGGGGGATTAGACTGGGTGGGATATTAAAGGGTATGGGGATTGAGGAAGAGAGTGGGATTAGACTGGGTGGGATATTAAAGGGTTTGGGGAGTGAGCAGGAGAGTGGGATTAGACTGGGTGGGATATTAAAGGGTGTGGGGAGTGAGCAGGAGAGGGGGATTAGACTGGGTGGGATATTAAAGGGTATGGGGATTGAGGAAGAGAGTGGGATTAGACTGGGTGGGATATTAAAGGGTTTGGGGAGTGAGCAGGAGAGTGGGATTAGACTGGGTGGGATATTAAAGGGTGTGGGGAGTGAGCAGGAGAGGGGGATTAGACTGGGTGGGATATTAAAGGGTATGGGGATTGAGGAAGAGAGTGGGATTAGACTGGGTGGGATATTAAAGGGTTTGGGGAGTGAGCAGGAGAGTGGGATTAGACTGGGTGGGATATTAAAGGGTGTGGGGAGTGAGCAGGAGAGTGGGATTAGACTGGGTGGGATATTAAAGGGTGTGGGGAGTGAGCAGGAGAGGGGGATTAGACTGGGTGGGATATTAAAGGGTATGGGGAGTGAGCAGGAGAGTGGGATTAGACTGGGTGGGATATTAAAGGGTATGGGGAGTGAGCAGGAGAGTGGGATTAGACTGGGTGGGATATTAAAGGGTATGGGGAGTGAGCAGGAGAGGGGGATTAGACTGGGTGGGATATTAAAGGGTGTGGGGAGTGAGCAGGAGAGTGGGATTAGACTGGGTGGGATATTAAAGGGTGTGGGGAGTGAGCAGGAGAGGGGGATTAGACTGGGTGGGATATTAAAGGGTATGGGGAGTGAGGGGAGAGTGGGATTAGACTGGGTGGGATATTAAAGGGTGTGGGGAGTGAGCAGGAGAGTGGGATTAGACTGGGTGGGATATTAAAGGGTGTGGGGAGTGAGCAGGAGAGTGGGATTAGACTGGGTGGGATATTAAAGGGTATGGGGAGTGAGCAGGTGTGTGGGATTACACTAGAATCATGGGACTATAAATTGGGCCATGTAATGTCCGTTTTGTAGGCATATCCATGTAAAGTAAGGAGAATATGCGGTCAATCAGTGTGCAACGCTGATTTAAAAGGGACAGATACAATTTGAGAACTCAACACTCCAGCCAACCTCGCACAGCTGAACAGGTCGTAAACCTTCAGCCAATTCGATTCACTCCACGTGATATCAAGAAACGGCTGAGTGCACTGGATACAGCAAAGGCTATGGGCCCTGACAACATCCCAGCTGTAGTGCTGAAGACTTGTGCTCCAGAACTAGCTGCGCCTCTAGCCAAACTGTTCCAGTACAGCTACAACACTGGCATCTACCCGACAATGTGGAAAATTGCCCAGGTATGTCCTGTCTACAAAAAGCAGGACAAATCCAATCCGGCCAATTACCGCCCCATCAGTCTACTCTCAATCATCAGCAAAGTGATGGAAGGTGTCGTCGACAGTGCTATCAAGCGGCACTTACTCACCAATAACCTGCTCACCGATGCTCAGTTTGGGTTCCGCCAGGACCACTCAGCTCCAGACCTCATTACAGCCTTGGTCCAAACATGGACAAAAGAGCTGAATTCCAGAGGTGAGGTGAGAGTGACTGCCCTTGACATCAAGGCAGCATTTGACCGAGTGTGGCACCAAGGAGCCCTCGTAAAATTGACGTCAATGGGAATCAGGGGGAAAACTCTCCAGTGGCTGGAGTCATACCTAGCACAAAGGAAGATGGTAGTGGTTGTTGGAGGCCAATCATCTCAGCCCCAGGCCATTGCTGCAGGAGTTCCTCAGGGCAGTGTCCTAGGCCCAACCATCTTCAGCTGCTTCATCAATGACCTTCCCTCCATCATAAGGTCAGAAATGGGGATGTTCGCTGATGACTGCACAGTGTTCAGTTCCATTCGCATCCCCTCAAATAATGAAGCAGTCCGAGCCCGCATGCAGCAAGACCTGGACAACATCCAGGCTTAGGCTCAGAAGTGGCAAGTAACATTCACGCCAGACAAGTACCAGACAATGACCATCTCCAACAAGAGAGAGTCTAACCACCTCCACTTGACATTCAACAGCATTACCATCGCCGAATCCCCCACCATCTACATCCTGGGGGTCACCATTGACCAGAAACTTAACTGGACCAGCCATATAAATACTGTGGCTACGAGAGCAGGTCAGAGGCTGGGTATTCTGCATCTCCTGACTCCCCAAAGCCTTTCCACCATCTACAAGGCACAAGTCAGGAGTATGATGGAATACTCTCCACTTGCTTGGATGAGTGCAGCTCCAAGAAGCTCGACACCATCCAAGATAAAGCAGCCCTATTAATTGGCACCCCATCCACCACCCTAAACATTCACTCCCTTCACCACCGGCGCACAGTGGCTGCAGTGTGTACCATCCACAGGATGCACTGCAGCAACTCGCCAAGGCTTCTTCGACAGCACCTCCCAAACCCGCGACCTCTACCACCTAGAAGGACAAGAGCAGCAGGTACATGGGAACAACACCACCTGCACGTTCCCCTCCAAGTCACACACCATCCCGACTTGGAAATATATCGCCGTTCCTTCATCGTTGCTGGGTCAAAATCCTGGAACTCTCTTCCTAACAGCACAGAGGGAGAACCTTCACCACACGGACTGCAGCGGTTCAAGAAGGCGGCTCACCACCACCTTCTCAAGGGCAATTAGGGATGGGCAATAAATGCCGGCCTCGCCAGCGACGCCCACATCCCATGAACGAATGAAAAAAACAGCACGAAGGACCCCCCACCAGCACTATTTAAAGCGACCATGCAGGATTTACAGGTTTGTTGCTGGATTATGCTTTAGGCTGCTGATGCATTTGTACCTGTTTTTGGAGGTCTCCTACGCCTGAATACTGGGACTAGGGGACATTGTCTAAAATTTAGAGCCGGGACTTTCAGGAGCGAAGTTAGGAAACACTTCTACACACAAGGGGTGGGAGAAGTTTGGAATTCTCTTCTGCAAACGGCAGTTGATGCTAGCTCAATTGTTAATTTTAAATCTGAGGTGGATAGATTTTTGTTAACCACGGCTATTAAGGGATTATGGGGCTAAACCCAAACCAAGTTAGGTCACAGGTCAGCTATGATCTCAGTGAATGGTCGAACAGGCTCGAGGGGCTAAATGCCACGGCCACTTGCTGCCTCCTGTTATGCGCCACCTTCTCCTGCAAGAAAGCGGGACGTGTGTCGGTGAGTGTCCTGCAGGATGTTTGAGTGAAGTGCCTGTCTTGGTTGAACAGCTGTCAGTGTGTGTGACCTGTGAGTTGTGGGTTTGGGGCTTGCAACAGTGGTAATGTGTGAGGGTGGGAGGAAGCATCTGATTGGAAGAGTTGAGTACTGATGGAAAGAGTTTAATTGGTATGTGGGTGATGGGGGTGTAGTGAGTGGTGCAGTTGGTCGGAGACTCCACCTGACAGTTGACCTCACTCACTTTGACCACTCGTGTCAAAGCATTGAACTTCTTCCTGCACTGCATCCATGTTCATGATGCTGTGCGCCTGGCATTAACTTCGTCCCCCGCTGCCTCCCACTGCCTTTTAAGTATATGTCTGGAGGGCCTCATGTCCACCCCCCCCAGTCCGTGGATATCGGATGCCCCTTCGTCTGTCCACCTCTTGCACCAAGGCCTCTCGTGCATCATCAGAGAATCTTGGTGCACGCACCCTCGCAGGCCTGGGAGAAACTCAGATCGGCCATTGGTGAGGTCTGGTGTGCAGATTGGAGGATATGGGATTTAGTAGTGCGCAACCTTTATTCAAAGTTTTAACATAACTCATCAGTGTGTAAACATAGGGATGGGACCTGCATCTTTGCTTTATGTGTGCGATGTCTGATCTCTGTTCAGATTCCTTGCGGACCCGTATCTTATATTTTGCAAATAAGAGGTGCAGGCTGCCTTTAAGTGATGCAGGCTGCCTTTAAGTGGTGCAGGCTGCCTTTAAGTGATGCTAGCCACTCGCGTGATATCAGGGCCCTGCTACTGTTGAGCAGCCATTCAACAGTGCAGCCTGACTGCTCGCAGATATCAGGTAAGTGACCAGGCAGCATGATGCTCATGTGCTGTCTCCATCTCAACGACCCCCGTGCTCGGATTCGGGGCTTATCAAATTTAACCCCCATAGAATCATAGAAGCATAGAATAGTTACAGCATTGAAGGAGGCCATTTGGTCCATTGAGACCATGCCAGCTCTTTGTAAGAGCAATCCAGTTAGTCCCATTCCCCCGCTCTTTCCCTATTGCGCTGCAAATTTTTTCTCTTCAAATATTCATCCAATTCCTTTTTGGAAGCCATGATTGAATCTGCCTCCACCACCCTTTCAGGCAGCGCATTCCAGATCATAACTACTTGCTAAAAGAGTTTTTCCTCATGTCGTCTTTGGTTCTTTTGCCAATCACAATGGCCCCGATATTAGCGGGGAGGTGGGATGGCAGCAGGGGGGTGAATGGGCAAGTGGGTAACCCGTCCAATAAAATCCGTCTGTTCCCCACGCGATCGCGGGTAAATTGAAGCCAATTACCGTGGTTTCCGGGTTTCCCGTTGTCAACCTGCGCAGTGGGCGGACTGCGAACCCCCATCACAGGCTGTCAGCTGGAGGAGATCTATTTAAAGGGGCAGTCCTCCAATGGCTGCTCCTGGAGCAAACACCCAAACAGCACAATGGGGCAGCCCAGGGGAAAGGCTGCTCCTAGATTCAGTGATGCCTCACTCCAGGTCCTACTGGATGGGGTGAGGAGGAGGAGGGATGTCTTTTACCCGGCGGACGGGAGGAAGTGGCCTGTCTCTGCCACCAAGAAGGCCTGGCTCGAGGTGGCAGAGGAGGTCACCAGCAGCAGCAACATCTCCCACACCTGGATCCAGTGCAGGAAGTGCTTCAATGACCTAACCAGGTCAGTCAAAGTGAGTACACTTACTCATTCTCCTACACTCCGTCTTCCACATCACCGCCCCCACCCCACAACTCATTCTGCACTGCCCACACTACTCTATCACATCACTCCTCACACCCACTCAAACCTCATCCTCAACTTACCTGCACTTCCTCACCTCCCCAGTACTCATCCCACCATTACCACTCAACCCAATCCTCATACAATATCATGGCTCTGTCTCATACTCACCCTCTGATGCATCTCTTTCATGGTCAGCCTCACCCAAAACAATGCATTCAGCGGTTGGCCACGTCAACGGTTTGAGTGGGTGTGAGGAGTGATGTGATAGAGTAGTGTGGGCAGTGCAGAATGAGTTGTGGGGTGGGGGCGGTGATGTGGAAGACGGAGTGTAGGAGAATGAGTAAGTGTACTCACTTTGACTGACCTGGTTAGGTCATTGAAGCACTTCCTGCACTGGATCCAGGTGTGGGAGATGTTGCTGCTGCTGGTGACCTCCTCTGCCACCTCGAGCCAGGCCTTCTTGGTGACAGAGACAGGCCACCTCCTCCCGTCCACAGGGTAGAAGATCTCCCTCCTCCTCCTCACCCCATCCAGTAGGACCTGGAGTGAGGCATCGGTAAATCTGGGAGCAGCCTTTCCCCTGGGCTGCTCCTTTCTGTACTTTTGGTTGTTTGCTGCAGGATCAGTTATTGGAGGACTGCCCCTTTAAATAGATCTCCTCCAGCTGACAGCCTGTGATGGGGGTCCGCAGTCCGCCCGCTGCGCAGGTTGACAACGGGAAACCCGGAAACCACGGTAATTGGCTTCAATTTACCCGCGATCGCGTGGGGAATGGACGGATGTTATTGGGCGGGTTACCCACAAACCCATTCACCCCCCCCCCCCCCCCCCCCGCTGCCATCCCACCTCCCTGGTAATATCGGGGCCTTATGTCCTCTTCACAACTTACTTTCCTACCTACCTTTGTGTCATCAGCAAATTCAGCAACCATACATTCGGTCCCTTCATCCAAGTCATTGATATAGATTGTAAATAGTTGAGGCCCAAGCACTGATCCCTGTGGCACTCCACTCGTTACATCTTGCCAACCTGAAAATGACCCATTTATGCCAACTCTCTGCTTCCTGTTAGCTAACCAATCCTTTATCCATGCTAATATGTTACCACCTACATCATGAGCTCTTATTTTGTGTAATAGCCTTTGATGTGGCACCTTGTAAAAAGCCTTCTAGAAATCCAAGTGCACCACATCCACAGGATCCCCTTTATCCACATTGCTTGTTACTTCCTCAAAAGAACTGTAATAAATTAGTCAAACACTATTTCCCTTTCACAAAGCCGTGTTGACTGTGCCTGATTGCATTGTGATTTTCTAAGTGCCCTGCTACAACCTCCTTAATAATAGATTCCAGCATTTTCCCTATGACAGATGTTAAGCCAACTGGCCTGTAGTTTCCTGCTTTCTGTTTCCCTCCTTTCTTGAATAGAGGGGTTACATTCACTATTTTCCAATCTGATGGGACCCTTCCAGAATCTAGGGAATTTTGGAAAATTAATACCAATGCATCTACTATCTCTGGAGCCACTTCTTTTAAGATCCTAGGATGAAGTCCGTCAGGACCTGGGGACTTGTCAGCTTTTAGTTCTAATAATTTTTTTAGAACCCTTTCCCTGGTGATTGTAAATGTTTGAAGTTCCTCCCTCCCTTTCACCTTGATTCACAATTATTTCTGGCATGTTATTTGTATCCTCTACAGTGAAGACAGACGCAAAATATCAATTCATCCGCCATTTCCTTATTCTCCATTATTAATTCCCCAGACTCTCTCTCTAGAGGACCAACGCTCACTTTACTTACTCTTTTCCTTTTTAAATACCTGTAGAAACTCTTACTATCTGTTTTTATATTTCTAGCTAGCTTTCTGTCGTACTCTAATTTCTCCCTCATTATTATTCTATTAGTCTTTATTTGCTGTTTTTTATATTCTGTCCAATCATCTGACCTGCCACTAATCTTCACGGAATTGGATGCCTTTTTCTTTCAATTTGACACTATCTTTAACTTCCTTAGTTAAATAGTTGTAGTTGAGTTATGGCAAGGACAGCAAATTATAAAACTTAAATTCAAAACTGAGGGAGACCTCAACAAAAAACTGATGGAACAAAAATCAAAGTGGAAAATCAATGAGCTCAACTGCTTACAACACGACTTTGGCTGCACCAGTGAATTACCTTAACCGAAGGTGCAAATAGAGGCAGAAAATTAGTAGCATTTAATGTTGAACTACACCGAAGAAAGGTCAGGATAAAATGTGATAAAAGAAGGTCGGTGAATCAAGAAGTGTCTACGAGGAGTCCTAAGTCAAATACCAGGATGACCAATGCAGTGTAGCAGGAGTGGGAGATCATCCTTACTGTCAAAAGAAAATACAGGAGCTGGAGGAAAGATTAAAATCCGAGAGAGACACTCTGAGACAGGAGATAGAATTCTTGAAGAAGTGCTTAGATCACTCGGATCCTAGCCTCCCCCAGCATTTCCCTCCCCCCCCTCCCAGAGTGGAAACATAAACAGCTTAGCACCACCCCATGAAAGTCAGGGCGAGGGGGATTTGGAGGAGGATGAGATACGGGGACGATGGTAGAGACTGAAGTCCCAGTAGGGGATGTAAACACTCACCACACACTAGTGTGGACTGAAAAACGGCAGGAAATGGAGGATGGTATTTTAGGAGCAGATTGGATGGGAAAGAACAATATGGTAGTGGACATGGTAAGTATGTGTTTGTGGCAAATGGGTGCAGACTCCCACCAAGTTGTTACTGTCAGGCTCATTAAAAGATTTAACCGGAGGCCGATCAGCACAGCGGGCTGAATTAGCCACAGTGGCCTGTGTCCTCCAGGTGGATGTCGGAGAATGAGCCCTGACCATTTTCTCTGCAGCCATTTTACTTGTTAGTCACTGACTGATTATTTACCTATCTGGGAGAAACGAGGGTTCATTTCAACTGATGGAAAACCATTTCCCACTGCTGACCTCTTACAAAAACTTTGGAACTGTCTTGAAATCAAACACATTGGTAGCTATTATAAAAGTAAAGGCACATTTGATAGATCAATTGGTACGTTATCAGAGCCGACCAATCATCCCCAGAGAACTCAGAGAAGAGATGGACACATACATCGAGCAGACATCAGAGGGGGGAGAACTTGGTCTAAGCACTGCTTAAATAAGGATTATCTTAAATAAATGTTGGAAATGCTTCAACAACAATTGGAATTTGATCTGCAACGTTTGTAGATAAAAAAGTTTGAAAACATTTTGCCAAAAGTAGTTTTGTTTGGGCTAAGTTAAACTTAATCTTTTGTCTCTATGACAACAATCTGGAAATGCTAGACCAACTGAAAACTAAGATGTACAGACTGAAATGCTACCTCCCCACACAGAAGGCTTTTTTAAAAATTAAAAAAAAATTGAAAACATTGAGATATGCTGAGAACGCAGCGTACTTCGAATGATATTTCATAGAATAGAATCATAGAATGGTTACAGCACAGAAGGAGGCCATTTGGCCCAAAGAGCCCCTACCAGCTCTTAGTACGAGCAATCCAGTTAGTCCCACTCCCCCGCCCTACCCCCGTAGCCCTGCAAATTTTTTCCCTTCAAGTATTTATCCAGTTCCCTTTTGAAGACCATGATTGAATCTGCCTCCACCACCCCCTCGGGCAGTGCATTCCAGATCCTAACCACTCACTGTGTAAAAAAGTTTTTCCTCATGTCACCTTTGGTTCTTTTGCCAATCACCTTAAACCTATGCCCTCTGGTTCATGACCCTTCAGCCAATGGGAACAGTTTCTCTCTATCTACTCTGCCTAGACCCTTCATGATTTTGAACACCTCGATCAAATCTCCTCTCAACCGTCTCTGTTCCAAGGAGAACAACCCCAGCTTCTCCAGTCTATCCACGGAACTGAAGGCTTTCACATCCTTCCTAAAGTGCGGTGCCCAGAATCGGAGAGTGAACAATAGGAGGCACGAGAGTGGGAGAGTGGACGGCGGTAGGGCGGACGGGCACCCCGAGGGCGGGGGGGGCGGTCGGTGCGAGGGCGGGGGCGCGGGCGCCCCGAGGGCGGGGGGGCGGTCGGTGCGAGGGTGGGGGCGCGGGCGCCCCGAGGGCGGGGGGGCAGGCGCCCCGAGGATGGGAGAGCAGCGAAAAGGAGGCCTGAGATCGGGCCTCTTTCTCTTTTACTTATATGGGCAGAAATTTGAAAGAGTGATGAACACAGGACAGCTGGTAAGTGATTGGTTTGTGAGTATTCCTGTTTTTCTACTGTAAGTTAGGGCAGTGGGTTAAACTAACAGCTCGAATCAATAACTTAAAGTTTATAAATTAATTTGTTAAGAAAACAAAGAATAGCGAGTGAATAAAAACTCTAATAAAGTAAATAAATAAAACAAGGTTTGATAGGGATGGTGGGGCAGGTGATGTGCTGTAACTGCAGCATGTGGGAGTTTATGGAGAGCAGAGTGATCCCCGGCAACCACATCGACAGTAAGTGTCTGCAGCTCGAGGAACGTCGGCTCAGAGTTGTTGAGCTGGAATCTGAGCTGCAGACAGTGCGATGCGTCTGGGAGGGGGAGACCAGATTGTCTGGAGATAATTCTATGGATCACATTTCAATAGTATTGTTAAAAAAACCACATCTGCCGACACAATGCTTTCCTTTAAATGTGTGGCAACCTCAAATATCTCCAGGGTGGCCAGGTACAGGCACAAATGGTCTGCTTCAAACAATGTGACGCATCTAAAATAAAACTCCAATTAATAGAGCATGGTAAATATTATATTCTACAATATAAAGTGGTATATAATATTCCATGATTGATACAATGAAAATATAAAATATTTGGTGTTTGACAATTTTAGGCAGGAATGGCAGCTTGACGTTCCTGGTTACAGGGTTTTCAGACGAGATAGAGGGGGGGATAAAAAAGAGGGGGGGACAATTTTGGTTAAAGAAACAATTACAGCTGTGAGGAGGGATGACATATTAGTAGGATCATCAAATGAGGCCATATGGGTTGAGCTAAAGAACAAGGGGCAGTCACACTGCTGCGAGTGTACTATCGACCCCCAAACAGTCAGAGGGAGATAGAAGAGCAAATATGTTGGCAAATTTCTGAGAAGTTCAAAAACAATAGGGCAGTAATAGTAGGGATTTCAACTACCCTAATATTAACTGGGATACAATCAGTGTAAAAGGTATAGAGGGTGCAGAATTCTTAAATTGCATTCAGGAGAACTTTTTTAGCCAGAACATAGCAAACCCAAGAAGAGGCAGTTACATAGAAACATAGAAAATAGGAGCAGGAGTAGGCCATACGGCCCTTCGAGCCTGCTCCACCATTCAATCAGATCATGGCTGATCCTCTATCTCAATACCATATTCCCGCTCTCTCCCCATACCCCTTGATGCCTTTTGTGTCTGGAAATCTATCTAGCTCCTTCTTAAATATATTCAGTGACTTGGCCTCCACAGCCTTCTGTGGTAGAGAATTCCACAGGTTCACCACCCTCTGAGTGAAGACATTTCTCCTCATCTCAGTCCTAAATGTTCCACCCCGTATCCTGAGACTGTGACCCCTCGTTCTGGACCCCCCCCAGCCAGGGGAAACATCCTCCCTGCATCCAGTCTGTCTAGCCCTGTCAGAATTTTATATATTTCAATGAGATAGTTCTGGATTTAGTTTTAGGAAATGAGGCTGGGCAGGTAGAAGGAGTATCAGAGGGAGAGCATTTTGGTGGCAGTGATCATTATTCAGTTAGATTTAGCATAGTTATGGAAAAGGATACAGATAGAACAGGCTCATTTTCAGCCAGTGCGGACATGATGGGCCGAATGGCCTCCTTCTGTGCTGTAAATGTTCTATGATTCTATGATTTACAGGCGAGACGCTTCCTGTTAAGTAGATTTCAGCAGCCCAGATTTGCAGCCCTTTCTGAGAGACCGTCAGAGCTCCAGAGTGGGTCGGTGTTTGTGTAGCTTTAGCTCAATTGTTCCAAGGTCATTGTCCCACTGTAATGAAGGCTGTGTGAATCAGGTTGGTCAGCTAACCTGAACCAGTCAGTCTTCACCCACTCATTTCAGAATATTAGCTCAAAAGTTGTGTTCGGGCGATGTGGGGAGGGTCACTGAGTGAGCATGTGAGGGAGCTGGATTAACATCAGTAGAGATACAGTCAGTAACACAGGGCGCTGGGGGGAGAGGTTACTGAGTGACAGTGTGAGGGAGCTGGATTAACATCAGTAGAGATACAGTCAGTAACACAGGGCGCTGGGGGGAGAGGGGTTACTGAGTGACAGTGTGAGGGAGCTGGATTAACATCAGTAGAGATACAGTCAGTAACACAGGGCGCTGGGGGGAGAGGGGTTACTGAGAGACAGTGTGAGGGAGAGGGATTAACATCAGTAGAGATACAGTCAGTAACACAGGGCGCTGGGGGGAGAGGGGTTACTGAGTGACAGTGTGAGGGAGAGGGATTAACATCAGTAGAGATACAGTCAGTAACACAGGGCGCTGGGGGAGAGGGGTTACTGAGTGACAGTGTGAGGGAGAGGGATTAACATCAGTAGAGATACAGTCAGTAACACAGGGCGCTGGGGAGAGAGGGGTTACTGAGTGACAGTGTGAGGGAGCTGGATTAACATCAGTAGAGATAGTCAGTAACACAGGGCACTGGGGGGAGAGGGGTTACTGAGTGACAGTGTGAGGGAGAGGGATTAACATCAGTAGAGATACAGTCAGTAACACAGGGCGCTGGGGGGAGAGGGGTTACTGAGTGACAGTGTGAGGGAGAGGGATTAATATCAGTGGAGATACAGTCAGTAACACAGGGCGCTGGGGGAGAGGGGTTACTGAGTGACAGTGTGAGGGAGAGGGATTAACATCAGTAGAGATACAGTCAGTAACACAGGGCGCTGGGGGGAGAGGGGTTACTGAGAGACAGTGTGAGGGAGAGGGATTAACATCAGTAGAGATACAGTCAGTAACACAGGGCGCTGGGGGGAGAGGGGTTACTGAGTGACAGTGTGAGGGAGAGGGATTAACATCAGTAGAGATACAGTCAGTAACACAGGGCGCTGGGGGGAGAGGGGTTACTGAGTGACAGTGTGAGGGAGAGGGATTAACATCAGTAGAGATACAGTCAGTAACACAGGGCGCTGGGGGGAGGGGTTACTGAGTGACAGTGTGAGGGAGGGGGATTAACATCAGTAGAGATACAGTCAGTAACACAGGGCGCTGGGGGGGTGAGGGGTTACTGAGTGACAGTGTGAGGGAGAGGGATTAACATCAGTAGAGATACAGTCAGTAACACAGGGCGCTGGGGAGAGAGGGGTTACTGAGTGACAGTGTGAGGGAGAGGGATTAACATCAGTAGAGATACAGTCAGTAACACAGGGCGCTGGGGGGAGAGGGGTTACTGAGTGACAGTGTGAGGGAGAGGGATTAACATCAGTAGAGATACAGTCAGTAACACAGGGCGCTGGGGGAGAGGGGTTACTGAGTGACAGTGTGAGGGAGAGGGATTAACATCAGTAGAGATACAGTCAGTAACACAGGGCGCTGGGGAGAGAGGGGTTACTGAGTGACAGTGTGAGGGAGAGGGATTAACATCAGTAGAGATACAGTCAGTAACACAGGGCGCTGGGGGAGAGGGGTTATTGAGTGACAGTGTGAGGGAGAGGGATTAACATCAGTAGAGATACAGTCAGTAACACAGGGCGCTGGGGGGAGAGGGGTTACTGAGTGACAGTGTGAGGGAGAGGGATTAACATCAGTAGAGATACAGTCAGTAACACAGGGCGCTGGGGGAGAGGGGTTACTGAGTGACAGTGTGAGGGAGAGGGATTAACATCAGTAGAGATACAGTCAGTAACACAGGGCGCTGGGGAGAGAGGGGTTACTGAGTGACAGGCAATCACATCCCTTAGGTTAGGTAGTAGTTTAGATTCATTCAGTGGTCGAGGAACAGGAGGACGAGACTGCGAGACAGGAAGGTGTGGGGACCCAGGATGTAATGATGGAGAAGGCTCAGCCCCTGACCTTGTCCAACAGGTACTGTATGGATGAGAACAAAGGCTGCAGGGAGGATGGGCAAACTGACCACAGCATCGTGGTACAGGGGGCCATTCAAGTGGGGGGAGTAAAAAGGAATGTGGTAATGGTGGGAGACAGTACAGTCAGGGGGATAGGTACTGTTCTCTGCAGCCACGACCGGGGTCCTGAAGGCTGCGTTGCCTGCTCAATGCCAGGGTTAAGGACGTCTCCTCGTGGCTGGAAAAGAACTTGGAGCATGAGGGGGAGGATCCAGTTTTCGTGGTCCACGTAGGAACCAACAACATAGGTAGAACTAAGAATGAGGGTCTGCTGAGGGAGTTTGAGGAAATCGGGACCACATTAAAACGCAGAATCTCAAAAGGTAATAATCTCTGGATTACTACCTGAGCCACGTGCAAATTGGCATAAGGACAAACAGGTCAGAGAGTTCAATGAGTGGCTCAAAGAGTGGTGTGGGAGACAGGGGTTTCAATTCATGGGGCACTGGTACCAGTACTGGGGAAAGAGGGAGCTGTTCCGATGGGACGTGCTCCACTTTAACGGAATTGGGACCAGTGTCCCGGTGAATCGAATAACTAGGGCTTTAAACAGGGCTTTAAACTAAAAGGGGGGTGGGGTGGAAGGGCAGGTGAGGGGAAATTTAGAAATCTAACGAGCAACAGAGCAGTGTAGTGGCTGGGCACTTAAGCAAAGTGTGACAGGAAGGGACAGAGAGTTTAACATTAATAGTGCATCAGCGAATAAGCTCAAAGCAGGGAAAAATGGTAAAAACTTAAAATGAAAGGTTCTTTATCTGAATGCATGAAGAATTCTTAACAAGATAGACGAATTAGAGATAAATGGGTTTGATCTCATAAACATCACAGAGACGTGGTTGCAAGGTGACCAAGGTTGGAAACTAAATATTCCAGGGTACTTGATATTTCGAAAAGACAGGCAGAATGGAAAAGGAGGGGTAGGGGGGAGCCCTGATAATAAAGGATGAGATAAAGACAGTGGTGAGAGAGGATCTTGGTTCAGAAGATCAGGAAGTAGAATCAGAATGGGTGGAAATAAGAAATAACAAGGGGCAGAAAACACTGGTGGGAGTAATTTATAGGCCCCCTAACAGTAGCGATACCATTGGAAAGAGCATTAATCAAGAAATAATAGGAGCTCGTAACAAAGGTAACACAATAATCGTAGGGAATTTTAGTCTTCATATAGACTGGGCAAATCAAATTGGGAAAGGCAGTTTGGAGGACGAGTTCATGGAATGTATTCGAGACAGTTTCCTAGAACAATACGTCATGGAACCAACCAGGGAACGGGCTATTTTGGATCTTGTAATGTGTAGTGAGATAGGGTTAATTAGTAATCTCACAGCAAAGGATCCTCTGGGGAAGAGTGATCATAATATAATTAATTTCACATTGAATGCGAGAGTGATGTATTTAAGTCCGAAATTAGAGTCTTAAACTTAAATAAAGCCAATTACATGGTATGAGGGGTGAATTGGCTATGGTAGAATGGGAAATCAGATTAAAAGATATGATGGTAGATAAGCAATGGCAAACATTTCAATGGCAAACATTTAAAGAAATATTTCAATATTCCAATCTTCCATTCAGAAATAAAAACCCCATGGGAAAAGTGATTCATCTGTGGATAATTAAAGAAGTTAATGACAGTATTAGATTAAAAGAAGAGACATATAATGTTGCGAAAGAGAGTAGTAAGCCTGAGGATTGGGAAAGTTTTAGAAACCAGCAAAGGATGACCAAAAAATTGTTAAAAAGGGAGAAAATAGAATATGAAAGTAAACCAGCAAGAAATATTAAAGCAGATTGTAAGAGCTTCTACATGGGTAAGATGGGTATAGAGGGATATGGGCCAAGTGCAGGCAATTGGGACTAGCTTAGTGGTATAAACTGGGCGACATGGACATGTTGGGCCGAAGGGCCTGTTTCCATGTTGTAACTTCTATGATTCTATGATTCTAAGTGTGCAAAAAGGAAGAGAGTAGCAAAAGTAAACGTGGTCCTTTAAAGGCTGAGACAGGAGAAATTATAATGGGGGATTAAGGAAATGGCAGAGACATTAAACAAATATTTTGCATCTGTCTTCACAACAGAAGACACAAAAAAGCAAACCAGAAATAGTGGGGAACCAAGGGGTAAATGAGAGTGAGGAACTTAAAGTAATTAATATCAGTAGAGAAAAAGTACTGGAGAAACTAGAGAGACTAAAAGCCAATAAATCCGCTGGACCTGATGGCCTACATCCTAGGGTTCTAAAAGAGGTGGCTGCAGAGATAGTGGATGCATTGGTTGTGGTCTTCCAAAATTTCCTAGATTCTAGAACAGTCATAGTGGATTGAAAGGTAGCAAATATAACCCCACTATTCAAGACAGGAGTGAGAGGGAAAACAGGGAACTACAGGCCAGTTAGCCTGACATCAGTTGTGGGGAAAATGCTGGAATCCATTATTAAGGAAGTGGTAACAAGGCACTTAGAAAAACATAATAGGCAGAGTCAACATGGTTTTATGAAAGGGAAATCATGTTTGACAAATTTATTAGAATTTTTTGAGGATGTAACTAACTAGCAGGGTAAATAAAGGGGAACCAGTGGATGTCGTATATTTGGATTTTCAAAAGACATTCAATAAGGTGCCACATAAAAGGTTGTTGCACAAGGTAAGGGCTCATGGGATTGGGGGTAATATATGAGCATGGATAGAGGATTGGTTAAAGGACAGAGAACAGAGAGTAGGGATAAACAAGTCATTCTTACGTTGGCAGGCTGTAACTAGTGGGGTGCCACAAGGATCAGTGCTTGGGCCTCAGCTATTTACAATCTATATTAATGACTTAGATGAAGGGACCGAGTGTAATGTATCCAAGTTTGCTGATGATACAAAACTAGGTGGGAAAGTAAGCTGTGAGGAGGACACAAAGGGCATCATTTTAGCCCAGAGCCGGGATGGGGGCGAGGGTTGAATTGCGGATGGTTTTCCCGGACGTCCTTATGATTTTGACATAAGGATGTCTTTTTGTTGTTGGTTTACGGTCCTACTCCAGGTGTGGTCTCATCAAAGCCCTGTACAATTGTAGTAAAACTTCCTTACTTTTGTACTCCAACCCCCTTGCCTGTGCCTTTATAGCACAGCTTGTGGGCCCGGAGGAGCATGAGTGCTTGCCCCAGGCCCAACAAGCCTACCTGCAGTGACCATACCCTCCATGATCACGGACACGCCTCCAATGATCTCCGACCACCCCTGATTGACAGGTTGGTATCAGTTGGACAGGAGAAGAGCAAGGAAGAGGTAAGTGAACAGATAAGTCTTAGATTGTATGGATGGGGGCATCGGCAGGCATGGGAGGCATAGGGGTCACCGGAGTGGGGGGAGACGGTCATCAGGGGAGAGGGAGGTTAGTCATTAGTGGGGGGTCAGGATCGGGGATCATTGTGGGGGTTGCAATCATTGGTGAGGAGGGAGGACGTCACGATCATTGAGGGGGGATGGTCGGACATCATTGGAGGTGAGTCTAGAACTAGGGGGCATAGTCTCAGGATAAGGGGTCGGATATTTAGGACTGAGATGAGGAGGAATTTCTTCACTCAGAGGGTCGTGAATATTTGGAATTCTCTCCCCCAGAGGGTGGTGGATGCTCAGTCGTTGAGTATATTCAAGGCTGAGATCAATAGTTTTTTGGGCTCCAGGGGAATCATGGGATATGGGGATCAGGTCTGAAAGCGGAGTTGAGGTCAAAGGTCTGCCATGATCTGATTGAATGGTGGGGCAGGCTCGAGGGGCAGTATGGCCTACACCCACTCCTATTTCTTATGTTCTTATTAGACTGGGTGGGATATCAAAGGGAATGAGCAGGAGAGTGGGATTAGACTGGGTGGGATATTAAAGGGTGTGGGGAGTGAGCAGGAGAGGGGGATTAGACTGGGTGGGATATTAAAGGGTATGGGGAGTGAGCAGGAGAGGGGGATTAGACTGGGTGGGATATTAAAGGGTATGGGGAGTGAGCAGGAGTGGGGGATTAGACTGGGTGGGATATTAAAGGGTGTGGGGAGTGAGCAGGAGAGTGGGATTAGACTGGGTGGGATATTAAAGGGTGTGGGGAGTGAGCAGGAGAGTGGGATTAGACTGGGTGGGATATTAAAGGGTGTGGGGAGTGAGCAGGAGAGTGGGATTAGACTGGGTGGGATATTAAAGGGTATGGGGAGTGAGCAGGAGAGTGGGATTAGACTGGGTGGGATATTAAAGGGTATGGGGAGTGAGCAGGAGTGGGGGATTAGACTGGGTGGGATATTAAAGGGTGTGGGGAGTGAGCAGGAGAGTGGGATTAGACTGGGTGGGATATTAAAGGGTGTGGGGAGTGAGCAGGAGAGTGGGATTAGACTGGATGGGATATTAAAGGGTATGGGGAGTGAGCAGGAGAGTGGGATTAGACTGGGTGGGATATTAAAGGGTATGGGGAGTGAGCAGGAGAGTGGGATTAGACTGGGTGGGATATTAAAGGGTATGGGGAGTGAGCAGGAGTGGGGGATTAGACTGGGTGGGATATTAAAGGGTGTGGGGAGTGAGCAGGAGAGTGGGATTAGACTGGGTGGGATATTAAAGGGTGTGGGGAGTGAGCAGGAGAGGGGGATTAGACTGGGTGGGATATTAAAGGCTATGGGGAGTGAGCAGGAGAGGGGGATTAGACTGGGTGGGATATTAAAGGCTATGGGGAGTGAGCAGGAGAGGGGGATTAGACTGGGTGGGATATTAAAGGGTATGGGGAGTGAGCAGGAGAGTGGGATTAGACTGGGTGGGATATTAAAGGGTATGGGGAGTGAGCAGGAGAGTGGGATTAGACTGGGTGGGATATTAAAGGGTATGGGGAGTGAGCAGGAGTGGGGGATTAGACTGGGTGGGATATTAAAGGGTGTGGGGAGTGAGCAGGAGAGTGGGATTAGACTGGGTGGGATATTAAAGGGTGTGGGGAGTGAGCAGGAGAGTGGGATTAGACTGGGTGGGATATTAAAGGGTGTGGGGAGTGAGCAGGAGAGGGGGATTAGACTGGGTGGGATATTAAAGGCTATGGGGAGTGAGCAGGAGAGGGGGATTAGACTGGGTGGGATATTAAAGGCTATGGGGAGTGAGCAGGAGAGGGGGATTAGACTGGGTGGGATATTAAAGGCTATGGGGAGTGAGCAGGAGAGGGGGATTAGACTGGGTGGGATATTAAAGGGTGTGGGGAGTGAGCAGGAGAGTGGGATTAGACTGGGTGGGATATTAAAGGGTATGGGGAGTGAGCAGGAGAGTGGGATTAGACTGGGTGGGATATTAAAGGGTATGGGGAGTGAGGAGAGGAGGGGAATATTAAAGGGTGTGGGGAGAAAGACTGGGTGGTATATTTAAAGGTCTGGAGAGTGGGAACAGAATGGATCGGGTATAAAAGGGTGTGAGGTGTGAGCAGGAGTGTGATTGGACTGAGTATGATATTAAAGGGTAGAGGGAGTGAGCAGGGGAGTGCGATCAGACTGTTTTTTTTCCATTCGTTCACGGGATGTGGGCGTCGCTGGCGAGGCCAGCATTTATTGCCCATCCCTAATTGCCCTTGAGAAGGTGGTGGTGAGCCGCCGCCTTGAACCGCTGCAGTCCGTGTGGTGAAGGTTCTCCCACAGTGCTGTTAGGAAGGGAGTTCCAGGATTTTGACCCAGCGACAATGAAGGAACGGCGATATATTTCCAAGTCGGGATGGTGTGTGACTTGGAGGGGAACGTGCAGGTGGTGTTGTTCCCATGTGCCTGCTGCTCTTGTCCTTCTAGGTGGTAGAGGTCGCGGGTTTGGGAGGTGCTGTTGAAGAAGCCTTGGCGAGTTGCTGCAGTGCATCCTGTGGATGGTGCACACTGCAGCCACAGTGCGCCGGTGGTGAAGGGAGTGAATGTTTAGGGTGGTGGATGGTGTGCCAATCAAGCGGGCTGCGTTGCCCTGGATGGTGTCGAGCTTCTTGAGTGTTGTTTGAGCTGCACTCATCCAAGCAAGTGGAGAGTATTCCATCACACTCCTGACTTGTGCCTTGTCAATGGTGGAAAGTCTTTGGGGAGTCAGGAGGTGAGTCACTCGCCGCAGAATACCCAGCCTCTGACCTGCTCTTGTAGCCACAGTATTTATTTGGCTGGTCCAGTTAAGTTTCTGGTCAATGGTGACCCCCAGGATGTTGATGGTGGGGGATTCGGCGATGGTAATGCCGTTGAATGTCAAGGGCAGGTGGTTAGACTCTTTCTTGTTGGAGATGGTCATTGCCTGGCACTTGTCTGGCGCAAATGTTACTTGTCACTTAATATTTGTCCATGTCTTGCTGCATGCAGGCTCGGACTGCTTCATTATCTGAGGGGTTGCGAATGGAACTGAACACTGTGCAATCATCAACGAACATCTCCATTTCTAACCTTATGATGGAGGGAAGGTAATTGATGAAGCAGCTGAAGATGGTTGTGCCTAGGACATTGCCCTGAGGAACTCCTGCAGCAATGTCCTGGGGCTGAGATGATTAGCCTCCAACAACCACGACCATCTTCCTTTGTGCTAGGTTTGACTCCAGCCACTGGAGAGTTTTCCCCCTGATTCCCATTGACTTCAATTTTACTAGGGCTCCTTGGTGCTACACTCGGTCAAATGCTGCCTTGATGTCAAGGGCAGTCACTGATGGCCTACATCCTAGGGTTCTGGAAGAGGTGGCTGCAGAGATAGTGGAAGCATTGGTTTGGATCTTCCAGAATTCCCTAGATTCTAGAACAGCCATAGCGGATTGGAAGGTAGCAAATGTAACACCACTATTCAAGAAAGGAAGGCGAGAGAAAACCAGGAACGACAAGCCAGTTAGCCTGAAAATAGTAGTCGAGAAAGTGCTGGAATCTATTATTAAGGATGTGGTAATGGGGCACTTAGAAAATCATAATATGATTAGGCAGAGTCAACATGGTTTTATGAAAGGGAAATTGTGTTTGACAAATTTATTCGAGTTTTTTGAGGGTGTAACTAGCAGGGTAGATAAAGGGGAACCAGTGGATGTAGTGTATTTGGATTTTCAAAAAACATTCGATAAGGTGCCACATAAAAGGTTGTTACTCAAGATTAGGGCTCATGGGGTTGGGGGTAATATATTAGCATGGATAGAGGATTGGTTAACGGACAGGAAACAGAGAGTAGGAATAAATGGGTCATTCTCAGGTTGGCAGGCTGTAACTAGTGGGGTGCCGCAAGGATCAGTGATTGGGCCTCAGCTATTTACAATCGATATCAATGACTTAGATGAAGGGACCGAGTGTAATGTATCCAAGTTTGCAGACTATAGAATGCGAGGTGGGAAACTAAGCTGTGAGGAGGACACAGAGTCTGCAAAGGGATATAAACAGGTTAAGTGAGTGGGCGAGAAGGTGGCAGATGGAGTATAATGTGGGGAAATGTGAGGTTATTCACTTTGTTAGGAAGAATAGAAAAATGGAATATTTTTTAAATGGTGAGAAACTATTAAATGTTGGTGTTCAGAGAGATTTTGTTGTCCTTGTACACAAACCATAGAAAGTTACCAGAATGTTAACACAGAAAGTAGAGCAAGCAATTAGGAAGGCAAATGGTATGTTGGCCTTTATTGCAAGGGGGTTGGAGTATAAGAGTAAGGAAGTCTTGCTGCAATTGTACAGGGCTTTGGTGAGACCACACCTGGAGTACTGTGTACAGTTTTGGTCTCCTTACCTAAGGAAGGATATACTTGCCTTAGAGGCGGTGCAACGAAGGTTCACCAGATTAATTCCTGGGATGAGCGGGTTGTCCTGTAAGGAGAGGTTGAGTAGAATGGGCCTATATTCTCTGGAGATTAGAAGAATGAGAGATGATCTCATTGAAACATATAAGATTCTGAGAGGGCTTGACAGGGTAGATGCTCAGAGGCTATTTCCCCTGGCTGGAGAGTCTAGAACTAGGAGACATAATCTCAGGATAAGGGATCGGCCATTTAGGACTGAGATGAGGAGGAATTTCTCCACTCAGAAGGTTGTGAATATTTGGAATTCTCTCCCCCAGAGGGCTGTGGATGCTCAGTCGTTGAGTATATTCAAGGCTGAGATCAATAGATTTTTGGACACTAAGGGAATCAATGGATATGGGGATCGGACGGGAAAATGGAATTGAGGTCGAAGATCAGCCATGATCTGATTGAATGGCGGAGCAGGCTCGAGGGGCCATATGGCATACCCCTGCTCCTATTTCTTATGTCCTCATATTCTTATTAGGCAAGATGGAATATTAAAGGAAATGGGGAGAAATCAGGAGTATAGGATTAGACTGGTTGGAATATTAAAGGGTATGGGGAGTGAGCAGGAGAGTGGGATTAGACTGGGTGGGATATTAAAGGGAGTGAGCAGGAGAGTGGGATTAGACTGGGTGGGATATTAAAGGGAGTGAGCAGGAGAGGGGGATTAGACTGGGTGGGATATTAAAGGGAGTGAGCAGGAGAGGGGGATTAGACTGGGTGGGATATTAAAGGGAGTGAGCAGGAGAGGGGGATTAGACTGGGTGGGATATTCAAAAAGTATGGGGAGTGGGATTAGATGGATGGGATATTAAAGGAAATGGGAAGAGATCAGGAGAGTTGGATTAGACTGGGTGGGATATTTAACGATATGGGAAGTGAGCCGGAGAGTGGGATTAGACTCGTGTTGATATCTCTTTATTGCGTCGCCCCTCCCGATCTCTGTAACCTCCTCCATCCCTACAACCCTCCGAGAACTCTATTTTCCTCCAATTCTGGCCTCATTTACCCCTCTCCCCTCGCCCCACCATTGGTGACCTTCCACCATCCAGGACATAAACTATGGAATTCCCTCCCTAAACCTCTCTGCCATTCCACCTCTCCTCCGTTAAGACTCGCCCTCTTTGACCAAGCTTTTGATCACCTGCCCTGATATCTCCTTATTTGGCTTAGCATTCCTTTTTGTCTGCTTGCAGCTCTGTGCAATGCCTTAGGATGTTTTGATGTCATCTAGTGGCACTATGGTTTGGTTTAGGCTTGGCCACAGTCTGTGCTTTGCTCCTGATTAATCTGGGCGAATGCTGCAAAAATTCAATGTTAATCCCCATTTGCTTTTCCCTGTGCCACCCATTCCCTAATGAATTGGACATGAAAGTTTTACTCAGTACTTACCATCACCCAGGAACTGTAACAGGGCCAGATCAATGGCTCTCTTCCATTTGGAGCTTTTCTGCAGAGCTATCCCATAGCCAGTCGTTGCAAACACCTTCCCGCTCCCGATAGTGACAAGTTTGCAGCCCTCATCCTTCCCAGCCATGTAATTGAGAACAGCTGCATCGTAAATAAAGGCATCAAGCCTCCTGCAAGAGGGAAAATACATCAATTGGAAAAAGTGCTGATTGGTGTTAGGAAATAGGAACAGGAGTAGATTGACCAGTCACTCTCTGAAATATTGTTTAGGAAATAGGAACAGGAGTAGCCCATTCAGCCCCTTGAGCCTAATTGACATTCAATTAGATCATGGATGATCTCTATATGCGTTCTCATTTTTGTTAACAGTCTCTTATGTGGAACTTTATCGAATGTCTTCTGGAAGTCGTATTAATAACATCTATAGATTTATTAATGTAATAAATAAATATATGATATAATTAATATAATATATAATATAGATTTACTAGAATGGTACCAGGACTTCAGTTATGTGGAGAGAATGGAGAAGCTGGGATTAGAGCAGAGAAGGTTAAAGGGAGATTTAATAGAGGTGTTCAAAATCATGAATGGTTTTGATACAGTAAATAAGGAGAAACTGTTTCCAGCGGCAGAAGGGTCAGTAACCAGAGGACACAGATTTAAGGTGATTGGCAAAAGAGCCAGAGGTGACATGAGGAAACATTTTTTTACGCAGTGGGTTATGATCTGGAATTCACTGCCTGAAAGGGTGGTGGAAGCAGATTCAATAATAACTTTCAAAACAACAGGGGCCTCCGTGTCCAGCAGTGAACAACAGGGGGCTCTGTGTCCAGCAGTGACCAGCAGGGGGTGCCATGACCAGCAGTGACCAGCAGGGGGGGGTGCCGTGACCAGCAGGGGGGCTCTGTGTCCAGCAGTGACCAGCAAGGCACTCTGTGACCAGCAGTGAACAACAGGGGGCTCCGTGACCAGCAGGGGGCTCTGTGTCCAGCAGTGACCAGCAGGGGGCGCTGTGACCAGCAGGGGATTCTGTGACCAGCAGGGGGCTCCGTGTCCAGCAGTGACCAGCAGGGGGCGTCATGTCCAGCAGTGACCAGCAGGGGGCTCCGTGTCCAGCAGTGACCAGCAAGGGGGCGCTGTGACCAGCAGGGGATTCTGTGACCAGCAGGGGGCTCCGTGTCCAGCAGTGACCAGCAGGGGGCGTCATGTCCAGCAGTGAACAACAGGGGGCTCCGTGACCAGCAGGGGGCTCTGTGTCCAGCAGTGACCAGCAGGGGGCGCTGTGACCAGCAGGGCGGTCTGTGACCAGGAGGGGGTTCTGTGATAGAATAACATCAGCTTACATTGATATATGATGTGGAGATGCCGGTGATGGACTGGGGTTGACAATTGTAAACAATTTTACAACACCAAGTTAACTCCGAAAGCTTGTGAATTTAAAATAAAATTGCTGGACTATAACTTGGTGTTGTAAAATTGTTTACAATTGTCAACCCCAGTCCATCACCGGCATCTCCACATCATGACTACCATCGACACCACAAACTGCCGGCTCACAGTGGAAAGGATATCCAAGTCCGAAAGCTTGTGAATTTAAAATAAAATTGCTGGACTATAACTTGGTGTTGTAAAATTGTTTACATTTATATAGGAACAGGATTAGGCCATTTATCCCATCGAGCCTGTTCTATCATTCAATGATGGGATGGTTCTCCTTACAGCAGAGAAGGTTAAGGGGAAATTTGATAGAGGTGTTCAAGATCATAAACGGTTTTGACAGAGTTAAATATGGAGAAACCGTTTCCAGTGGCAGAAGGGTCAGTAACCAGAGGACACAGATTTACGGTGATCGGCAAAAGAGCCAGAGAAGACATGAGGAAATGTTTTTTTATGCAGCGAGTTTTAATGATCTGGAATGTGCTGCCTGAAAAGGTGGTGGAAGCAGAGTCAATAATAACTTTCAAAAGGGAATTGGATAAATATTTGAAGGGAAAAAATTTACAGGACTATGGGGAAAGAGCGGGGAATGGAACTAATTGTATAGCTCTTTCAAAGAGCCAGCACAGGCACGATGGGCCGAATGGCCTCCTCCTGTCCTGTACCCACTATGATACTATGATACTTCATGGCTGATCTGGATCCTACCTCCCTTGGCTCCATATCCCTTAACTAGCAAAAATCTATCGATCTCAGATTTAACATTATTAATTGAGCTAGCATCTACTGCTTCTAGTGGGAGGGAGTTCCACACTTCTCCCACCCTTTGCGTGAAGAAATGTTTCCTAACTTCTCTCCTGAATGGCCTGGCTCTGATTTTAAGGTTATGTCCCTTTGTCTTAGACTACTCCACCAGCAAGAAGCCTTTCTCTCTATCTACACCATCAATTCCTTTCAAAATCCTAAAAACCTCAATCAAATCACCCCATAACTTTCTATATTCCCGGGAATACAAGCCCAGTGTCTGTAATCTCTCCTCATAATTTAACCCTTGGAGCCCTGGTAACATTCGGGTGAATCTGCACTGCACTCCTTCCAAGGCCAATCTATCCTTTCTAAGGTGCGGTGTCCAGAACTGTACACAGTGCTCCAGATGTGGTTTAGCCAGTGCTTTGTAAAGCTGTAGCAAAACTTCCTCCTCTTTATATTCTGGATGTAAAGGCTCCATTAGCCTTTCTGATCATTTTTTGCACCGACCACTACATTTTAGTGATTGGTACATGGACCCCTAAATCTTTTTGGACCTCCACTGTTCCTAGCTTTTCACCATGTATCCTGTTTTGGTCCAAAATGGATGACCTCTAAAATAGAGGTTCTAAATTGGGGGAAGGCCGATTTTAATAGGATAAGGCAGGATCTGGCCAAAATGGACTGGGATCAGCTGCTTGTAGGAAAATCCGCATCGGAGCAATGGGAGTCTTTCAGAAGGGAGATTGAGACCATAAAATGGCAACATGTTCCCGTAAAGGTCAAGGGTGGTTCCAAGAACTCCAGGGAACCTTGGATGTCAGGGGATATAGGAGAATGGATGAGGAAAAAAAGGAGGGCTTTTGGCAGATACAAAAGGCTAAAGACGGAGGAAGCCCTAGAGGAGTACAAAAAGTGCAGGGGGATACTTAAAAAAGAAATTAGGAGATCAAGGAGGGGCCATGAAATAACACTGGCGAGCAAAATAAAGGAAAATCCTAAGATGTTTTATAAGTATATAAAGGGTAAGAGGATGACTAGGGAAAAAATAGGGCCCATTAGGGACAAAAATGGCAATCTGTGTGTGGAGCCGGCAGATGTAGGAGGGGTTCTAAATGAATTTTTTGCATCTGTTTTCACTATGGAGAAGGACGACGTAGACATAGAAATACGACAGGGGGACTGTGATATACTCGAACATATTAACATCGAGCGGGAGGAGGTATTGGCGGTTTTAGCAGGCCTAAAAATGGATAAATCCCCAGGCCCGGACGAAATGTATCCCAGGCTACTGTGTGAGGCAAAGGAGGAGATTGCGGGGGCTCTGACACATATATTCAGAACCTCTCTGGCCACAGGGGATGTGCCAGAGGACTGGAGAACCGCTAATGTAATACCATTATTCAAGAAGGGGAGTAGGGAAAAACCGGGGAACGACAGGCCAGTGAGCCTAACATCAGTGGTAGGAAAATTATTGGAAAAAATTCTGAAGGACAAAATTAATCTCCACTTGGAGAAGCAAGGATTAATCAGGGATAGTCAACATGGCTTTGTCAAGGGAAGATCATGTCTGACTAATTTGATTGAATTTTTTGAGGGGGTGACTAGGCGTGTGGATGAGGGTAACGCAGTGGATGTGGTATACATGGATTTCAGTAAGGCCTTCGATAAAGTCCCCCACAGGAGACTGGTCAAGAAGGTACGAGCCCATGGAATCCAGGGTGCCTTGGCACTTTGGATACAAAACTGGCTTAGTGGCAGAAGGCAGAGGGTGATGGTCGAAGGTTGTTTTTGTGACTGGAAGCCTGTGGCCAGTGGGGTACCGCAGGGATTGGTGCTGGGTCCCTTGCTGTTTGTGGTCTACATTAATGACTTGGATATGAATGTAAAAGGTATGATCAGTAAGTTCACTGATGATACAAAAATTGGTAGGGTGGTAAATAGCGAGGAGGATAGCCTCAGTCTGCAGGACGATATAGATGGGTTGGTCAGATGGGCGGAACAGTGGCAAATGGAATTTAACCCGGAAAAGTGCGAGGTGATGCACTTTGGAGGGACTAACAAGGCAAGGGAATACACAATGAATGGGAGGACCCTAGGCAAGACAGAGGGTCAGAGGGATCTTGGTGTGCAAGTTCACAGATCCCTGAAGGCGGCGGAACAGGTAGATAAGGTGGTAAAGAAGGCATATGGGATACTTGCCTTTATTAGCCGAGGCATAGAATATAAGAGCAAGGAGGTTATGATGGAGCTGTATAAAACATTGGTTAGGCCACAGCTGGAGTACTGTGTGCAGTTCTGGTCGCCACACTACAGGAAGGATGTGATCGCTTTGGAGAGGGTGCAGAGGAGATTCACCAGGATGTTACCAGGGCTGGAGCGCTTCAGCTATGAAGAGAGACTGGGAAGATTGGGTTTGTTTTCCTTGGAGCAGAGGAGGCTGAGGGGGGACATGATTGAGGTGTACAAAATTATGAGGGGCACAGATAGGATGGATACTAAGGAGCTTTTTCCCTTCGTTGAGGGTTCTATAACAAGGGGACATAGATTCAAGGTAAAAGGCGGGAGGTTTAGAGGGGATTTGAGAAAGAACTTTTTCACCCAGAGGGTGGTTGGAGTCTGGAACTCACTGCCTGAAAGGGTTGTGGAGGCAGGAACCCTCACAACATTCAAGAAGCATTTGGATGAGCACTTGAAATGCCATAGCATACAAGGCTACGGACCCAATGCTGGAATATGGGATTAGAGTAGACAGGGCTTGATGGCCGGCGCGGACACGATGGGCCGAAGGGCCTCTATCCGTGCTGTATAACTCTATGACTCTATGACCTCACACTTATCTGTATTGAAATCCATCTGCTGCAATCTATCAATGTCTCTTTGTAATTTCATGTCCCATCTTCACTATTATGCCACCAATCGTTGTGTCTTTGGCAAAGTTAGATATATACGTCACCTTAAAGTAGTAAAACACCCCAAGGTGCTTCACAGGAGTATTATAAGACAAAATTTGACACAAACCCACATCAATGGATCATGTTATGTTGCGGCATAGAAGGAGGCCATTCAGCCCATCATGCCTGTGCCGGCTCTTTGAAAGAGCTCTCCAATTATCCATTTCCCTGCTCTTTCCCCATAGCCTTGTAAATTTCTTCCCTTTAAGTATTTATCCAAATCCCTTTTGAAAGTTATTATTGAATCTGCTTCCACCCCCCTTTCAGGCCGTGCATTCCAGATCATAACTCGCTGTGTAAAAAAATGTTTCCTCATGTCGCCTCTGGCTCTTTTTCCGATCACCTTAAATCTGTCTCCTCTGGTTACCGACCTGTCTGCCACTGGAAACAGTTTCTCCTTATTTACTCTATCAGAACTGTTTATGATTTTGAACACCTCTATCAAATCTCCTCTTAACCTTCTCTGTTCTAAGGAGAATAATCCCAGCTTCTCCAGTCTCTCCACATAACTGAAGACCCTCATCCCTGGCACCATTCTAGTAAATCTCTTCTGCACCCTCTCTCAGGCCTTGACATCCTTCCTAAAGTGCGGTGCCCAGAATTGAACACAATACTCCAGCTGAGGCCTAACCAGTATTTTATTAAGGTTTAGCATAACTTCCTTGCATTTATACTCTATGCCTCTATTAATAAAGCCCAGGATCCAATATGCTTTTTTAACAGCGTTCTCAACTTGTCCTGCCAACTTCAAAGATTTGTGTACATGTCTCCCTGTTCCTGCACCCCTTTTTAAATTGTACCATTTAGTTTAAATTGCCTCTCCTCATTCTTCCTACTAAAATGAATCACTTCACACTTCTCTGCGTTAAATTTCATCTGCCATGTATCTGCCTATTTCACCAGTCTGTCTCTGTCCTCCTGAAGTCTGTTACTATCCTCCACATTGTTTATTACATTTCCGAGTTTTGTGTCATCTGCAGACTTTGAAATTATACCCTCTATACCCAAGTCCAGGTCATTAATATATATCATAAAGAGCAGTGGTCCTAATACTGACCCCTGGGAATACCACTGTATACTTCCCTTCAGTCTGAAAAACAACCGTTCATCACTACTCTCTGCTTTCTGTCCCAAGTCAATTTTGTATCCACGCTGTCACTGTCCCTTTAATCCCATGGGCTTTAATTTTGCTAACAAGTCTATTATGTGGCACTTTATCAGATGCCTTTTGAAAGTCCATACACAGAATATCAACCCTCTCCGTTACTTCATCAAAGAACTCAATCAAGTTAGTCAAACACTATTTTCCTTTAAAAATCCGTGCTGACCTTCATTTATTAGCACATTCTTTTGCAAGTGCCAATTTATTTTGTCCTGGATTACTGTCACAAAGTTTCCCCATCACCAACATTAGGCTGACTGGCCTGTCATTGTTGGGTTTATCACTCTCTCCTTTTTTGAACAGGGGTGTAACATTTGCAATCCTTCAGTCCTCTGGCACCACTCCCATATCTAATTGGAAGATTGTGACCAGAGCCTCCGCAATTTCCACCCTTACTTCCCTCAGTAATTTTTTTTGATTCATGGGATGTGGGCGTCGCTGGCGAGGCCAGCATTTATTGACCATCCCTAATTGGCCTCGAGGAGGTGGTGGTGAGCAGCCTTCTTGACAACTGAGTGACTTGCGAGGCCATTTCAGAGGGCAGTTAGAATCAACCACATTGCTGTGGGTCTGGAGTCAGATATAGGCCAGACCGGGTAAGGACGGCAGGATTCCTTCCCTAAAGGACATTAATGAACCAGATGGGTTTTTGCAACAATCCGGTAGTTTCTTGGACATGATTACTGATATTAGATTTTTATTCCAGTTTTTATATATTTAAATCAACTGAATTTAAATTCCCCAGCTGCCGTGGCAGGATTTGAACTCATGTCTCCTGATTATTTATCTAAGGGTACCCAAATACCTAGGATGCATCCTGTCTGGACTGGGCGATGTTTCTACTTTGAATACTGCCGATCTTTTAAGTACCTCCTCTTTATCTATTTTTATTCTATCCAATACACTACTACCTCCTCCTTTACTGCTACACATAAGGAGATATTAGGACAGGTGACCAAAAGCCTGGTCAAAGAGGTAGGTTTTAAGGACCGTCTTAAAGGAGGAGAGAGAGGGGGAGAGGTTTAGGGAGGGAATTCCAAAGCTTAGGGCCTAGGCAGCTGAAGGCACGGCCGCCAGTGGTGGAGCAATTAAAATCGGGGATGCCAGAGGCCAGAATTGAAGGAGCGCAGATAGGGAGGGGCGAGGCCATCAAGAGATTGGAACACAAGGATGAGAATTTTAAAATCGAGGTGTTACCAGACTGGGAGCCAATGTAGATCAGCCAGCACAGGGTGATCGGGACTTGGTGCGAGTTAGGATACAGGCAGCAGAGTTTTGGATGTGCTCAAATTTATGGAGGGTGGAAGATGGGAGGCCAGACAGGAGGGCATTGGAATAGTCCAGTCTGGAGGTAATAAAAGCAAGGATGAGGGTTTAAGCAGCAGATGGGCTGAGGCAGGGGCTGAGATGGACGATGTTACGTAGATGGAAGTTGGCGGTGTTGGTGATGGAGCGGGCATGGGGTCGGAAGCTCATCTCTGGGTCAAATAGGATGCCAAGGTTGTGAACAATCGGTTCAGCCTCAAATAACAACAACTACTTGCATTTATATAGCACCTTTAACGTAGTAAAATGTCCCAAGGCGTTTCACAGGAGCGATTATCCAACAAAATTTGACACCGAGCCACATAAGGAAATATTAGGACAGGTAACCAAAAGCTTGGTCAAAGAGGTAGGTTTTAAGGAGTGACTTAAAGGAGGAGAGAGAGGTGGAGAGGCAGAAAGGTTTAGGGAGGGAATTCCAGAGCTTCGGGCCCAGGCAGCTGAAGGTACAGCCACCAATGGTAGAGCGATGGAATCGGTGGCGAGGGAACGGAGTTTGTGGTGGGGACGAAGACAATGGCTTCGGTCTTCCCAATATTTAATTGGAGGAAATTTTTGCTCATCCACTACTGGATGTTGGACGAGCAGTGTGACAAATCAGGGAGAGAGGTGGTGGTGAGGTAGAGCTGGGTGTTGTACATGAGGAATCTGACATCAAGTCTTCGGATGATGTCGCCAAGGGGCAGCATGTAGATAAGAAATAGGACGGGGTCAAGGATAGATCCTTGGGGGACTCCAGAGGTAACGATGCAGGAGCGGGAAGAGAAGCCATTGCAGGTGATTCTCCGGCTACGACTGGATAGATAGGAATGGAACCAGGCGAGCGCAGTCCCACCCAGCTGGACAATGGAGGAGGATGGTGTGGTCAACCACGTCAAAGTTCTCAACAGAGAGGTAAACAATGTGGAGGATAGTAACAGACTTCAGGAGGACAGAGACAAACTGGTGAAATGGGCAGACACGTGGCAGATTAAATTTAATACAAAGAAGTGTGAAGTGATGTATTTTGGCAGGAGGAACGGGGAACGGCAATATAAACTAAATGGTACAATGTTAAAGGGGGTGCAGGAACAGAGACCTGGGGCTGAATTGATGTTAGAACTGGGAAGAGATTGGGGGTGGGGGGGGGGGGTTTCGGTTGGGAAACCTGGAATTAAGGGGTCTCGAGCATCGGTGGGGGTCTCAGACGTCGGGGGGAGGGATATCACGGACATCGGGGGGAATGATCTCAGGGGACGGGAGGGAGATCTCGGACGTCGGGGGGGAGGGAGATCTCGGACGTCGGGGGGGGAGGGAGATCTCGGACGTCGGGGGGGGAGGGAGATCTCGGACGTCGGGGGGCGGGATCTCGAGGGGAGGTGGGGGGGACGGAGATCTCGGACGTCGGGGGGGACGGAGATCTCGGACGTCGGGGGGGGACGGAGATCTCGGACGTCGGGGGGGACGGAGATCTCGGACGTCGGGGGTGGGGAGATCTCGGACGTCGGGGGGGAGGGAGATCTCGGACGTCGGGGGGGGGAACGGAGATCTCGGACGTCGGGGGGGACGGAGATCTCGGACGTCGGGGGGAGGGAGATCTCGGACGTCGGGGGGAGGGAGATCTCGGACGTCGGGGGGACGGAGATCTTGGACGTCGGGGTGGGGGGAGGAGATCTTGGATGTCGGAGGGGGCGGGAGATCTCGGACGTCGGGGGGGGGGGGGAGATCTCGGACGTCGGGGGGGACGGAGATCTCGGACGTCGGGGGGGAGGGAGATCTCGGACGTCGGGGGGGGGAGGGAGATCTCGGACGTCGGGGGGGAGGGAGATCTCGGACGTCGGGGGGGGGAGGGAGATCTCGGACGTCGGGGGGCGGGATCTCGAGGGGTGGTGGGGGGAATCTCGGACGTCGGTGAGGGGGGTCTCGGATGTTGGGGGGTCTTGGACATCTGGGGGGGGGAGGGGGGTTGGCCAATAGGGGAGATCTGATCGTGAGCTTTTTGGACCTGGAGGAAATACTCCTGCTCCTGCTGGCACAGAAAGAGACCCCCCCCAATGTCCGAGACTTCCCCCGATGTCCAACTCCCCACCTCCCTACTGATCTCCGACATCCCTCCACCCCCCCCCCCAACGATCAGCCCCCCATCCAACCCCCAGAGTGCAATAAGGGCACTTACCTCATGATCCGGCCCTTCTTGCCTCCTTTTCAGTAGTGAGATTCACGGGCCCCGAGAAACCCACGCTGGTGGGTGTTAAATTTAAACATCAGCAAAATTCAATTTAAAAAGACCTGTCTCATGAGGACGTTAATTGCTGCGAGAACTACTCGCCCGCCTGAACTAATTAGGGACCCGCCTCCAGCAAGCTTGTTACACAAACGCATCCAATCGTGCCTCCATTAAACCCAGAGGTGGGCCCATCGGAGCCGGGCTCCGGTCACACTCCAAAAATCAATTATTTTAATGACCCACCCGTCCCCAACCCACCCGTTTTTGGGGTTTAAAATCCCCCACCCGGGGTTTCACATTCACAAGTTGTTGAAGGTGCCAAGACAAGTTGTTAAAAAGCACATGGGATCCTGGGCTTTATAAATAGAGGCACAGAGTACAAAAGCAAGGAAGTTATACTAACCCTTTATAAAACACTGGTCAGGCCTCAGCTGGAGTATTGTGTCCAGTTCTGGGCACCGCACTTGTGAAGGATGTGAAGGCCTTAGAGAGGGTGCAGAAGAGATTTACTAGAATGATTCCAGGGATGAGGGACTGTAGTTATGTGGATAGACTGGAGAAGCTGGGGTTGTTCTCCTTGGAACAGAGAAGGTTGAGAGGAGATTTGATCGAGATGTTCAAAATCATGAAGGGTTTTGACAGAGTAAATAAGGAGGAACTGTTTCCAGTGGCAGAAGGATCGGTAACCAGAGGACACGGATTTAAGATACTTTGGTGAGGAAACATTTTTTTAAGCAGTGAGTTGTTATGATCTGGAATGCGCTGCCTGAAAGGGTGGTGGAAGCAGATTCAATAATAACTTTCAAAAGGGAATTGGTTAAATAGTTGAAAAGGAAAAAATATGCAGGGCTATGAGGAAAAAGCAGGGGAGTGGGACTAATTGGATAGCTCTTTCAAAGAGCAGGCACAGGCACGATGGGCCGAACAGTCTCCTTCTGTGCTGTAAGATTCTATGATTCTAACACAAACTGAGGCTGGATCTTGGGATCTTGCTGCTCTGTCTAAGTGAAACACTGGGATAGAATTTAATAAGGGAGGGAGGGAGAAACCAGGTAACCACAGACCTGCCAGTTTAACATGAATTGTGGGTAAGTTACTGGAATCTATCCTCAGGGACAGAGTGACTGAGCACCTGGACAAGTGTGAGCTGATCAGAGATTCAGCATAGATTTGTGAATCACAGAAGCATAGAAATTTAAGGCACAGAAGGAGGCCATTCGGCCCATCATGTCTGTGCTGACTGAAAAAGAGCTATCCAGCTTAATCTCACTTTCCAGTCCGTAGCCCTGTCGGTCACGGCACTTCAGGTGCACATCCAAGTACTTTTTAAATGAGTTGAGGGTTTCTGCCTCTCCCACCATCTCAGGCAGTGAGTTCCAGACAATCACCACCCTCTGGCTGAAAACATTCTCCTCAGCTCCCCTCTAATCCTTCTACCAAATACTTTGAATCTATGCCCCCTGGTTATTGACCCCTCCGCTAAGGGAAATAGGTCCTCCTTATCCACTCTATCTCGGCCCCTCATAATTTTATACACTTCAATTAAATCTCCCCTCAGCCTCCTCTATTCCAAAGAGAACAACCCCAGTCTATCTAATATTTCCTCATAGCTAAAATTCTCCAGTCCTGGCAACATCCTCGTAAATCTCCTCTGTACCCTCTCTAGTGCAATTACATCCTTCCTGTAATGTGGTGACCAGAACTGTACACAGTACTCAAGCTGTGTCCTAACCAGTGTTTTATACAGTTCCAGCATAACCTCCCTGCTCTTATATTCTGTGCCTCGGCTAATAAAGGAAAGTATTCCATATGCCTTCTTAACCCCCTTATCTACCTGTCCTGCCACCTTCAGGGATCTGTCGACATGCACTCCAAGGTCCCTCTGTTCCTCTACACCTCTCAGTATCCTCCCATTTATTGTGTACTCTCTTGCCTTGTTTGCTCTCCCCAAATGCATTACCTCACACTTCTCCAGATTGAATTCCATTTGCCACTTTTCTGCCCACCTGACCAGTCCATTGATATCTTCCTGCAGTCTACAGCTTTCCTCCTCACTATCAACCACACGGCCAATTTTTGTATCATCTGCAAATTTCTTGATCATGCCCCCACATTCAAGTCCAAATTATTAACATATACCACAAAAATCAAGGGACCCAGTACTGAGCCCTGTGGAATTCCACTGGAAACAGCCTTCCAGTCACAAAAACACCCGTCGACCAGCCAATTTTGGATCCAACTCGCCACTTTCCCTTGGACCCCATGGGCTTTTACTTTTCTGACCAGTCTGCCATGTGAGACCTTGTCAAAAGCCTTGTTAAAATCCATGTAGACTACATCAACCCTTCTTGTTACCTCCTCAAAAAATTCAATCAAATTAGTCAGACATGACCTTCCCTTAACAAATCCATGCTGACTGTCCTTGATTAATCCTTGAAGGGTAGGTCATGTTTGAATAATCTAGTTTGTGGAGGTTACTAACATGGTGGATAGGGGAGGGTCTATGGATGTTCTCTATATGAATCTCCAGAAGGCACTTGATAAGGTTCTGCACAAGAGATTATTAACAGAAATAAAAGTGCACGGAATTGGAAGTAACCTTGAGACGTGGGATGGTAATTGGTTGGAAGGCTGGAGACAGAGAGTAGGGATAAAGGGAATGTACTCTGATTGGCGGAATGATCTATACTGGGGCCTCAGGTAATAAATTTAAGAATATAAAGAGGGAGAAAGATAAAGAGACAGAGGCATTGATGGAGAGATGCAGGGAGAGGCAGATAGAGAGAGTCAGATATAAAGAGGGAGGGAAAGAGAGACACAGAAAGAGAGAGAGAGAAAAAACAAAGACTTGCATTCATATAGCGCCTTTCACAACCTCAGGACAAACCAAGTGCTTTACATTTAATGGAGTACTTTTGAAGTGTAGTCACTGTTGTAATGTAGGAAATACACAGCCAATTTACAAACAGCAAGATCCCACCATAGCAATCTGTTTTAGTGATCAATATTGGCCAGGACACCGGAGAGAACTCCCCTGCTTTTCTTTGAACAGTGGCCATGGGATCTTTTACGTCCACCTGAGAGGGCAGATGGGACCTCGGTTTAACGTCTCACCTGAAAGAAGGCACCTCCAACAGTGCAGCACTCCCTCAGTACTGTACTGTAGTGTCAAGACTAGATTTAGTGCTCCAGTCTCTGGAGTGGGACTTGAACCCACGACTTTCTGACTCCGATGCGAGAGTGCTCCCACTGAGCCACAGCTGACACTTGGAAAAACCACCACCATGAGAGGGCACCAAGCTAGTATTCTTTCCCCTCATCCTCTTGTGACGTGCCAATGACAGTCTGGTGCCACCTGGCATTGTGGAGGATGGGGAGTTGGTTTGAGTGTTGCCAGTCCCAGATGCCCAGTTGATGGGTGTTGATGTTGATGAGACCCTACAGCTTACCCTGATTTCAAGCTGGTGAGAGCATCTCCCACAGAGCGCTGGTTGTATCTGGTCATGTGGGAGTGCATGTCTGGATAGTTGTTCTTGATATTCCTCTCTGTGCTGCCGTTGGGAACTGTGCCGAATCGGAATGGTGGATATTGGTCCTGAGGCTTCTGAAACTTCACAACGAAAGATCACACTCATTATCAATCACCAAATCCCCACATTCATCTCCCCCTTTATTCACCTTCCTGTTAACGATACCGGGGGGAGGGAGGGGAGCAACTGCAGGATTTTCACTCTGCGCCTATAGGTGGGGTGATTCGCTCCCTGCAATAACCCGCTACAGACTGGCAACTGATTGACTGAGAGCTATGCCTCTAAACTTGTGAACTCATATGTTCTGTAGCAGGTGACAGTAAACAAGATATGGGGGGGGGGAACGGTCATCGTCCCATCAAGTTCCTTTACCGAAACTCCACGAGGCTCCCCGAGACTCACCCATTGCTGCATCTGATTGATCCTTAAATGCTTCCACCATTCTGCCCATAGTCTATTGCAACTTAGAATAAGGGGCTGCTCTTTCAAAACTGAGATGAGGAGAAACTTCTTCACTCAGAGGGTGGTCGGTCTGTGGAATTTGCTGCCCCAGGAAGCTGTGGAAGCTACATCATTAGATAAATTTAAAACAGAAATAGACAGTTTCCTAGAAGTAAAGGGAATTAGGGGTTATGGGGAGCGGGCAGGAAATTGGACATGAAGCTGAGTTCGGATCGGTCAATGCCCTGTGGGTGGCGGAGAGGGCCCAGGGGCTATGTGGCCGGGTCCTGCTCCGACTTCTTGTGTTCTTTAGATTTGTGGTTGGGATCAGATCAGCCATGATCTTATTGAATGGCGGAGCAGGCTCGAGGGGCCGATTGGCCTACTCCTGCTCCAATTTCTTATGTTCTTATGTTCTTAACTGTTGATCACTCTCTGTCTGCAGTAGAACCTCCTGATATCAGTCCTAAAGTTACCCTTTACTGATTTGAATCTGTGTCCCTTTGATCTGCTCCCACTGTTTAATTGAAAGTAATATTCTACATTAACCTTTTCCATACCCTTAACTATCTTTTACACCTCTATAAAATCATAGGAACATTAAGAACAGGAGGAGGCCAGTCAGCTCCTCGAGCCTGTCCGCCATTCAATTAGATCATGGCTCATCTGTATCTCAACCCTGTTTTCCCACCTTTGATTCATTTCCCTTACCATGCTTGCCTAACAAAAATCTATCGAATTTTAAGGTTATGCCCCCTTGTTCTGGACTCTCCCATCAGAGAAAATAGTTTCTCTCTATCTACTCTAATAAAAGCTTTAATCATCTTAAACACCTCAATTAGATCACCCCTTAATCTTCTAAACTCAACTGAATACAACCCAAGTCTATGCAACCAATCTTCATAATTTAACCCTTTTAGCCCTGGTATCATTCTGGTGAATCTGCAATGCACTCTCTCCAAGGCCAAGGCCTCCAGAGATGCGGTGCCCAGAACTGAACGCAGTCTCCAGATGGAGTCTGGAGCTACTGGGAGTTGACAGATTCTGATTTTGAGCAGGCAGTAAGGACATCCACCCAAACAGGGTCCTTTTTAACATATACATGTCATGTTCCGATGACATCAGCTAGATCCTGGGCCTCATTTTTGGAGCATTGGCTTAGTTTCTAATTCACGTCACTACTCACCCACCCAAAACTGGCCTGGAGTTAGAAAAGGCCCAAGTCATTGATGTAAATGAGAGACCATCGTGGTGCCAACACAGAACCCTGGTCAGGTCGGCAACTCGAACTGGATGTGACATCGTGTGACCTCCAACCGCCCCGCCCCCAAACTCCCGTCATTGGCCACCCAACACGTCCATCCTTGCGGAGCTCCTCCTTTCCATGCCAATTGGAAAGTGTGAACAATTTTACAAAACCAAGTTATAGTCCAGCAATTTTATTTTAAATTCACAAGCTTTCGGAGGCTTCCTCCTTTCTCAGGTGAACATTTGTTGGAAATGAAATCCTCGAAATGAAATCGCATTTATAATTCACAGAACAATGCTTGGTGAGTACAGACAGTTTTTTCAACTGCCCGTTGCCAAGGCAATCAGTGTGCAGACAGACAGGTGTTACCTGCAAGGTCTCCGAATATACAAATCACCAAAAAAAAACAACAAACAAAAAAAAACAGAGATAGAGAGGTAGAAACATAGAAAAGACAGCAACTGACCCGTTATATTAAAAACAGATAACATTTGTTCGCTGGTGGGCTTACGTGTAGCGTGACATGAACCCAAGATCCCGGTTGAGGCCGTCCTCATGGGTGCGGAACTTGGCTATCAATTTCTGCTCGACGATTTTGCGTTGTCGTGTGTCTCGAAGGCCGCCTTGGAGAACGCTTACCCGAAGGTCGGTGGATGAATGTCCATGACTGCTGAAGTGTTCCCCGACTGGGAGGGAACCTACACGTTACCCCACCAGCGAACAAATGTTATCTGTTTTTAATATAACGGGTCAGTTGCTGTCTTTTCTATGTTTCTACCTCTCTATCTCTGTTTTTTTTTGTTTGTTGTTTTTTTTTGGTGATTTGTATATTCGGAGACCTTGCAGGTAACACCTGTCTGTCTGCACACTGATTGCCTTGGCAACGGGCAGTTGAAAAAACTGTCTGTACTCACCAAGCATTGTTCTGTGAATTATAAATGCGATTTCATTTCGAGGATTTCATTTCCAACAAATGTTCACCTGAGGAAGGAGGAAGCCTCCGAAAGCTTGTGAATTTAAAATAAAATTGCTGGACTATAACTTGGTTTTGTAAAATTGTTTACAATTGTCAACCCCAGTCCATCACCGGCATCTCCACAATTGGAAAGTGAACAGACTCTTTGTCACCCGATTGGATAATTCTTGACTGTCAGTCAAACAGGCTTTTCCACATCTCCAATATTTTTTTAGGTCCCTATGATTTTTCTCCTGGGTTACTTGCGGCAATGTCCGGGAGATTAATCTTTAATTCCTGAAAACTCCAGGACAATCCTGGAAGGTGGCAACCCTAAGCCCTGGGCACCCCACTCCCCCACCCTCACATCACTCTTCCTGTTATTTTCTACCGTTCAGCCAGTTTCAATCCATACTCCAGCTATGCCCTGAATCCCCATAGCTTTGAGTTTAATTAGTAAAATCTTTCATGTGGAACTTTATCAAATGCCTTTTGGAAGGCTGGGTTAGACAATGTCATAGAGTTTAACACTGATAATTTGGGAGGTCACTTCCTCAAATCAAGAAGGTTGGTCAGGCAGGATCTTCCTTGTCTAAAGCCATGCTGACTGCTGTTTCTAGGTTGTTGTAGTAATGATAATCCTCAAATTTACTCCTGATTGATTCCATTATTTTATATGGAATGGAAGTTAAGACCAATGGGCCTACAGTTGCCCGTGTCTGCGTTGTCCCCCTTTTTGAATATGAACACCACAATATCCCGTTTCCAATCTACTGGTACCTCCCACATTACCAATGCCTCCTAAATGTCCTCTCTGGTCCCTCTCAGCACTCTGCAATCAATCCCATCAACCGCAGGGGATATATTTGTTCTGAGCCCTTTCAGCTTATCCAGAATTTCCATCTCATTTATATCAGAGTACTGAATTTTGCTTGGTTCTTTTTTGGGGCGGGGACTCTATTCTTGCCTCCCCTTGTGAATATTTGGAGGCAGTAATCATAGGAAGATAGCAACATCGGAATCGCTAGACGAGAAAAGACCAATGTCCATCGAGTTCGCCTTCTACTATCCTGCTAGTCACATGATACAACGATAATGGAGTTGCTGACTAATCATAGAAATCAATCTCTACCAATTAGTCTACAACAGACCCAGGCAGGATCATCATCATAGAATCATAGCAGGGTTACAGCGTGGAAGGAGGCCATTCAGCCCATCGAGTCCGTGCCGGCTCAATGCAAGAGCAATCCAGCTAGTCCCACTCCCCCGCCCTATCCCCGTAGCTCTGCAAATTTATTCCTTTCAACTCCTTATCCAGTTCCCTTTTGAAAGCCATGATTGAATCTGCCTCCACCACCCCCTCGGGCAGTGCATTCCAGATCCTAACCACTCACTACTTAAAAAAAGTTTTTCCTCATGTCACCTTTGGTTCTTTTGCCAATCACCATAAATCTATGTCCTCTGGTTCTTGACCCTTCCACCAATGGGAACAGTTTCTCTTTATATACTTTATTGAAGCCCTGCATGATTTTGAACACTTCTCTCAACCGTCTCATTTCTAAGGAGAACAACCTCAGCTTCTCCAGTCTCTCCACATAACTGAAGTCCCTCATCCCTGGGATCATTCTAGTAAATCTCTTCTGCACCCTCTCTAAGGCCTTCATATCTTTCCTGAAGTGCGTGTCCAGAATTGGACACAATACTCCAGCTGTGGCTGAACCAGTGTTTTATAAAGGTTCATCATAACTTCCTTGCTTTTGTACTCTATGCCTCTATTTATGAAGCCCAGGATCCCGTATGCTTTTTTAACCACTTTCTCAACCTGCCCTGCCAGCTTTAATGACCGGTGCACATATACCCCCAGATCTCTCTGTTCCTGCACCCCCTTTAGAATTGTACCATTTAGTTTATATTGCCTCTCCTCAGTCTTCCTGCCAAAAATGTATCACTTTGCATTTCTCTGCGTTAAATGTCATCTGCCACGTGTCCGCCCATTCCACCAGTCTGTCCATATCCTCTTGAAGTCTATCACTATCCTCCTCTCTGTTTACTACACTTCCAAGTTTTGTGTCATCTGCAAATTTTGAAATTGTGCCCTGTACACCCAAGTCCAAGTGATTAATATATATCAAACAAAGCAGTGGTCCTAATACTGACCCCTGGGGAACACCACTGTATACCTTTCTCCAGTCCGAAAAACAACCGTTCACCATTACTCTCTGTTTCCTGTAACTTAGCCAGTTTCGTATCCGTGCTGCCACTGCCCCTTTTATTCCATGGGCTTTAATTCCACCATTCAATTCGATCATGGCTGATTTGTATCTTAACTCGATTTACCCGCCTTGGTTCCGTAACCCTTAGTATCCTTATCTAAAAAAAATCTATCAATCCCTGTTTTTAAATTTTCAATTGACCTCAACAGCTTTTTTGGGGAGAGTTTTCCAGATTTCCACTCCCCTTTGTGTGAAGAAGTGCTTCCCGACATCACCCCTGAACGGCCCAGCTCTCATTTTGAGGTTATGCCCCCTTGTTCTGGACTCTCCCTCCAGAGGAAATAGTTTCTCTCGATCAACACTATTAATGCCTTTCATCATCTTAAATACCTTAATTATATCACCCCTTAATCTTCTATAGTCAAGGAAATACAAACCTAGTCTATGCAACCTGTCCTAATAATTTAATCGTTTTAGCCCCGGTATCATTCCGGTCTCTGCATTGTACCCCCTCCAAGGCCAACATATCCTTCCTGAGGTGCCGTGCCCTGAATTGAACGCAGTACCCCAGATAGGGTCTAACCAGAGCTCTGTATGCTGCAACATAACGTCCACCCCTTTGTAATTCATCCCCTTTGAGATAAAGGCCAACATTCCATTAGCCTTTTTAATAGTTTTTTGTAACTGTCCAGAAGTTTGAGTGAGTTCTGTACTTGGACCCTAAATCTCTCGGCTTCTCCACAGTTCCGAGCTTCTCACCGTTTAGAAAATACTCTGATTTATCTTTCTTAGGTCTAAAGTGAATGACCTCACACTTCCCCACAGTGAACTCCATCTGCCAGTTTTGCCCACTCACTTAATCTATCAATGTCCCTTTGCAGCTCTCTGCTCCCATCTACACTATTTACTGTGCCTCCTAACTTGGTGCTGTCAACAAATGTGGATAAACGACTCTCTATTGCTTCAACTAAGTCATTTATAAACATAGTGAAAAGCTGAGGCCCCGGTACAGATCCCTGGGGGACACCACTAGTCACATCCTGGCACTGTGAGTACATACCCATTATCCCTACTCTCTGGTCCCAATATTTACCGGGAGGCTCAAATCGGCCAAAAATCGGCAAGGCCGGGGACATGGAGGCCCTGCTGTTAAGTTCGGCAGGGCTTCATTTGCATCTTTTAAGGCTGCTTCACACCAAGCAACTAGCCAAATTGTCATCTTGGCCGGCGGGCAGGAGGGCTGGGGAAGGCAGCTTGTGAACGGTGGAATCGAGGCTGGAGGAGGAGGCTGGAGATTGGGCCTGGGGGAGGAGGCTGGAGATTGGGTATGGGGGAGGACGCTGGAGATCGGGCCTGGGGAAGGAGGATTGGAGATCGGGGCTGGGGGAGGAGGCTGGAGATTGGGGCTGGGGGAGGAGGCTGGAGATCGGGCCTGAGGGAGGAGGCTGGAGATCGTGCCTGGGGGAGGAGGCTGGAGATCGGGCCTGGGGAGGAGGCTGGAGATTGGGGCTGGGGGAGGAGGCTGGAGATCGGTCCTGGGGGAGGAGGCTGGAGATCGGGCCTGGGGAAGGAGGATTGGAGATCGGGGCTGGGGGAGGAGGCTGGAGATTGGGCCTGGGGAAGGAGGCTGGAGATCGGGCCTGGGGAAAGAGGCTGGAGATCGGGGCTGGGGGAGGAGGCTGGAGATCGGGGCTGGGGAAAGAGGCTGGAGATCGGGCCTGGGGAAAGAGGCTGGAGATCGGGCCTGGGGAAGGAGGCTGGAGATCGGGGCTGGGGGAGGAGGCTGGAGATCGGGGCTGGGGGAGGAGGCTGGAGATCGGGCCTGGGGGAGGAGGCTGTGGATCAGGCTGGGGGAAGGAGGATTAGAGATCGGGGCTAGGGGAAGCCAAAGGCTTCCTTGAGGGGCCTGGGGGGAAGCAATCCTGCTCCTCCTGGCACACAATGAGTGCTAAAACAGCCATCGTTTTGCCTTGAAATTAGTTTTGAATTTACCTCCTTCAAGCACAGGTCATGTCCTCTGGTTCTACTGTTCCGGTCAAGGTAAAAGAGCTTGTCATGGTCGATATTATTTAGTCCCTTTAGAATCTTAAAAACTGACATCGTATTGCCTCTCAACCTTCTCTTTTCCAGTGAGAATGTGCCCAATTTACATGATCGCTCCTCATAATCCAATCCCTCCATCCCCGCAATCAATCTGGTTACTCTCTTCTGTATCGTTTCAATAGCTGCAATATCATTTGTGTATTCTGGTGACCAGAACTATACACAGTATTCGAAGTGCGATCGCATCAATGATTTACAAAGTGGCCTTGCCGGTCTGGGCTGTGCCAGTCCTGGCCCGTCTGGGACACCCTGTCTGGACTGTGCCTGCCTGTCTGGGCCATGCCCATCTGGGCCATGACAGTCCAGGCCATAGCTGTCTGGTCAACCTGTCTGGACCGTGCCTGTCTGGGCTGTGCCAGTCCGGGTCACACCTGTCTGGGCCATGCCCGTCTGGGCCATGACAGTCCGGGTCGTGGCTGTCTGGGTTACCCTGTCTGGGCCCTAGCTGTCTGGGATGCCCTGTCTGGGCTGTGCCTGTCTGGGCTGTACCTGTCTGGGCTCACTGTATCCACGCCCCAGCTCACTGTATCCACGCCCCAGCTCATTGTATCCACTCCCCAGCTCACTGTATCCAATCCCCAGCTCACTGTATCCACTCCCCAGCTCACTGTATCAACGCCTCAGCTCACTGTATCCACGCCCCAGCTCACTGTATCCACGCCCCAGCTCACTGTATTCCACGCCGTGGCTCACTGTATCCACGCCCCAGCTCACTGTATCCACTCCCCAGCTCACTGTATTCCACGCCGTGGCTCACAGTATCCACGCCCCAGCTCACTGTATCCACGCCCCAGCTCACTGTATCCACGCCCCAGCTCACTGTATCCACGCCCCAGCTCACTGTATCCACGCCCCAGCTCACTGTATCCACGCCCCAGCTCACTGTATTCCACGCCGTGACTCACTGTATCCACGCCCCAGCTCACTGTATCCACTCCCGAGCTCACTGTATTCCACGCCGTGGCTCACTGTATCCACGCCCCAGCTCACAGTATCCACACCCCAGCTCACTGTATCCACGCCCCAGCTCACTGTATCCACTCCCTGGCTCACTGTATCCACGCCCCGGCTCACTGTATCCACTCCCCAGCTCACTGTATCCACTCCCCAGCTCACTGTATCCACTCCCCAGCTCACTGTATCCACGCCCCAGCTCACTGTATCCACTCCCCAGCTCACTGTACCCACGCACCAGCTCACTGTATCCACTCCCCAGCTCACTGTATCCACGCCCCAGCTCACTGTATCCATGCTCCAGCTCACTGTATCCACTCCCCAGCTCACTGTAACCAAGCCTCAGCTCACTGTATCCACTCCCCAGCTCACTGTATCCACTCCCCAGCTCACTGTATCCACGCCCCAGCTCACTGTATCCACTCCCCAGCTCACTGTATCTACTCTCCAGCTCACTGTATCCACTCCCCAGCTCACTGTATCCACTCTCCAGCTCACTGTATCCAATCCCCAGCTCACTGTATCCACGCCCCAGCTCACTGTATCCACTCCCCAGCTCACTGTATCCACTCCCCAGCTCACTGTATCCACTCCCCAGCTCACTGTATCCACGCCCGAGCACACTGTATCCACTCCCCAGCTCACTGTATCCACGCCCCGGCTCACTGTATCCACTCCCCAGCTCACTGTATCCACTCCCCAGCTCACTGTATCCACTCCCCAGCTCACTGTATCCACGCCCCAGCTCACTGTATCCATGCTCCAGCTCACTGTATCCACTCCCCAGCTCACTGTATCCAAGCCTCAGCTCACTGTATCCACTCCCCAGCTAACTGTATCCACGCCCCAGCTCACTGTATCCAGGTCCCCAGCTCACTGTATCCACTCCCCAGCTCACTGTATCCACTCCCCAGCTCACTGTATCCACTCCCCAGCTCACTGTACTCCACGGCCCGGCTCACTGTATCCACTCCCCAGCTCACTGTATCCACGCCCCAGCTCACTGTATCCATGCTCCAGCTCACTGTATCCACTCCCCAGCTCACTGTAACCAAGCCTCAGCTCACTGTATCCACTCCCCAGCTCACTGTATCCACTCCCCAGCTCACTGTATCCACGCCTCAGCTCACTGTATCCACTCCCCAGCTCACTGTATCCACTCCCCAGCTCACTGTATCCATGCCTCGGCTCACTGTATCCACGCTCCAGTTCACTGTATCCACGCCCCAGCTCACTGTATCCACTCCTCAGCTCACTGTATTCCACGCTGTGGCTCACTGTATCCACGCCCCAGCTCACTGTATCCACGCCCCAGCTCACTGTATCCACTCCCCAGCTCACTGTATCCACACCCCGGCTCACTGTATCCACGCCCCGGCTCACTGTATCCACTCCCCGGCTCACTGTATCCACGCCCCAGCTCACTGTATCCACTCCCTGGCTCACTGTATCCACGCCCCGGCTCACTGTATCCACTCCCCGGCTCACTGTATCCACGCCCCGGCTCACTGTATCCACTCCCCGGCTCACTGTATCCACGCCCCAGCTAACTGTATCCACACCCCAGCTCACTGTATCCACGCCCCAGCTCACTGTATCCACTCCCCAGTTCACTGTATCCACGCCCCGGCTCACTGTATCCACGCCCCGGCTCACTGTATACACTCCCCGGCTCACTGTATCCACGCCCCAGCTCACTGTATCCACGCCCCGGCTCACTGTATCCACACCCCGGCTCACTGTATCCACTCCCCGGCTCACTGTATCTACGCCCCAGCTCACTGTATCCACGCCCCGGCTCACTGTATCCACGCCCCGGCTCACTGTATCCACTCCCCGGCTCACTGTATCCACGCCCCAGCTCACTGTATCCACGCCACAGCTCACTGTATCCACTTCCCAGCTCACTTCATCCACTCCCCAGCTAACTGTATCCACGCCCCAGCTCACTGTATCCACTCCCCAGCTCACTGTATCCAATCCCCAGCTCACTGTATCCACTCCCCAGCTCACTGTATTCCACGCCCAAGCTCACTGTATCAACTCCCCGGCTCACTGTATCCACGCCCCAGCTCACTGTATCCACTCCCCAGCTCACTGTATCCACTCCCCAGCTCACTGTATCCACTCCCCAGCTCACTGTATTCCACGCCCAAGCTCACTGTATCAACTCCCCGGCTCACTGTATCCACGCCCCAGCTCACTGTATCCACTCCCCAGCTCACTGTATCCACTCCCCAGCTCACTGTATCCACGTTCGAGCTCACTGTATCCACGCCCCAGCTCACTGTATCCACTCCCCAGCTCACTGTATCCAATCCCCAGCTCACTGTATCCACTCCCCAGCTCACTGTATTCCACGCCCAAGCTCACTGTATCAACTCCCCGGCTCACTGTATCCACGCCCCAGCTCACTGTATCCACTCCCCAGCTCACTGTATCCACTCCCCAGCTCACTGTATCCACGTTCGAGCTCACTGTATCCACGCCCCAGCTCACTGTATCCACTCCCTGGCTCACTGTATCCACGCCCCGGCTCACTGTATCCACGCCCCTGCTCACTGTATCCACGCCCCAGCTCACTGTATCCATGCCCCTGCTCACTGTATCCACACCTCAGCTCACTGTATCCACGCCCCAGCTCACTGTATCTACTCCCCAGCTCACTGTATCCACGCCCCAGCTCACTGTATCCACTCCCCAGCTCACTGTATCCACTCCCAAGCTCACTGTATCCACTCCCCAGCTCACTGTATCCACGCCCCAGTCACTGTATCCATTCCCCAGCTCACTGTATCCACTCCCCAGCTCACTGTATCCACTCCCCAGCTCACTGTATCCACTCTCCAGCTCACTGTATCAACTCCCCAGCTCACTGTATCCACGCCTCAGCTCACTGTATCCACTCCCCAGCTCACTGTATCCACTCCCCAGCTCACTGTATCCACTCCCCAGCTCACTGTATCCACTCCCCAGCTCACTGTACTCCACGCCCCAGCACACTGTATCCACTCCCCAGCTCACTGTATCCACTCCCCAGCTCACTGTATCCACTCCCCAGCTCACTGTATCCACTCCCCAGCTCACTGTATCCACTTCCCAGCTCACTGTATCCACTCCCCAGCTCACTGTATCCACTCCCCAGCTAACTGTATCCACGCCTCAGCTCACTGTATCCACGCCCCAGCTCACTGTATCCACGACCCAGCTCACTGTATCCAAGCCCCAGCTCTCTGTATCCACGCTTCAGCTCACTGTATCCACACCCCAGCTCACTGTATCCATGTCCCAGATAACTGTATCCACGCCCCAGCTCACTGTATCCACTCCCCAGCTCACTGTATCCACGCCCCAGCTCACTGTATCTACGCCCCAGCTCACTGTATCCACTCCCCAGCTCACTGTATCCACTCCCCAGCTCACTGTATCCACGCCTCAGCTCACTGTATCCACGCCCCAGCTCTCTGTATCCAAGCTTCAGCTCACTGTATCCACTCCCCAGCTCACTGTATCCACGCCCTAGCTCACTGTATCCACTCCCCAGCTCACTGTATCCACTCCCCAGCTCACTGTATCCACTCCCCAGCTCACTGTATCCACTCCCCAGCTCACTGTATCCACTCCCCAGCTCACTGTATCCACTCCGCAGCTCACTGTTTCCACTCCCCAGCTCACTGTATCCACGCCCCAGCTCACTGTATCCACGCCTCAGCTCACTGTATCCACGTCCCAGCTCACTGTATCCACGCCCCAGCTCACTGTATCCACGCCCCAGCTCACTGTATCCACGCCTCAGCTCACTGTATCCACGCCCCAGCTCACTGTATCCACTCCCCAGCTCACTGTATCCACTCCCCAGCTAACTGAATCCACTCCCCAGCTCACTGTATCCACTCCCCAGCTCACTGAATCCACTCCCCAGCTCACTGTATCCACTCCCCAGCTCACTGTATCCACGCCCCAGCTCACTGTATCCACTCCCCAGCTCACTGTATCCACTCCCCAGCTCACTGTATCCACTCCCCAGCTCACTGTATCCACTCCCCAGCTCACTGTATCCACGCCTCAGCTCACTGCATCCACGCCCCAGCTCACTGTATCCACGCCCGAGCTCACTGTATCCACTCCCCAGCTCTCTGTATCCAAGCTTCAGCTCACTGTATCCACTCCCCAGCTCACTGTATCCACGCCCCAGCTCACTGTATCCACTCCCCAGCTCACTGTATCCACGCCCCAGCTCACTGTATCCACTCCCCAGCTCACTGTTTCCACTCCCCAGCTCACTGTATCCACGCCCCAGCTCACTGTATCCACGCCTCAGCTCACTGTATCCACGTCCCAGCTCACTGTATCCACGCCCCAGCTCACTGTATCCACGCCTCAGCTCACTGTATCCACGCCCCTGCTCACTGTATCCACGCCCCAGCTCACAGTATCCACGCCCCTGCTCACTGTATCCACGCCTCAGCTCACTGTATCCACGCCCCAGCTCACTGTATCTACTCCCCAGCTCACTGTATCCACGCCCCAGCTCACTGTATCCACTCCCCAGCTCACTGTATCCACTCCCCAGCTCACTGTATCCACTCCCAAGCTCACTGAATCCACTCCCCAGCTCACTGTTTCCACTCCCCAGCTCACTGTATCCATGCCCCAGCTCACTGTATCCACTCCCCGGCTCACTGTATCCACTCCCCAGCTCACTGTTTCCACTCCCCAGCTCACTGTATCCACGCCCCAGCTCACTGTATCCACGCCTCAGCTCACTGTATCCACGCCCCAGCTCACTGTATCCACTCCCCAGCTCACTGTATCCATGCTCCAGCTCACTGTATCCACTCCCCAGCTCACTGTATCAACTCCCCAGCTCACTGTATCCAAGCCTCAGCTCACTGTATCCACTCCCCAGCTCACTGTATCCACTCCCCAGCTCACTGTATCCACTCCCCAGCTCACTGTATCCACTCCCCAGCTCACTGTACTCCACGCCCCAGCTCACTGTATCCACTCCCCAGCTCACTGTATCCACTCCCCAGCTCACTGTATCCACTCCCCAGCTCACTGTATCCACTTCCCAGCTCACTGTATCCACTCCCCAGCTCACTGTATCCACTCCCCAGCTAACTGTATCCACGCCTCAGCTCACTGTATCCACGCCCCAGCTCACTGTATCCACGACCCAGCTCACTGTATCCAAGCCCCAGCTCTCTGTATCCACGCTTCAGCTCACTGTATCCACACCCCAGCTCACTGTATCCATGCCCCAGATAACTGTATCCACACCCCAGCTCACTGTATCCACTCCCCAGCTCACTGTATCCACGCCCCAGCTCACTGTATCTACGCCCCAGCTCACTGTATCCACTCCCCAGCTCACTGTATCCACGCCTCAGCTCACTGTATCCACGCCCCAGCTCACTGTATCCACGCCCCAGCTCACTGTATCCACGCCCCAGCTCTCTGTATCCAAGCTTCAGCTCACTGTATCCACTCCCCAGCTCACTGTATCCACGCCTCAGCTCACTGTATCCACTCCCCAGCTCACTGTATCCACTCCCCAGCTCACTGTATCCACTCCCCAGCTCACTGTATCCACTCCCCAGCTCACTGTATCCACTCGCCAGCTCACTGTATCCACTCCCCAGCTCACTGTATCCACTCCGCAGCTCACTGTTTCCACTCCCCAGCTCACTGTATCCACGCCCCAGCTCACTGTATCCACGCCTCAGCTCACTGTATCCACGTCCCAGCTCACTGTATCCACGCCCCAGCTCACTGTATCCACGCCCCAGCTCACTGTATCCACGCCTCAGCTCACTGTATCCACGCCCCAGCTCACTGTATCCACTCCCCAGCTCACTGTATCCACTCCCCAGCTAACTGAATCCACTCCCCAGCTCACTATATCCACTCCCCAGCTCACTGAATCCACTCCCCAGCTCACTGTATCCACTCCCCAGCTCACTGTATCCACGCCCCAGCTCACTGTATCCACTCCCCAGCTCACTGTATCCACTCTCCAGCTCATTGTATCCACTCCCCAGCTCACTGTATCCACTCCCCAGCTCACTGTATCCACTCCCCAGCTCACTGTATCCACTCCCCAGCTCACTGTATCCACTCCCCAGCTCACTGTATCCACTCCCCAGCTCACTGTATCCACTCCCCAGCTCACTGTATCCACTCCGCAGCTCACTGTTTCCACTCCCCAGCTCACTGTATCCACGCCCCAGCTCACTGTATCCACGCCTCAGCTCACTGTATCCACGTCCCAGCTCACTGTATCCACGCCCCAGCTCACTGTATCCACGCCCCAGCTCACTGTATCCACGCCTCAGCTCACTGTATCCACGCCCCAGCTCACTGTATCCACTCCCCAGCTCACTGTATCCACTCCCCAGCTAACTGAATCCACTCCCCAGCTCACTGTATCCACTCCCCAGCTCACTGAATCCACTCCCCAGCTCACTGTATCCACTCCCCAGCTCACTGTATCCACTCCCCAGCTCACTGTATCCACTCTCCAGCTCATTGTATCCACTCCCCAGCTCACTGTATCCACTCCCCAGCTCACTGTATCCACTCCCCAGCTCACTGTATCCACTCCCCAGCTCACTGTATCCACTCCCCAGCTCCCTGTATCCACTCCCCAGCTCACTATATCCACTCCCCAGCTCACTGTATCCACTCCCCAGCTCACTGTATCCACTCCCCAGCGCACTGTATCCACTCCCCAGCTCACTGTATCCACTCCCCAGCTCACTGTATCCACGCCTCAGCTCACTGTATCCACGCCCCAGCTCACTGTATCCACGCCCCAGCTCACTGTATCCACGCCCCAGCTCTCTGTATCCACGCTTCAGCTCACTGTATCCACTCCCCAGCTCACTGTATCCATGCCCCAGCTCACTGTATCCACTCCCCAGCTCACTTTATCCACTCCCCAGCTCACTGTATCCACTCCCCAGCTCTCTGTATCCACGCTTCAGCTCACTGTATCCACTCCCCAGCTCACTGTATCCATGCCCCAGCTCATTGTATCCACTCCCCAGCTCACTGTATCCACTCCCAAGCTCTCTGTATCCACGCTTCAGCTCACTGTATCCACTCCCCAGCTTACTGTATCCATGCCCCAGCTCACTGTATCCACTCCCCAGCTCACTGTATCCACTCCCCAGCTCACTGTATCCATGCCCCAGCTCACTGTATCCACTCTCCAGCTCACTGTATCCACTCCCCAGCTCACTTTATCCACTCCCCAGCTCACTGTTTCCACTCCTCAGCTCACTGTATCCACGCCCCAGCTCACTGTATCCACGCCTCAGCTCACTGTTTCCACATCCCAGCTCACTGTATCCATGCCTCAGCTCACTGTATCCACGCCCCAGCTCACTGTATCCACGCCCCAGCTCACTGTATCCACTCTCAAGCTCATCGTATCCACTCCCCAGCTCACTGTATCCACTCCCCAGCTAACTGTATCCACGCCCCAGCTCACTGTATCCACTCTCAAGCTCACTGTATCCACGCTCCAGCTCACTGTATCCACTCCCCAGCTCACTGTATCCACGCCTCAGCTCACTGTATCCACTCCCCAGCTCACTGTATCCACTCCCCAGCTCACTGTATCCACTCCCCAGCTCACTGTATCCACTCCCCAGCTCACTGTATCCACTCCCCAGCTCACTGTATCCACTCCCCGGCTCACTGTATCCACTCCCCAGCTCACTGTATCCACTCCCCAGCTCACTGTTTCCACTCCCCAGCTCACTGTATCCATGCCCCAGCTCACTGTATCCACTCCCCAGCTCACTGTATCCACTCCCCAGCTCACTGTATCCACTCCCCAGCTCACTGTTTCCACTCCCCAGCTCACTGTATCCACGCCCCAGCTCACTGTATCCACGCCTCAGCTCACTGTATCCACGCCCCAGCTCACTATATCCACTCCCCAGCTCACTGTATCCATGCCCCAGCTCACTGTATCCACTCCCCAGCTCACTGTATCCACTCCCCAGCTCTCTGTATCCACGCTTCAGCTCACTGTATCCACTCCCCAGCTCACTGTATCCATGCCCCAGCTCACTGTATCCACTCCCCAGCTCAATGTATCCACTCCCCAGCTCACTGTATCCATGCCCCAGCTCACTGTATCCACTCTCCAGCTCACTGTATCCACTCCCCAGCTCACTGTATCCACTCTCCAGCTCATTGTATCCACTCCCCAGCTCACTGTATCCACTCCCCAGCTCACTGTATCCACTCCCCAGCTCACTGTATCCACTCCCCAGCTCACTGTATCCACTCCCCAGCTCGCTGTATCCACTCCCCAGCTCACTATATCCACTCCCCAGCTCACTGTATCCACTCCCCAGCTCACTGTATCCACTCCCCAGCGCACTGTATCCACTCCCCAGCTCACTGTATCCACTCCCCAGCTCACTGTATCCACGTCCCAGCTCACTGTATCCACGCCCCAGCTCACTGTATCCACGCCCCAGCTCACTGTATCCACGCCTCAGCTCACTGTATCCACGCCCCAGCTCACTGTATCCACTCCCCAGCTCACTGTTTCCACTCCCCAGCTCACTGTATCCACGTCCCAGCTCACTGTATCCACGCCCCAGCTCACTGTATCCACGCCCCAGCTCACTGTATCCACGCCTCAGCTCACTGTATCCACGCCCCAGCTCACTGTATCCACTCCCCAGCTCACTGTATCCACTCCCCAGCTAACTGAATACACTCCCCAGCTCACTGTATCCACTCCCCAGCTCACTGAATCCACTCCCCAGCTCACTGTATCCACTCTCCAGCTCATTGTATCCACTCCCCAGCTCACTGTATCCACTCCCCAGCTCACTGTATCCACTCCCCAGCTCACTGTATCCACTCCCCAGCTCACTGTATCCACTCCCCAGCTCACTGTATCCACTCCCCAGCTCACTGTATCCACTCCCCAGCTCACTGTATCCACTCCGCAGCTCACTGTTTCCACTCCCCAGCTCACTGTATCCACGCCCCAGCTCACTGTATCCACGCCTCAGCTCACTGTATCCACGTCCCAGCTCACTGTATCCACGCCCCAGCTCACTGTATCCACGCCCCAGCTCACTGTATCCACGCCTCAGCTCACTGTATCCACGCCCCAGCTCACTGTATCCACTCCCCAGCTCACTGTATCCACTCCCCAGCTAACTGAATCCACTCCCCAGCTCACTGTATCCACTCCCCAGCTCACTGAATCCACTCCCCAGCTCACTGTATCCACTCCCCAGCTCACTGTATCCACTCCCCAGCTCACTGTATCCACTCCCCAGCTCACTGTATCCACTCTCCAGCTCATTGTATCCACTCCCCAGCTCACTGTATCCACTCCCCAGCTCACTGTATCCACTCCCCAGCTCACTGTATCCACTCCCCAGCTCACTGTATCCACTCCCCAGCTCGCTGTATCCACTCCCCAGCTCACTATATCCACTCCCCAGCTCACTGCATCCACTCCCCAGCTCACTGTATCCACTCCCCAGCGCACTGTATCCACTCCCCAGCTCACTGTATCCACTCCCCAGCTCACTGTATCCACGCCTCAGCTCACTGTATCCACGCCCCAGCTCACTGTATCCACGCCCCAGCTCACTGTATCCACGCCCCAGCTCTCTGTATCCACGCTTCAGCTCACTGTATCCACTCCCCAGCTCACTGTATCCACTCCCCAGCTCACTTTATCCACTCCCCAGCTCACTGTATCCACTCCCCAGCTCTCTGTATCCACGCTTCAGCTCACTGTATCCACTCCCCAGCTCACTGTATCCATGCCCCAGCTCACTGTATCCACTCCCCAGCTCACTGTATCCACTCCCCAGCTCTCTGTATCCACGCTTCAGCTCACTGTATCCACGCCCGAGCTCACTGTATCCATGCCCCAGCTCACTGTATCCACTCCCCAGCTCACTGTATCCACTCCCCAGCTCACTGTATCCATGCCCCAGCTCACTGTATCCACTCCCCAGCTCACTGTATCCACTCCCCAGCTCACTGTATCCACGCTTCAGCTCACTGTATCCACGCCCGAGCTCACTGTATCCATGCCCCAGCTCACTGTATCCACTCCCCAGCTCACTTTATCCACTCCCCAGCTCACTGTTTCCACTCCCCAGCTCACTGTATCCACGCCCCAGCTCACTGTATCCACGCCTCAGCTCACTGTATCCACGTCCCAGCTCACTGTATCCATGCCTCAGCTCACTGTATCCACGCCCCAGCTCACTGTATCCACGCCCCAGCTCACTGTATCCACGCCCCAGCTCACTGTATCCACGCCCCAGCTCACTGTATCCACTCTCAAGCTCATCGTATCCACTCCCCAGCTCACTGTATCCACTCCCCAGCTAACTGTATCCACGCCCCAGCTCACTGTATCCACTCTCAAGCTCACTGTATCCACGCTCCAGCTCACTGTATCCACTCCCCAGCTCACTGTATCCACGCCTCAGCTCACTGTATCCACTCCCCAGCTCACTGTATCCACTCCCCAGCTCACTGTATCCACTCCCCAGCTCACTGTATCCACTCCCCAGCTCACTGTATCCACTCCCCGGCTCACTGTATCCACTCCCCAGCTCACTGTATCCACTCCCCAGCTCACTGTTTCCACTCCCCAGCTCACTGTATCCATGCCCCAGCTCACTGTATCCACTCCCCAGCTCACTGTATCCACTCCCCAGCTCACTGTATCCACTCCCCAGCTCACTGTATCCACTCCCCGGCTCACTGTATCCACTCCCCAGCTCACTGTATCCACTCCCCAGCTCACTGTTTCCACTCCCCAGCTCACTGTATCCACGCCCCAGCTCACTGTATCCACGCCTCAGCTCACTGTATCCACGCCCCAGCTCACTGTATCCACTCCCCAGCTCACTGTATCCATGCCCCAGCTCACTGTATCCACTCCCCAGCTCACTGTATCCACTCCCCAGCTCTCTGTATCCACGCTTCAGCTCACTGTATCCACTCCCCAGCTCACTGTATCCATGCCCCAGCTCACTGTATCCACTCCCCAGCTCACTGTATCCACTCCCCAGCTCACTGTATCCATGCCCCAGCTCACTGTATCCACTCTCCAGCTCACTGTTTCCACTCCCCAGCTCACTGTATCCACGCCCCAGCTCACTGTATCCACGCCTCAGCTCACTGTATCCACGTCCCAGCTCACTGTATCCATGCCTCAGCTCACTGTATCCACGCCCCAGCTCACTGTATCCACGCCCCAGCTCACTGTATCCATGCCCCAGCTCACTGTATCCACGCCCCAGCTCACTGTATCCACTCTCAAGCTCATTGTATCCACTCCCCAGCTCACTGTATCCACGCCCCAGCTCACTGTATCCACGCCCCAGCTCACTGTATCCACTCTCAAGCTCACTGTATCCACGCTCCAGCTCACTGTATCCAGTCCCCAGCTCACTGTATCCACGCCTCAGCTCACTGTATCCACTCCCCAGATCACTGTATCCACTCCCCAGCTCACTGTATCCACTCCCCAGCTCACTGTATCCACTCCCCAGCTCACTGTATCCACTCCCCAGCTCACTGTATCCTCTCCCCAGCTCACTGCATCCACTCCCCAGCTCACTGCATCCACTCCCCAGCTCACTGTTTCCACTCCCCAGCTCACTGTATCCATGCCCCAGCTCACTGTATCCACTCCCCGGCTCACTGTATCCACTCCCCAGCTCACTGTTTCCACTCCCCAGCTCACTGTATCCACGCCCCAGCTCACTGTATCCACGCCCCAGCTCACTGTATCCACTCCCCAGCTCACTGTATCCACGCCCCAGCTCACTGTATCCACGCCCCAGCTCACTGTATCCACGCCCCAGCTCACTGTATACACGCCCCAGCTCACTGTTTCCACTCCCCAGCTCACTGTATCCACTCCCCAGCTCACTGTATCCACTCCCCAGCTCAATGTATCCACGCCCCAGCTCACTGTATCCACTCCCCAGCTCACTGTATCCACGCCTCAGCTCACTGTATCCACTCCCCAGCTCACTGTATCCACTCCCCAGCTCACTGTATCCACGCCCCAGCTCACTGTATCCACTCCCCAGCTCACTGTATCCACGCCCCAGCTCACTGTATCCACTCCCCAGCTCCCTGTATCCACGCCCCGGCTCACTGTATCCACTCCCCAGCTCACTGTATCCACTCCCCAGCTCACTGTATCCACTCCCCAGCTCACTGTATACACGCCCCAGCTGAGTGTATCCACTCCCCAGCTCAATGTATCCACGCCCCAGCTCACTGTATCCACTCCCCAGCTCACTGTATCCACGCCTCAGCTCACTGTATCCACTCCCCAGCTCACTGTATCCACTCCCCAGCTCACTGTATCCACGCCCCAGCTCACTGTATCCACTCCCCAGCTCACTGTATCCACGCCCCAGCTCACTGTATCCACTCCCCAGCTCACTGTATCCACGCCCCGGCTCACTGTATCCACTCCCCAGCTCACTGTATCCACGCCCCAGCTCACTGTATCCACACCCCGGCTCACTGTATCCACGCCCCAGCTCACTGTATCCACTCCCCAGCTCACTGTATCCACTCCCCAGCTCACTGTATACACGCCCCAGCTGAGTGTCTCCACTCCCCAGCTCAATGTATCCACGCCCCAGCTCACTGTATCCACTCCCCAGCTCACTGTATCCACGCCTCAGCTCACTGTATCCACTCCCCAGCTCACTGTATCCACTCCCCAGCTCACTGTATCCACGCCCCAGCTCACTGTATCCACTCCCCAGCTCACTGTATCCACGCCCCAGCTCACTGTATCCACTCCCCAGCTCACTGTATCCACTCCCCAGCTCACTGTATCCACTCCCCAGCTCACTGTATCCACTCCCCAGCTCACTGTATCCACGCCCCAGCTCACTGTATCCACTCCCCAGCTCACTGTATCCACGCCCCAGCTCACTGTATCCACGGCTCAGCTCACTGTATCCACGCCCCAGCTCACTGTATCCACGCCCCAGCTCACTGTATCCACTCCCCAGCTCACTGTATCCACGCCCCAGCTCACTGTATCCACTTCATTAACCTGGGGCATGTTCCCAGTCAGTCCCCTCTGGCTACAGACATGCAATGCGTCGAATTCTGTCCCAAGATTAACTCCGAAATACAAAACCTTTCAATAAAATTCATTCATTAACTGTGACTATCTCTTAGCTCATTCACACATTTCACCTGTTTGAATCTGATTTTGTTTCTGTTGGTAAAAGATGATTAGGTCAGTAACCCTGACCCATGTGTGACGAGCCCCACAGCCTGATTAGATAGATTGTGACCCCATGTAAATAACCACCACCACATGCAGTTAAACAGAGCCTTTAACATAGAAAAATGTCTCAACGTGCTTCACTGAGCAGAAATCAGAAAATGAAATGTAAACTGAGCCACAGAAGGAGATAGTCGGAGGGGTGACCAAAAACTTGATCAAAGAGATGGGTTTTAAAGAGGGTCAGAGGAGACAGAGGTGGAGAGACGGAAAGGTTTAGGGAGGGAATTCCAGATCCTGCAACTCAGGTGGCTGAAGGCATGGCTGCCAATGATGGGGTGAATTGGCGGGGATGTGCAAGAGGCCAGAATTGGAGGAACGCAGAGATCTCGGAGGGTTGTCAGGCTGGTGGAGGTTACAGAGATAGGGAGGGGCGAGGCCATGGAGGGATTTAACACAAAGAAAAAAATTTAAAATTTTGAGGCTTTATTGGATACAAAGCCAGTGTAGGTCAGTGAACACAGAGGGTGATGGGTGAACGGGACTTGGCGCGAGTTAGGATATGGACAACAGAATTTTGGATGAGCTCAAGTTTATGGAGGGTGAAGATGGGAGGCTGGCCAGGAGAGCATTGGAAGAGTCAAGTCTTAGAGGTAACAAAAGCATGGATGAGGGTTTTAGCAGCAGATGAGCTGAGGCAGGGGCGGAGACGAGCAGTGTTACGGAGGTGGAAGTAGGTGATCTTGGTGATGGAGAGGCTATGGGGTTTGGAGTTGGAGTTGAACAGGACACTGAGACTGTGAACTGCTGGGTTCAGTCTGAGACAGTGGTCGGGGAGGGGGATAGAATCGGTAGCAAGGAGTTTGAGGCGGGGACCGAAGATGATGGCTTTGGTCTTCACAATGTTTAATTGGAGGAAATTGCATTATATCCAGGATTGAACATCGGACAAGCAGTCTGACAACACAAAGGCAACGGAGGGGTCGAGAGACGAGGTACAGAGGTACATGTGGACTCTGACCCTATGACTGTGGACGATGTCGCTGAGTGGCAGCATGTAAATGAGGAGGAGGAGGAGGCCAAGGATCGATCCTTAGGGGACTCCAGAGGTAACAGTGTGAGGGCTGGAAGTGCAGCCATTACTGGAGATGATCTGACTACAATTGGAGATAGGTAAGAGCAGAACCAAGGGTCAGTGCAACCCAGCTGGACAACGGAGGAGAGGCATTGGAGGAGGATGGTGTGGTCAATCATGTCAATGGCTGCAGAGGTTAAGGAGCATGAGGAGGGATAGTTTACTGCGGTCACATAGAGTGTTATTTGTGACTTTGATAAGGGCTGTTTCTGTCCTGAGACAGGGATGGAAACTTCATTGGAGAGAGATTCAATCGTGGAGTTGTGGGAAAAGGAGCACAGATTTAGGAGGTGACAATACCTTCAAGGGCATTTGTTGGGCTGAGTTGGGCCTTTGGTTGAACATAAAAACATAAGAAATAGGAGCAGGAATAGACCGTTCGGCCCCTCGAGCCTGCTCCGCCATTCAATCAGATCATGGCTGATCTTCGACCTCAACTCCACTTTCCCGCCCTCTCCCCATATCCCTTGATTCCCTCGGTGTCCAAAAACCTATCGATCTCAGCCTTGAATATATTCAATGACTGAGCATCCACAGCCCTCTGGGGTAGAGAATTCCACAGATTCACAACTCTCTGGGTGAGGAAATTTGGCCTCATCTCAGTCCTAAATGGCCGACCCCTTATCCTGAGACTATGCCCCCAAGTTCTAGACTCTCCAGCCAGGGGAAACAGCCTCTCAGCATCGACCCTGTCAAGCCCTCTAAGAATTTTATATGTTTCAATGAGATCACCTCTCATTATTCTAAACTTTGGAGAGTATAGGCCCATTCTACACAATCTCTCCTCATAGGACAACCCTCTCATCAATCTAGTGAACCTTTGTTGCACCGCCTCTAAGGCAAGTATATCCTTCCTTAGGTAAGGAGACCAAAACTGTTCACAGTACTCCAGGTGTGGTCTCACCAGAACCCTACATAATTGCAGTAAGACTTCCTTACTCTTATACTCCAACCCCTTGCAATAAAGGCTAACATGCCATTTGCCTTCCTAATTGCTTGCATGTTAACTTTTTGTGATTTGTGTACAAGGACACCCAAATCCCTCTGAATACCAACATTTCTTAATCTCTCACCTTTTAAAAAATATTCTATTCTTCCTACCAAAGTGGATAATTTCACATTTCCCCACATTATACTCCATCTGCCACCTTCTCGCCCACTCACTTAACCTGTCTATATCCCTTTGCAGCCTCTTTGCATCCTCCTCATAGCTTACTCTCCCCCCTAGCTTTGTATCATCAGCAAACTTGGATACATTACACTCGGTCCCCTCATCTAAGTCATTAATATAGATTGTAAATAGCTGAGGCCCAAGCACAGATCCTTGCGGCACCCCACTGGTTACAGCCTGCCAACCTGAGAATGACCTGTTTATCCCTACTCTCTGATTTCCTCCTTATCTACCCTGCTAGTTACACGCTCAAAAAACTCTAATAGATTTGTCAAACACGATTTCCATTTTATGAAACCGTGTTGACTCTGACTAATCATATTATGATTTTCTAAGTGCCCTGTTACTACGTCCTCAATAATGGATTCCAGCATTTTCCCTACGACTGATGTCAGGCTAACTGGCCTGTAGTTCCCTGTTTTCTTCCCTCCTTTCTTGAATAGCAGGGTTACATTTGCTACCTTCCAATCCATGGGGACCGTTCTAGAATCTAGGGAATTCTGGACGATCAAAACCAATGCATCCCCTGCACCTCTTTTAAAACCCGAGGATGTAGGGTTTTAGGGATTTAGAGTTTTTGGGATTTAGGGTTTTAGGGATTTAGGGTTTTGGTCGGCTTTTAGTCCCATTAATTTCTCCAGTACTTTTTCTTTACCAATATTAATTATTAATTCACTCTCATTAGACTTATGGTTCCTCACTATTCCCCACTAGCTGAGTTGGACCTTTGGCTGACTCTTACTCTGAACACACAAAGCTGGGAGGTATTTTTTCACCTTGCTTTCTCTACTTTTCAATAAACTCAGTGGGGAACAGTCGTGATTTTTGTCAAAAGCTACTGCAAGCATGTTGTTTGTCTCATCTTAAGATTTCAGCTTTGCTTTTTACTTCTCAGGCCTTTGACGTGTTTCCTGAGCTGAAATAGCCAACAGGAAGTGGGAGGGAGATGACGACATTCCCGTCCGGGAGTGTCTGTGGGACACTTGACCTCAGTTGCATTCCATGGGCCAGCGGCCTGCTTGAATCAGGTGGAGGAAGGCAGCCCATCAAGATCAAGGTAAGTTGTGACGTAATCGGGGCCATTCCGTGAGTGGGAAAGGGACAGAGCTTGAACAGCAGAGACCCAGACTTCCATAGTGGGAGGCAGGGGGAGAAGGAAGAAGAGGAGAAGGAGGAGGAGGAAGAGGAGGAGGAGGAAGAAGAGGAGGAGGAGGAGGAAGAGATGGAGGAGGAGGAAGAGGAGGAGATGGAGGAGGAGGAAGAGGAGGAGAAGGAGAAGGAGCAAGAGGAGGAGGAGGAGGAAGAGGAGGAGGAGAAGGAGGAAGAGATGGAGGAGGAGGAAGAGGAGGAGAAGGAGAAGCAGTCAGAGGAGATGGAGGATGAGACGAAGGATGAGGAGGAGATGGACGAGGAGGAGGAGGAAGAGGAGGAGATGGAAAAGGAGGAAGAGATGGAGGAGGAGGAAGAGGAGGAGAAGGAGGAGCAGTCGGAGGAGATAGAGGAGGAGGAGATGGACGAGGAGGAGGAGGAGGAGAAGAAGGAAGAGGAGGAGGAGGTGGAGGAGGAGGAGATGGAAAAGGAGGAAGAAATGGAGGGAGGAGGAAGAGGAGGAGAAGGAGGAGCAGTCGGAGGAGAAGGAGGAGATGGACAAGGAGGACAAGGAGAAGAAGGAAGAGGAGGAGGAGGTGGAGAAGGAGGAGATGGAAAAGGAAGAAGAGATGGAGGAGGAGGAGGAGGAGGAGGAGGAGCAGCATGAGGATATGGAGGTGGAGGAAGAAGAAGAGGAGGAGTGGAGTAGGAGGAGGAGGTAGCGGAGGAGGAGAAGGAGAAGGATGAGGAGGAGGAGACAGAGGAGGAGAAGGAGCACATGAAGGAGGACGGTGGGGGGGTGGGGGTGTGGAGGAGATGCAGGAGAAGGAGCAGGAAGAGAAGAACCAGGAGGAGAAGTAGATGGTAGAGGAGGTGGAGCAGGATGAGGAGGTGGAGGAGGAAGAGGAAGAGGGGGTGTAGGTGTAGGAAGAGGAGGTGGAGAAGGAGGAAGAGATGGTGGAGAAGGAGGTGCTGGAAATGGAGTAGGAGACGGAGGAAAAGGAGGTGGAGCAGGATGAGGATCTGAAAGTGGAGGAGGAAGAGGGGGAGTAGGTGGAGGAGGAGGAGGAGCAGTCGGAGGACCAGGTGGAGCAGTCAGAGGAGATGGAGGAGGAGACGGAGAAGGAGGAGATGGAGGAGGAGGAGGAGGGAAGGAAGGAAAAGGAGGAGGAGGAGGAGATGGAGAAGGAGGATGAGAAGAAGGAGAAGGAAAAGGCCGAGGCTGAGGAGATGGAGGAGGAGGAGATGGAGGAAAAAGGAGGAGGAGTGGAGTAGGATGAGGAGGTGGCAGAGGAGGGGGAGGTGTGGAGATGGAAGAGGAGAAGGAGGCAAGGAGGAGGAGAAGGAGACGAGGAGGAAGAAGAGGAGGAGGAGGCGAGGGGGAGGAGATGGATGAGGAGGAGGAGGTGGAGGAAAAAGAGGAGGAGGAGTGGAGTAGGATGAGGAGGTGGCAGAGGAGGGGGAGGTGTGGAGATGGAAGAGGAGAAGGAGGCAAGGAGAAGGAGGAGGAGAAGGAGACGAGGAGGAAGAGGAGGAGGAGGATGAGGCGAGGAGGAGGAGATGGATGAGGAGGAGGAGGTAACAGAGGAGATGGAGTTGGGGAGGAGGAGGAGATGGAGGAGGAGATGGAGGAAGAGGAGGAGGATGAGAAGTAGAAGGAAGAGAAGCAGGATGAGGATGAGGAGACAGAGGAGGAGAAGGCGAAGGATGAGGAGAAGCAGCAGATGGAGGAGGAGGTGGCAGAGGAGATGGAGGAGGAGGATGAGGAAGAAGAGGAGGAGGAGTAGAAGATGCATGAGGAGGTGGTGGAGGAGCTGGAAGGTGAAGATAAGGAGAAGGAGTTGGAGGTGGAGGAGGAGGGGAAGGTGGAGATGGAGGAGGAGTAGAGGAGATGGAGGAGGAGGAGGAGCAGGATGAGCTTGTGGAGGAGGAGGACTAGGAGGAGGGGAGTTTGAGGATAAGGAGGAGGAAGTGGGGAGGAGGAGGAGATGGATGAGGCGGTGGAGAAGGCGAGAAATAGGAGGATGAGATGCAGAAGGAGGAGAAGCAGGATGTGGAGGTTACAGAGAAGCAGAAGGACCAAGTGGAGGAGGTGGTGGAGGAAATGGAGGAGGAGGAGGAAGAGAAGGATTTGGTGTTGGAGGAGGACATGGAGATGCAGGAGGAGGGGATGATGAGAAGATGGAGGAGCAGGTGGAGGAGGAGGATATGGAGGAAGAGGAGGAGGAGGAGGAGCAGAAAGAGGAGGAGGAGAAGGAGGAGCAGTCGGAGGATATGGAGGAGGAGATGGACGAGGAAGAGGAGGAAGAGGAGGAGATGGAAAAGGAGGAAGAGATGGAGGAGGAGGAGGAGCAGCATGAGGATATGGAGGTGGAGGAAGAAGAAGAGGAGGAGTGGAGTAGGAGGAGGAGGCAGCGGAGGAGGAGGAGGTGGTGGAGGAGGAGGAGATGGATGAGGAGGAGGTAGTGGAGGAGATGGAAGTGGGGAGGAGGAGGTGATGGAGGTGGAGGTGATGGAGGAGATGGAGGAAGAGTAGGAGGAGGAGGATGATATGGAAGAGAAGGAGGACGAGAAGTAGAAGGAGGAGAAGCAGTATATGGAGTAGACAGAGGAGGAGAAGGAGAAGGATGAGGAGGAGGAGACAGAGGAGGAGAAGGACCATGTGAAGGAGGACGGGGGGCGGGGGGTGGAGGAGATGCAGGAGAAGGAGCAGGAAGAGAAGAACCAGGAGGAGAAGTAGATGGTAGAGGAGGTGGAGCAGGATGAGGAGGTGGAGGAGGAAGAGGAAGAGGGGTGTAGGTGTAGGAAGAGGAGGTGGAGAAGGAGGAAGAGATGGTGGAGAAGGAGGTGCTGGAGATGGAGGAGGAGATGGAGGAAGAGGAGGTGGAGCAGGATGAGGATCGGGAAGTAGAGGAGGAAGAGGGGGTGTAGATGGAGGAGGAGGAGGAGCAGTCGGAGGACAAGGTGGAGCAGTCAGAGGAGATGGAGGAGGACACGGAGGAGGAGGAGATGGAGGAGGAGGAGGAGATGGAGAAGGAGGATGAGAAGAAGGAGAAGGAAAAGGCCGAGGCTGAGGAGATGGAGGAGGAGGAGATGGAGGAAAAAGGAGGAGGAGTGGAGTAGGATGAGGAGGTGGCAGAGGAGGGGGAGGTGTGGAGATGGAAGAGGAGAAGGAGGCAAGGAGGAGGAGAAGGAGACGAGGAGGAAGAAGAGGAGGAGGAGGCGAGGGGAGGAGATGGATGAGGAGGAGGAGGTAACGGAGGAGATGTTGTTGGGGAGGAGGAGGAGATGGACGAGGAGATGGAGGAAGAGGAGGAGGATAAGAAGTAGAAGGAAGAGAAGCAGGATGAGGAGGAGGAGACAGAGGAGGAGAAGGAGAAGGATGAGGAGGAGGAGCAGATGGAGGAGGAGGTGGCGGAGGAGATGGAGGAGGAGGATGAGGAAGAAGAGGAGGAGGAGTAGAAGATGCATGAGGAGGTGGTGGAGGAGCTGGAAGGTGAAGATACGGAGAAGGAGAAGGAGTTGGAGGTAGAGGAGGACGGGAAGGTGGAGATGGAGGAGGAGTAGAGGAGATGGAGGATGAGGAGGAGCAGGATGAGCTTGTGGAGGAGGAGGACTAGGAGGAGGGGAGTTTGAGGATAAGGAGGAAGAAGCGGGGAGGAGGAGGAGATGGAGGAGGTGGTGTAGAAGGCGAGAAATAGGAGGATGAGATGCAGAAGGAGGAGAAGCAGGATGTGGAGGATACAGAGAAGCAGGAGGACCAAGTGGAGGAGGTGGTGGAGGAAATGGAGGAGGAGGAGGAAGAGAAGGATTTAGTGTTGGAGGAGGACATGGAGATGCAGGAGGAGGGGATGATGAGAAGATGGAGGAGCAGGTGGAGGAGGAGGATATGGAGGAAGAGGAGGAGGAGGATGAGGAAGATGAGGAGGAAGAGTAGGAGTTGGAGGAGGAGGCAAAGGAGTCAGAGGTGGAGGCCCCATCAGCCTACTCTCAATCATCAGCAAAGTGATGGAAGGTGTCATCGACAGTGCTATCAAGCAGCACTTACTCACCAATAACCTGCTCACCGATGCTCAGTTTGGGTTCCGCCAGGACCACTCGGCTCCAGACCTCATTACAGCCTTGGTCCAAACATGAACAAAAGAGCTGAATTCCAGAGGTGAGGTGAGAGTGACTGCCCTTGACATCAAGGCAGCATTTGACCGAGTGTGGCACCAAGGAGCCCTAGTAAAATTGAAGTCAATGGGAATCAGGTGGAAAACTCTCCAGTGGCTGGAGTCATACCTAGCACAAAGGAAGATGGTAGTGGTTGTTGGAGACCAATCATCTCAGCCCCAGGGCATTACTGCAGGAGTTCCTCAGGGCAGTGTCCTAGGCCCAACCATCTTGAGCTGCTTCATCAATGACCTTCCCTCCATCGTAAGGTCAGAAATGGGGATGTTCGCTGATGATTGCACAGTGTTCAGTTCCATTCGCAACCCCGCAAATAATGAAGCAGTCCAAGCCCACATGCAGCAAGACCTGGACAACATCCAGGCTTGGGCTGATAAGTGGCAAGTAACATTCGCGCCAGACAAGTGCCAGGCAATGCCCATCTCCAACAAGAGAGAGTCGAACCACCTCCCCTTGACATTCAACGGCATTACCATCGTCGAATCCCCCACCATCAACATCCTGGGGGTCACCATTGACCAGAAACTTAACTGGACCATCCACATAAATACAGTGGCTACAAGAGCAGGTCAGAGGCTGGGTATTCTGCGGCGAGTGACTCACCTCCTGACTCCCCAAAGCCTTTCCACCATCTACAAGGCACAAGTCAGGAGTGTGATGGAATACTCTCCACTTGCCTGGATGAGTGCAGCTCCAACAACACTCAGGAAGCTCGACACCATCCAGGACAAAGCAGCCCACTTGATTGGCACCCCATCCACCACCCTAAACATTCACTCCCTTCACCACCGGCACACTGTGGCTGCAGTGTGTACCATCCACAGGATGCACTGCAATAACTCGCCAAGGCTTCTTCGACAGCACCTCCCAAACCCGCGACCTCTACCACCTAGAAGGACAAGAGCAGCAGGCACATGGGAACAACACCACCTGCACGTTCCCCTCCAAGTCACACACCATCCCGACTTGGAAATATATCGCCGTTCCTTCATCGTCGCTGGGTCAAAATCCTGGAACTCTCTTCCTAACAGCACTGTGGGAGAACCGTCACCACACGGACTGCAGCGGTTCAAGAAGGCGGCTCACCACCACCTTCTCAAGGGCAATTAGGGATGGGCAATAAATGCTGGCCTTGCCAGCGACGCCCACATCCCATGAACAAATTAAAAAAAAGAGGAGATGGTGGTAGAGGAGGAGGAGGAGAAGCAGGAGGGGGGACGAGGAGATGGAGGATGAAGAGGACAAGGTGCAGGAGGAGGAGGAGGATGAGGATGTGGAGATGGAGGAGGAAGAGGGGGTGGAGATGAAGGAGGACGAGGAGAGTAATGGTGGAGGAGGAGGAGAAGGAGGAGGAGTAGGCAGAGGAGGAGGAGAACGAGGACGAGGAGATGGAGGTGGAAGAGGGAGATGAGGAGAAGGAGGAGGGAAGGACGAGGGGATGGAGGAGGATTAAGTGCTCATGGAGGAAGAAGAGCAGTACATGGAGGAGGAGGGTGAGATGGAGGAGGATGTGAAGGAGAATTAGGAGGAGGACATGGAGGAGGAGGAGGATGAGGAAGATGAGGAGGAGGAGGAGTTGGAGGAGGAGATGGAGAGATGGTGGTGGAAGAGGAAGATGAGGAGGAGAGGAGGAGGAGGACTAGGAGAAGGAATTGGAACTGGAGGAGGAGTAGGAGGGAAGGACGAGGAGATGGAGGAGCAGGTGGTGCACATGGAGGAAGCGGAAGAGGAGATGGAGGAGGAGGGAGAGACAGAGGAGATGGAAGAGGAGGAGATGAAGGAGGGGAGGAGATGGGGAGGAGTGGGAATGGAGGAGGAGGAAATGGCGAGAGGGAGGAAGAGGAGTAGGAGATGGAGGAGGAGTAGGTGGAGCACGAGGAGGAGAAGAAGGAGATGGAGGAGGAAGAAGAGGGAGAAGAGGAGCAGGTGGAGGTGGAGAAGGTCAAGGAAGAGGAGGAGAAGGAGTTGAATTTGGAGGTGGAAGTGGATGAGGAGGTGGAGGATTTGAAGGAGTTAGAGATGGAGGAGGAGGAAGAGGGGTGGATGAAGAAATGGAGGAGGGGAAGAGGAGGAGGAGGTGGAGGAGATGGAGGAGGAGAAGGACAAGAAGCAGGAGGAGGAGGCAGAGGAGGGGATGCAGGAGGAGGAGGATGAGGAGGAGATGGAGGAGGAGAGGAGAAAGAGGAGGAATAGGCGGAGGAGGAAGAGATGAACGAGGAGATGATGGACGAGTCGATGGTGGTCGAGGAGATGGCGGAGGAGGTGGAGTAGGAGTAGTAGAAGTCCTTATCCAGTTCCCTTTTGAAGGCCATGATTGAATCTGCCTCCACCACCCCCTCGGGCAGCACATTCCAGATCACAACCACTCGCTGTGTAAAAAGTTTTTCCTCATGTCACATTTGGTTCTTTTGCCAATCACCTTAAATCTATGTCCTCTGGTTCTTGATCCTTCCACCAATGGGAACAGTTTCTCTCTATCTCCTCTGTCTAAACCCTTCATGATTTTGAATACCTCGATCAAATCTCCTCTCAACTGTGTCTGTTCCGAGCAGAACATGCCCAACTTCTCCAGTCTATCCACGTAAGTGAAGTCCCTCATCCCTGGGATCATTCTAGTAAATCTCTTCTGCACCCTCTCTAAGGCCTTCACATCTTTCCTAAAGTGCGGTGCCCAGAACTGGACACAATACTCCAGTTGTGGTCGAACCAGTGTTTTATAAAGGTTCATCATGACTTCCTTGCTTTTGTACTCTATGCCTCTATTTATGAAGCCCAGGATCCCGTATGCTTTTTTAACCACTTTTTTAAGCTGCCCTGCCACCTTCAATGATTTGTGCACATATACCCCCAGATCTGTCTGTTCCTGCACCCCCTTTTAGAATTGTACCATTTTGTTTATATTGCCTCTCCTCATTCTTCCTGCCAAAACTTATCACTTCACACTTCTCCACGTTAAAATTCATCTGCTACGTGTCCGCCCATTCCACCAGCCTGTCTATATCCTCTTGAAGTCTATCACTATCTTCCTCACTGTTTACTACACTTCCAAGTTTTGTGTCATCTGCAAATTTTGAAATTGTGCCCTGTACACCCAAGTCCAAGTCATTAATGGGACACTCGGCTCGGATACCATTCCTCAATGCCGTCCTGTCCAACGACCGTCAAATCCACTGGAGAAAGTTCACGAATGCACACGTGCGCATTAAAACCCTGAAATCGTGACCTTGCTCCAATTGGTTCACTGGCGTTTTGACAGTTACAACTTAAAGGGCCACCTCCGCTACAATCAATACAATCAGCAAACATCCACAAACTTCCCCATCTGCCCAGCCTGAGCGAAGATACCTACGTCACGAGAAAGTACCCTTGAAAATACCAGCCCTGTAGTAGCTTTTAAAAGCGCAGTGACTTATAATGATGGCAAAACAACAAAAAATTTAATTTTAAAAATGTGGAATGTCTAATTATTCATATTTTAATATTTTTTAAAAAAAGTATTAAAAAATAAAAAATGTATTTTTTTATCTTTTAATTTCTGTATGTTTCAGTACATTATAAATCATTTCCTTACCTCTTTATAATAAGTTATGTTATATTAAATTTTTATTTAGACTAACATAAGGAATGTCACTTTAAATGAATGAGTATTACTTGCCTGCTGTGGGCGGGGCTTCCATTCTCACAATCTTTGCACGCGCAGATGACCCGTGCTGATCTCAGACCCCACATGGCCCGTGCTGATCTCAGACCCCACATGGCCCGTGCTGATCTCAGACCCCACATGGCCCGTGCTGATCTCAGACCCCACATGGCCCGTGCTGATCTCAGACCCCACATGACCCGTGCTGATCTCAGACCCCACATGGCCCGTGCTGATCTCAGACCCCACATGGCCCGTGCTGATCTCAGACCCCACATGGCCCGTGCTGATCTCAGACCCCACATGACCCGTGCTGATCTCAGACCCCACATGGCCCGTGCTGATCTCAGACCCAACATGGCCCGTGCTGATCTCAGACCCCACATGACCCGTGCTGATCTCAGACCCCACATGGCCCGTGCTGATCTCAGACCCCACATGACCCGTGCTGATCTCAGACCCCACATGACCCGTGCTGATCTCAGACCCCACATGGCCCGTGCTGATCTCAGACCCCACATGGCCCGTGCTGATCTCAGACCCCACATGACCCGTGCTGATCTCAGACCCCACATGGCCCGTGCTGATCTCAGACCCAACATGGCCCGTGCTGATCTCAGACCCCACATGACCCGTGCTGATCTCAGACCCCACATGGCCCGTGCTGATCTCAGACCCCACATGGCCCGTGCTGATCTCAGACCCCACATGGCCCGTGCTGATCTCAGACCCCACATGACCCGTGCTGATCTCAGACCCCACATGGCCCGTGCTGATCTCAGACCCAACATGGCCCGTGCTGATCTCAGACCCCACATGACCCGTGCTGATCTCAGACCCCACATGGCCCGTGCTGATCTCAGACCCCACATGACCCGTGCTGATCTCAGACCCCACATGACCCGTGCTGATCTCAGACCCCACATGGCCCGTGCTGATCTCAGACCCCACATGGCCCGTGCTGATCTCAGACCCCACATGACCCGTGCTGATCTCAGACCCCACATGGCCCGTGCTGATCTCAGACCCAACATGGCCCGTGCTGATCTCAGACCCCACATGACCCGTGCTGATCTCAGACCCCACATGGCCCGTGCTGATCTCAGACCCCACATGGCCCGTGCTGATCTCAGACCCCACATGGCCCGTGCTGATCTCAGACCCCACATGGCCCGTGCTGATCTCAGACCCCACATGGCCCGTGCTGATCTCAGACCCCACATGGCCCGTGCTGATCTCAGACCCCACATGGCCCGTGCTGATCTCAGACCCCACATGGCCCGTGCTGATCTCAGACCCCACATGACCCGTGCTGATCTCAGACCCCACATGGCCCGTGCTGATCTCAGACCCCACATGGCCCGTGCTGATCTCAGACCCCACATGGCCCGTGCTGATCTCAGACCCCACATGACCCGTGCTGATCTCAGACCCCACATGGCCCGTGCTGATCTCAGACCCAACATGGCCCGTGCTGATCTCAGACCCCACATGACCCGTGCTGATCTCAGACCCCACATGGCCCGTGCTGATCTCAGACCCCACATGGCCCGTGCTGATCTCAGACCCCACATGGCCCGTGCTGATCTCAGACCCCACATGACCCGTGCTGATCTCAGACCCCACATGGCCCGTGCTGATCTCAGACCCAACATGGCCCGTGCTGATCTCAGACCCCACATGACCCGTGCTGATCTCAGACCCCACATGGCCCGTGCTGATCTCAGACCCCACATGACCCGTGCTGATCTCAGACCCCACATGACCCGTGCTGATCTCAGACCCCACATGGCCCGTGCTGATCTCAGACCCCACATGGCCCGTGCTGATCTCAGACCCCACATGACCCGTGCTGATCTCAGACCCCACATGGCCCGTGCTGATCTTAGAGCACACATGACCCGTGCTGATCTTAGAGCACACATGGCCCGTGCTGATCTCAGACCCCACATGACCCGTGCTGATCTTAGAGCACACATGACCCGTGCTGATCTCAGACCCCACATGACCCGTGCTGATCTCAGACCCCACATGGCCCGTGCTGATCTTAGAGCACGCATGGCCCGTGCTGATCTTAGAGCACACATGACCCGTGCTGATCTCAGACCCCACATGACCCGTGCTGATCTCAGACCCCACATGGCCCGTGCTGATCTCAGACCCCACATGACCCGTGCTGATCTCAGACCCCACATGACCCGTGCTGATCTTAGAGCACACATGACCCGTGCTGATCTTAGAGCCCACATGACCCGTGCTGATCTTAGAGCCCACATGACCCGTGCTGATCTTAGAGCCCACATGACCCGTGCTGATCTCAGAGCACACATGACCCGTGCTGATCTCAGAGCACACATGACCCGTGCTGATCTCAGACCCCACATGACCCGTGCTGATCTCAGAGCACACATGACCCGTGCTGATCTCAGACCCCACATGACCCGTGCTGATCTCAGACCCCACATGACCCGTGCTGATCTCAGACCCCACATGACCCGTGCTGATCTCAGACCCCACATGACCCGTGCTGATCTCAGACCCCACATGGCCTGTGCTGATCTCAGACCCCACATGACCCGTGCTGATCTCAGAGCACACATGGCCTGTGCTGATCTCAGAGCACACATGACCCGTGCTGATCTCAGAGCACACATGGCCCGTGCTGATCTCAGACCCCACATGGCCCGTGCTGATCTCAGAGCACACCACTGGAGAAGATTTCAAAATTCAGCAAATGGACGTCGTGGCCTACGCAGTGAGTACATTCGTACATTTTATCCGTAGGATGTGCGGAGAGCCTTGCCAAGCCAGTCGGAGCACATTCCGGTCCAATATATATCAAAAAAATCAGTGGTGCTAGCACTGACCCCTGGGGAACACCACTGTACATATTCCTCCAGTCCGAAAAACAACAGTTCACCACTACTCTCTGTTTCCTGTCACTTAGCCAATTCTGTATCCATGCTGCCACTGCCTCTTTTATCCCATGGGCTTCAATCTTGATGATAAGCCTATTATGCGGCACTTTATCAAACGCCTTTTGAAAATCCATATACACAACATCAACTGCATTGCCCTCATCGACCCTCTCTGTTACCTCATCGAAAAACTCAATCAAGTTAGATAAACACGATTTGCCTTTAACAAATCTGTGCTGGCTTTCCCTAATCAATCCACACTTGTCCAAGTGACTGTTAATTTTGTCCCGGATTATTGTTTCTAAAAGTTTCCCCACCACAGGAGGTTAAACTGACTGGCCTGTAGTTGCTGGGTTTATCCTTACACCCATTTTTGAACAAGGGTGTAACATCGCAATTCTCCAGTCCTCTGGCACCGCCCCATATCTAAGGATCTTTGGAAGATTATGGCCAGTACCTCCACAATTTCCACCCTTACTTCCCTCAGCAACCGGACCAGGTGACTGATCTACTTTAAGTACAGCCAGCCTTTCTAGTACCTCCACTTTATCAATTTTTAGCCCTTCCAGAATCTTAAGGGAGAGAGGTAAAGAAAAACACAAAGGAGGATATAGGCACTCTGGTGGAATGGGTGGACACGTAGCAGATGAAGTTTAACGTGGAAAAATGCAAGGTGATACATTTTGGTAGGAAAAATGAGGAGAGGCAATATAAGCTAGAGGGCATAATTCTAAAAGGGGTAAAGGAACCGAGAGATCTGGGGGTATATGTTCACAAATCGTTGAAGGTGGCAGGGCAAGTTGAGAAAGCGGTTAAAAAAGCATACGGGATCCTGGGCTTTATATACAGAGGCATAGAGAAAAAAAACAAGGAAGTCATGATGAACCTTTATAAAACACTGGTTTGGCCACAACTGGAGTATTCTCTCCAATTCTAGCCACCGCACTTCAGGAAAGATGTGAAGGCCTTAGAGAGGGTGCAGAGGAGATTTACTAGATTGATTCCAGGGATGAGGGACTTCAGTTACGTGGATAGACTGGAGAAGCTGGGGTTGTTCTCCTTGAAACAGAGACGGTTGCGAGGAGATTTGATAGAGGTATTCAAAATCATGAAATCACAGAGTAGATAGAGAGAAACTGTTCCCATTGGCGGAAGGGTCAAGGACCAGAGGACCTAGATTTAAGGTGATTGACAAAAGAACCAAAGGTGACATGAGGAAAAAGATTTTTTACACAACGAGTGGTTGTGATCTGGAATGCACTGCCCGAGGGGGTGGTGGAGGCAGATTCAATCATGGCCTTCAAAAGGGAACTGGATAAGGACTTGAAACGAAAAAAATGTGCAGGGCCATGGGGATAGGGCGAGGGAGTGGGACTAGCTGGATTGTTCTTGCATAGAGCCGGCATGGACTCGATGGGCCGAATGGCCTCCTTCCGTGCTGTAACATTTCTATGATTCTATGATTCTATAAGTGATGTCAGCACAAGGGAAGGAGCTGATTGGCTGGTAGCTGGTGATTGCTTCTTTTTCTGGTGAGTGCATTTTTTTAAGTGTTTAGTTTATTTTTGTTAAGTTTAGTTAATAATGGGTAGCTCAGTCTCATGGAATGTGCATCTTGTGTCACGTGGGAACTTCAGGAGACTTCCCGTGTCCTGGACAGCCACAGGTGCAGGAAGTGTCGTCAGCTGGATGAGCTTGAGCTCCGGGTTTCGGAGCTTGAGCAGCAGTTGGCGTTACTGCAGTGTATCAGTGAGGCTGAGAGCTACATGGATAGCACGTTTCAGGAGGTGGTCACCCCACCGCTTGAGTGTGCAGGCAGAGAGGGAATGGGTGACCACCAAATGGACAAGGAGGACTAGGCAAGTAGTGCAGGAGTTCCCTGAGGGCATCTCACTCTCTAACTAGTATTCAGTTCTGATTACTGGTGAGGGAGAGGGTTCCTCTGGGGAGTGCAGCCAGAGCCAAGACCATATACCATGGGTGGCTCAGCTCTACTGGGGGAGGGGTGAGGGGGTAGAAAGGGCAGGAGAGCAATAGTGGTAGGAGATTCCATAGTTAGGGGAACAGACAGGTATTTCTGCGGCCGCAGACGTGATTCCAGGATGATATGTTGCCTACCTGGTGCCCGGGTCAAGAATGTCACTGAGCGGCTGCAAAATATTCTGAAGGGGGAGGGTGAACAGCCAGAGATCGTGGTCCAAATCGGTACCAACGGCATAGGTAGAAAGAGGGATGAGGTCCTGCAGGCAGATTTTAAGGAGTTAGGAAAGAGATTAACAAGCAGGACCTCAAAGGTATTGATCTCTGGATTACTCCCGGTGCCTCGCGCTAGTGAGTATAGAAGTAGGAGGATAGAGCAGATCAATGCGTGGCTGGAGAGATGGTGCAGGAGGGAGGGCTTTAGATTCCTGGGGCATTGGGACCAGTTCTGGGGGAGGCTGGATGGGTTGCACCTCAATGGAGCGGGGATCAATATCCTCGAGAGGAGGTTCACTAGTGCTGAGGGGGTGGGGGGGGGGGGGGTGGGGGGGGGTGGGGGATTAATCTAAGTTGGCAGGGAAATGGGCACCAGGTTGTAGCATCGGAAAGGAGAAGCAAGTTGCACAAAGGGTTGGGAGAGACAGATGGCACTGGAGTAAGACATAGTACGGTGTTAGGTGGGATCAGACTAAGAGAGAGTACAAGAAAGTCTAAGACTGGTTTCCAGTGCATCTGTGTAAACGCACAAAGCGCGGTAAATAAGGTTGGTGAGCTGCAGCGCAAATGGCCACATGGGAATATGATGTTGTGGCGATAATGGAGACCTGGCTCATAAAAGGGCCGGATTGGGTACTAAATATTCCTGGATACAAGGTGTTCAGGAAAGATAGGGAAGGAAAGAAAGGAGGGGGGAGGGGTGACAGTATTGATTAAGGAGAATGGAGAGAGAGGATGTCCTGGAGGGGTCAAGGACAGAATCTATTTGGTTAGAGTTAAGAAACAATAGAGGTGCCATTACACTACTGGGTGTATTCTATAGGCCACCAACTAGTGGGAGGGATATAGAGGAGCAAATTTGCAAGGAAATTACAGAGAGGTGCAAGAGCCATAGAGTAGTGATAAAGGGGGACTTCAACTATCCTAATATAGACTGGGATAACAATAATATAAGGGGCACAGAGGGGGAGGAATTTTTGAAGTGTGTTCAGAAGAGCTTTCTTGACCAGCACGTTTCCGGCCCAATGAGGAAGGAGGCATTGCTGGATCTGGTTCTGGGGAATGAGGTGGGTCAAGTGGAGCAAGTGTCAGTGGGGGAACATTTAGGGAGCAGCGATCATAGTATCATAAGGTTTAGAATAGCTATGGAAAAGGACATGGACCGCTCTAAAGTAAAAATCTCAATTGGAGGAGGGCCAATTTCAGTGGGATGAGAACACATCTGGCCCGGGTAAATTGGAATCAAAGATTAGCAGGCAAAACTGTAATTGAACAGTAGGCGGCCTTTAAGGTTGAGATAGTTCGGGTACAGTTTAGGCACATTCCCAAGAGGGGGAAAGGTAGGGCAACTAAAGACAGAGCTCCCTGGATGACAAAAGACAGAGAGAGTAAGATGAAACAGAAAAAAGGGGCGTATGACAGATGTCAGGTTGATAATACAAGTGAGAAACAGGCAGAATATAGAAAGTTCAGAGGGGAAGTGGAAAAGGAAATAAGAGGGGCAAAGAGAGAGTGTGAGAATAGACTGGTGACTAATGTAAAAGGGAATCCAAAAGTCTTCTATAGGCATATAAATAGTAAGCGGGTAGTAAGAGGAGGGGTGGGGCCGATTAGGGACCAAAAAGGAGATCTACTCATGGAGGCAGAGGGCATGGCTGAGGTACTAAATGAGTACTTTGCATCTGTCTTTACCAAGGAAGAAGATGCTGCCAGAGTCTCAGGAAAGGAAGATATAGTTGAGATACTGGATGGGCTAAAAATTGATAAAGAGGTACTAGAAAGGCTGGCTGTACTTAAAGTAGATCAGTCACCCGGTCCGGATGGGATGCATCCTAGGTTGCTGAGGGAAGTAAGGATGGAAATTGCGGAGGTACTGGCCATAATCTTCCAAACATCCGTAGATACGGGGGTGGTGCCAGAGGACTGGAGAATTACAAATGTTACACCCTTGTTCAAAAAAGGGTGTAAGGATAAACCCAGCAACTACAGACCGGTCAATTTAACCTCGGTGGTGGGGAAACTTTTGGAAACAATAATCCGGGACAGAATTAACAGTCACTTGGACAAGTGCGGATTAATTTGGGAAAGCCAGCACGGATTTGCTAAAGGCAAATCGTGTTTAATTAACTTGATAGAGTTTTTTGATGAGGTAACAGAGAGGGTTGATGAGGGCAATGTGGTTGATGTGATGTATATGGACTTTCAAAAGGCGTTTGATAAAGTGCCGCATAATAGGCTTGTCATCAAGATTGTGGCCCATGGAATAAAGGGGGCAGTGGCAGCATGGATACAGATTGGCTAAGTGACAGGAAACAGAGAGTAATGGTGAACGGTTGTTTTTCGGACTGGAGGGAGGTGTACAGTGGTGTTCCCCAGGGGTCAGTGCTGGGACCACTGCTTTTCTTGATATGTATTAATGACTTGGACTTGGGTGTACAGGGCACAATTTCAAAATTTGCAGATGACACAAAACTTGGAAGTGTAGTAAACAGTGAGGAGGATAGTGATAGACTTCAAGAGGATATAGCCAGGCTGGTGGAATGGGCGGACACGTGGCAGATGAAATTTAATGCAGAAAAATGCAAAGTGATACATGTCGGTAGGAAGAATGAGGAGAGGTAATATAAACTAGAGGGCATAATTCTAAAAGGGTACAGGAACAGAGAGATCTGGGGGTATATGTATATGCAACCTAGGACACATCCCATCCGGACCGGGTGACTGATCTACTTTAAGTACAGTCAGCCTTTCTTGTACCTCCTCTTTATGAACTTTTAGGCCATGAATATGTTTCCTTTTAGGTCCCGAATCGGCCCCACCCCTCCTCTTACTACCCGTTTACTATTTATATGCCTATAGAAGACTTTTGGATTCCCTTTTATGTTGGCTGCCAGTCTATTCTCATACTCTCTCTTTGCCCCTCTTATTTCCTTTTTCACTTCTCCTCTGAACTTTCTATATTCTGCCTGGTTCTCACTTGTGTTATCAATCTGACATCTGTCATACAGCCCCTTTTTTCTGCTTCATCTTACTCTATCTCTTTCATCATCCAGGGAGCTCTGTCTTTAGTTGCCCTACCTTTCCCCCTCGTGTGAATGTCCCTCGACTGTACCTGAACCATCTCTTCTTTAAAGGCCGCCCATTGTTCAATTACAGTTTTTCCTGCCAATCTTTGATTCCAATTTACCCGGGCCAGATCCATTCACAACCGACTGAAATTGGCCCTCCTCCAATTAAATATTTTTACTCTAGGTTGTTCATTGTCCTTTTCCAAAATTAATCTAAACCTTATGATACTATGATCGCTGTTCCCTAAATGTTCCCCCACTGACACTTGCTCCACTTGACCCACCTCATTCCCCAGAACCAGATCCAGCAATGCCTCCTTCCTCGTTGGGCCGGAAACACACTGATCTCCTGAACACAACTCAGAAATTCTTCCCCCTCTCTGCCCTTTACACTATTACTATCCCAGTCTATATTAGGATAATTCAAGTCCCCCTTTATCACTACACTTTGGTTCTTGCACCTCTCTGTAATTTCCCTGCAAATTTGCTCCTCTATCTCCCTCTCACTAGTTGGTGGCCTATAGAATACACCCACTAGTGTAATGGCACCTCTATTGTTTCTTAACTCTAACCAAATATATTCTGTCCTTGACCCCTCCAGGACATCCTCTCTCTCCAGCACTGCAAAATTCACCTTAATCAATACTGCCACCTCTCCCCCACTTTCTTTCCTTTCCTACCTTTCCTGAACACCTTGTATCCAGGAATATTTAGTACCCAATCCTGCCCTTTTTTGAGCCAGGTCTCCGTTATCACCATTACATCATATTCCCACGTGGCCATTTGTGCCTGCAGCTCACCAACCTTATTTACTACTCTTCATGCATTTACACACATGCACTGTAAACCAATCTTAGACTTTCTTGTATTCTCTCTATGTCTGAAACCACCGAGTACTTGAGGAAAAACTTTTTTACGCAGCGCGTGGTTAGGATCTGGAATGACTGCCAGGGCGGGTGGTGGAGGCAGATTCAATCATGGTCTTCAAAAAGGAACTGGATAAGAACTTGAAAGGAAAAAATTTGCAGGGCCACGGGGATAGGGCGAAGGAGTGGGACTAGTTGGATTGCTCTTGCATAGAGCTGGCACGGACTCGATGGGCTGAATGGCCTCCTTCCATGCTGTAACCTTTCTATGATACCGTACTATTTCTTGCTCTCGTGCTATCTTTCTCCCCCGATCCTTTGGCCCCCTTGTTTCTCCTTTCCAATGCTACATCCTGGTGCCCATCCCCCTGCCAAATTAGTTTAAACCCTCCCCAAAGAACTAGCGAACCTCCTCACGAGGACATTGGTCCCAGCTCCGTTGAGGTCCAACATATTCAGCCTGTACAGTCACATCTCCCCCAGGACTGGTCCCAATGCCCCAGGAATCTAAAGCCCTCCCTCCTGCACCATCTCTCCAGCCACACATTCATCCACTCTATCCTCCTGTGTCTATACTCAATAGCGCGTGGCAATGGGAGTCATCCGGAGATTACTGCCTTTGAGGTCCTGCTTCTAAATCATAGAATCATAGAAGTTACAACATGGAAACAGGCCCTTCGGCCCAACATGTCCATGTCGCCCAGTTTATACCACTAAGCTAGTCCCAATTGCCTGCACTTGGCCCATATCCCTCTATACCCATCTTACCCATGTAACTGTCCAAATGCTTTTTAAAAGACAAAATTGTACCCACCTCTACTACTGCCTCTGGCAGCTCGTTCCAGACACTCACCACCCTTTGAGTGAAAAAATTGCCCCTCTGGACCCTTTTGTATCTCTCCCCTCTCACCTTAAATCTATGTCCCCTCGTTATAGACTCCCCTACCTTTGGGAAAAGATTTTGACTATCTACCTTATCTATGCCCCTCATTATTTTATAGACTTCTATAAGATCACCCCTTAACCTCCTACTCTCCAGGGAAAAAAGTCCCAGTCTATCTAACCTCTCCCTATAAGTCAAACCATCAAGTCCCGGTAGCATCCTAGTAAATCTTTTCTGCACTCTTTCTAGTTTAATAATATCCTTTCTATAATAGGGTGACCAGAACTGTACACAGTATTCCAAGTGTGGCCTTACTAATGTCTTGTACAACTTCAAAAAGACATCCCAACTCCTGTATTCAATGTTCTGACCAATGAAACCAAGCAAGCCGAATGCCTTCTTCACCACCCTATCCACCTGTGACTCCACTTTCAAGGAGCTATGAACCTGTACTCCAAGATCTATTTGTTCTATAACTCTCCCCAATGCCCTACCATTAACGGAGTAGGTCCTGGCCCGATTCGATCTACCAAAATGCATCACCTCACATTTATCTAAATTAAACTCCATCTGCCATTCATCGGCCCACTGGCCCAATTTATCAAGATCCCTTCTTCACTGTCCACAATGCCACCAATCTTGGTGTCATCTGCAAACTTACTAACCATGCCTCCTAAATTCTCATCCAAATCATTAATATAAATAACAAATAACAGCGGACCCAGCACCGATCCCTGAGGCACACCGCTGGACACAGGCCTCCAGTTTGAAAAACAACCCTCGACAACCACCCTCTGTCTTCTGTCGTCAAGCCAATTTTGTATCCAATTGGCTACCTCACCTTGGATCCCGTGAGATTTAACCTTATGTAACAACCTACCATGCGGTACCTTGTCAAAGGCTTTGCTGAAGTCCATGTAGACCACGTCTACTGCACAGCCCTCATCTATCTTCTTGGTTACCCCTTCAAAAAACTCAATCAAATTCGTGAAACATGATTTTCCTCTCACAAAACCATGCTGACTGTTCCTAATCAGTCCCTGCCTCTCCAAATGCCTGTAGATCCTGTCCCTCAGAATACCCTCTAACAACTTACCCACTACAGATGTCAGGCTCACCGGTCTGTAGTTCCCAGGCTTTTCCCTGCCGCCCTTCTTAAACAAAGGCACAACATTTGCTACCCTCCAATCTTCAGGCACCTCACCTGTAGCGGTGGATGATTCAACTATCTCTGCTAGGGGACCCGCAATTTCCTCCCTAACCTCCCATAACGTCCTGGGATACATTTCATCAGGTCCCGGAGATTTATCTACCTTGATGCGCGTTAAGACTTCCAGCACCTCCCTCTCTGTAATATGTACACTCCTCAAGACATCACTATTTATTTCCCCAAGTTCCCCAACATCCATGCCTTTCTCAACCGTAAATACCGATGTGAAATATTCATTTAGGATCTCACCCATCTCTTGTGGTTCCGCACATAGATGACCTTGTTGATCCTTAAGAGGCCCTACTCTCTCCCTAGTTACTCTTTTGCCCTTTATGTATTTGTAGAAGCTCTTTGGATTCTCCTTTGCTTTATCTGCCAAAGCAATCTCATGTCCCCTTTTTGCCCTCCTGATTTCTCTCTTAACTCTACTCCGGCAATCTCTATACTCTTCAAGGGATCCACTTGATCCCAGCTGCCTATGCATGTCATATGCCTCCTTCTTCTTTTTGACTAGGGCCTCAATCTCCCGAGTCATCCAAGGTTCCCTACTTCTACCAGCCTTGCCCTTCACTTTATAAGGAATGTGCTTACCCTGAACCCTGGTTAACACACTTTTGAAAGCCTCCCACTTACCAGACGTCCCTTTGCCTGCCAACAGACTCTCCCAATCAACTTCTGAATGTTCCTGTCTAATACCATCAAAATTGGCCTTTCCCCAATTTAGAATTTTAACTTTTGGGCCAGACCTATCATTCTCCATAGCTTTCTTAAAACTAATGGAATTATGATCACTGGTCCCAAAGTGATCCCTCACTAACACTTCTGTCACCTGCCCTTCCTTATTTCCCAAGAGGAGGTCAAGTTTTGCCCCCTCTCTAGTCGGGCCATCCACATACTGAATGAGAAATTCCTCCTGAATACACTCAACAAATTTCTCTCCATCCAAGCCCCTAATGCTATGGCTGTCCCAGTCAATGTTGGGAAAGTTAAAGTCCCCTACTATTACCACCCTATTTTTCTTGCAGCTGTCTGTAATCTCCTTACATATTTGCTCCTCAATTTCCCGTTGACTATTTGGGGGTCTGTAGTACAAACCTATCAAAGTGATCTCTCCCTTCTTATTTTTCAGTTCTACCCATATAGACTCAGTGGGCGAACCCTTGGATATATCCCCTCTCACTACTGCCGTGATGTTCTCCCTAATCAAGAACGCAACTCCTCCTCCTCTCTTACCTCCTGCTCTATCTTTCCTATAGCATCTGTACCCTGGAACATTGAGCTGCCAGTCCTGCCCCTCCCTTAGCCATGTTTCAGTAATAGCTATAACATCCCAGTCCCATGTACCCATCCATGCCCTGAGTTCATCTGCCTTGCCCATCAGACTTCTTGCATTGAAATAAATGCAGTTTAATCTAGCCTTCCCTTGGTCTTTGCCCTGCTTTCTCAGACCATCTGTCCGGTCATGTTCTGTACACTCTCCCTTACTGCCTTTTGTTTCTGTCACCACTTTACTTCCCACTGACTTCCTGCATCGGTTCCCATCCCCCTGCCACATTAGTTTAAACCCTCCCCAACAGCACTAGCAAACACTCCCCCTAGGACATTGGTTCCAGTCCTGCCCAGATGCAGACCGTCCAATTTGTACTGGTCCCACCTCCCCCAGAACCGGTTCCAATGGCCCAGGAATTTGAATCCCTCCCTCTTGCACCATCTCTCAAGCCACGTATTCATCCTAGCTATCCTGTCATTCCTACTCTGACTAGCCCGTGGCACTGGTAGCAATCCTGAGATTACTACCTTTGAGGTCCTACTCTTTAGTTTAACTCCTAACTCCCTAAATTCAGCTTGTAGGACCTCATCCTGTTTTTTTACCTATATCGTTGGTGCCTATATGCACCACGACAACTGGCTGTTCACCCTCCCCCTCCAGAATGTCCTGCAGCCGCTCAATCATATTATGATTTTCTAGGTGTCCTGTTACCACTTCCTTAATAATGGATTCCAGCATTTTCCCAACAACTGATGCCAGCCTAACTGGCCTGTAGTTCTGGTTTTACATTTGCTACCTTCCAATCCGCTGGGACTGTTCTAGAATCTAGGGAATTCTGGAAGACCACAACCAATGCATCCACTATCTCTGCAGCCTCCTCTTTTAAAACCCTCAGATGTCGGCCATCTGGTCCAGAGGATTTGTCGGCTTTTAGTCCCATTAGTTTCTCAAGTACTTTTTCTTTACTAATATTAATTACTTTAAGTTCCTCCCTCTCATTAGGCCCTTGGTTCCCCACTATTTCTGGTATGCTTTTTGTATCTTCTACTGTAAATACAGATACAAAATATTTGTTTAACATCTCTGCCATTTCCTGATTCCCCATTATAATTTCTCCTGTCTCAGCATTTAAGGGACCCACATTTACTTTCACTAATCTCTTCCTTTTTATATACTTGTAGAAGCTCTTACAATCTGTTTTTATATTTCTTGCTAGTTTACTGTCATATTCTATTTCCTCCCTTTTTATCAATTTTTTGGTCAGGATTATAAAACACTCCCAATCCTCAGGTTTACTCCCCTTCTTCACAACATTATAGGCCTCGTCCTTTAATCTAATATCCTTAATTTCTGTTAGGGGGCCTATAAATTACTCCCACCAGTGTTTTCTGCCCCTTGTTATTTCTTATTTCCACCCATTCTGATTCTACTTCCTGATCTTCCGAACCAAGATCCTTTCTCACCACTGTCCTTATGTCATCCTTTATTATCAGAGCTACCCATCCCCCTTTTCCATTCTGCCTGTCTTTTCAAACCATCAAGTACCCTGGAATATTTAGTTCCCAACCTTGGTCACCTTGCAGCCATGTCTCTGTAACGGCTATCAGATCAAACCCATTTATCTCTATTTGTCCCACTAATTCGTCTATCTTGTTACGAATGCTTCGTGCGTTCAGATAAAGAGCCTTTAATTTTAACTTTGCCCATTTCCCTGCTTTGACCTTATCTGCTGATGCACTATTAATGTTAAACTCTCTGTCCCTTCCTGCCACACACTGCTTATCTTTACCCAACTCACTACACTGCTCTGTTGCCTTGACTTTTCTCTTTTAATTTCTAAATTTCCCCTCAGCTGACCACACCCCCCTTTTTAGTTTAAAGCCCTGTCTACAGCCCTAGTTCACCTATCTTAGACCTCAGTAGCAGAGTAACTGAGGGCCCTAATCTCTGAGTTAGGATGTGGCCCTTTTAAGAAACCTCCATTTTAAGGGAATGGATATGGCCCTTTTAAGAGACCTCACCTTTAAGAAGTAATTAAGGCTGGAGTGGCTGGAGACCTTCCTTCGTCAGGTGAGAGTTAAAAGGGTGAGGCACAAGAGAAATAGAGCTGCTGCTGAGACAGAGTCCCTAGAACACAGCCCAAGGAGGAAGCTGGAAAACACCTGGGGCCCTGTGCCCAAGCTGATCAGCTGAAAGAGCCTGGGAGTGAGACAGTATACTAGGCGTCGCTGAAGTTACAGTGTATTGGGACAGTATACTAGGTGTTGCTGAAGTTACGGTGTATTGGGACAGTATACTAGGTGTTGCTGAAGTCACGGTGTATTGGGACAGTATACTAGGTGTTGCTGAAGTTACGGTGTATTGGGACAGTATACTGGGTGTTGCTGAAGTTACGGTGTATTGGGACAGTATACTAGGTGTTGCTGAAGTTACGGTGTATTGGGACAGTATACTAGGTGTTGCTGAAGTTACGGTGTATTGGGACAGTATACTAGGTGTTGGTGAAGTTACGGTGTATTGGGACAGTATACTAGGTGTTGCTGAAGTTACAGTGTATTGGGACAGTATACTAGGTGTTGCTGAAGTTACAGTGTATTGGGACAGTATACTAGGTGTTGGTGAAGTTACGGTGTATTGGGACAGTATACTAGGTGTTGCTGAAGTTATGGTGTATTGGGACAGTATACTAGGTGTTGCTGAAGTTACAGTGTATTGGGACAGTATACTAGGTGTTGCTGAAGTCACGGTGTATTGGGACAGTATACTAGGTGTTGCTGAAGTTACGGTGTATTGGGACAGTATACTAGGTGTTGCTGAAGTTACGGTGTATTGGGACAGTATACTAGGTGTTGGTGAAGTTACGGTGTATTGGGACAGTATACTAGGTGTTGCTGAAGTTACGGTGTATTGGGACAGTATACTAGGTGTTGCTGAAGTTACGGTGTATTGGGAAAGTATACTAGGTGTTGGTGAAGTTACGGTGTATTGGGAAAGTATGACTTTGTGTGGAGTGAAACAAAAGAAACGTGACATGAAGCATAAATTGGTCAAAGACTTTTGTTTATTGTATGAAGAATGTTACGAGATGATCGGACTCTGAGACTCCTTCTTGTATTCTCTGTCTGATCCCATCTAATACTGTACTATTTCTTACACTAGTGATATACGTCTCTCCCAGTCCTTTGTGCATCTTGTTTCTCTTTTTTTTAATGCTACACCCTGATACTCATCACCGCCCCCTGCCCCCGGCCACAGCACTGGCGAAGTTCCAGGATTTTGACCCAGCGACGATGAAGGAACGGCGATATATTTCCAAGTCGGGATGGTGTGTGACTTGGAGGGGAACGTGCAGGTGGTGTTGTTCCCATGTGCCTGCTGCTCTTGTCCTTCTCGGTGGTAAAGGTCGCGGGTTTGGGAGGTGCACAGAACATAAATACAAAATGACTGTTAAAAACAAAAGGAGGGGAACAATTGCTAAAATTAAATGAAATTGCCTGTACAGCAATGTGCACAGAATCCAAAACAAAACGGGGGAACTGGAGGCAATAATTCCTAGCGAGGAGCCAGATGTGCTCGGGGATAACTGAAACACGGTTACATAAAGAACAGGACTGGCAGTTAAATATTGCAGGATATAATGTATTTAGAAAGGATAGGGAAGGAAGGCGGGGGGGGGGGTAACTGTACTAATTAGAGACAACATAACGGCAATAGAAAAAAGGGACATAAATAACATTAAGATAGAAACAGAATCCATATGGATTGAGACAAAGGGTAAGAAGGGATCGATCACATTAATAGGGATATTCTACAGACCACCTGATAATGGAAGGGGAATGGAGGATGAAATATGGAGCGAAATGTATGAAATGAGTAAAAGACATAAAATAATAATCATGGGAGATTATTATTTGATTTCTTTTAAACTCATTTCATAGATTTGCCGATATACCCACCACCCTAAACATTCACTCCCTTCACCACCGGCGCACAGTGGCTGCAGTGTGTACCATCCACAGGATGCACTGCAGCAACTCGCCAAGGCTTCTTCAACAGCACCTCCACACGAGCCAGGACTGTTCATCAACAGGAAGGGCTATCACTCCATCAACACTCAGCTCATCTGTGACCATCGCAAGAGATTCCTTCACGTGTGCTCCAGATTCCCTGGCAACTGCCACGATTCCTTCATTCTGAGGGAATCCGACATCGCGGACCTTGTCCACGCACTGAACACCGTTAAGGCCTGGCTCCTCGGGGACAAGGGATACCCCCTGCACACGTGGCTCATGACACCTCTGAGGAACCCCATCACCGAGTAACAGCATCGATATAATGACAGCCACATCGCCACCAGGTCTACAATTGAACAGCTGTAGGGCTGCTCAAGATGTGCCTCAGGTGCCTTGATCATTCTGGGGGAGAGCTTCAATACGCACCAGACAGAGTGGGACACGTGATAGTCGTGTGTTGTGTCCGGCACAATGTGGCACAACAGAGAGGGGTCCGGGTTGAGGAGGCCCCATCCCCTCATCCCCTCATCCACATCCGCCATCCCCATTGAGGATGAGGTGGACGAACCCATGGGCAGAACAGCGGCTCACCTGGCTGCTCGTGAGGTCAGGGAGTCACTGATATGTGAACGGTTCTCCCAACATCAGACAGTGTGAAGAGTCCAGTCCTCACCACCTGGACAGAGCAGTGTCCACACCAGCCCCCTCCCCCCTGCACAAAACAGTCCTGAAACTACACATACACCCACTGTAGAGTGACCCAATGGGTGGCATCAAGAGTCGCCATTCATGGTGAAGCACATGAAAGGGCCCAATCGCAAAAGCCAGTCAAGAATGGGCAAGAGGTGGCAGTAGGGGTGAGAATGATAACTAACATTTAATGAAAAACATGACAGTCTGTCAGTCACCCTTGTGCAAACCCTTCGTGATCACAAATCCTTTGCCTTTCTCTTCCTACTACTCCACGTGGTACATACCCTGCGGCTGCAGCAGAGGTAGTGGCAGGTTGCTCCTGTCCATGGCCGGACTGCTTAGATGCTTTCAGCCAACGCCCACTGGGTTTTGGTGCCTGTGAGGGCCCCTCCAAAGACTGCTCCACCTGCACCTGCAGAGGGGCAGACTCGGCCACCTGGAGAGGAGGCAGCGTTGTGGGTACTGGTTGAGAGGGGGGGCAACAAGTGAGACAATGGAGCACTTTCAGTGGAGTCCCCACTTCCATGTCCCCTTTCGCCATCATCCCTCCCCTGGGCCAGGCCCATACCACTCCTACCACCCTGCTGGACTACAGTTTGGAGGACATGTGTGATACCTTGGAAGGCCGTTTCTAAAGTATGTGTCAGCCTGTTTAAGGTAGCAGAATGTTGTTTACCCTGAGTCCGAATGCCATTGTCAGGGCCTGAATGGACTCAATTGTGAGCCGTGCTCGAAGCTCACCGGAGGTTAGCCTTCCCTCCATCGTAGATATTCCCACACTTACCTGCGATACTATCTCAGACAGTTGCTCGTATCTCTGTGACAGTATCTCAGAGATGCCCTCACGTCCCTGTGACAGTATCTCAGTAAGTTGCTCACGTCCCTGTGACAGTATCTCAGAGATTCCCTCCTGTACCTGTGCCACCATTCCACTAATGCAGGAGTTGGACTCCTCCATCCTCTGCGCGATTGTGGAGAGTGCGTGTGGCACCTGTTCCAGCACCTCGCAAATGTGCTGCTGCCCCTCGATCATTCTCCTTTTAAAGGATGGCCCCCAGGGTTCAGCATCTGTGTCCAGCTGAGCAGAGCCTGGAGAGGAGTGCTCCCACTGACACGGACTCTCCACAGCTGCCCCTGCCACCAGGGTCTGCTCGTGCTCACGTGTGTGGTGACTCACCAGGTGACAACCCCAACTAACCACGGACGAGGACCCACCGAGGTGTGAGTATCTGCGCTGGTGGATGGATCACTAAGATGTGACGGTGCCCCCTCAGAAGCCTGGAGCTCCTCTGAGGAATCGCCCTCTCCCGTCACTGCGGTCATTGAAGGGCCTAGAAGAGAACAGAAGGCAATATTAAACATCATCACAGACGTGTCATGTTGCGAAGAGCATATTGAGGTGTTTAACATGCCAATCATTGTTAACATCAATTGATATTGTGTGTGATGAATGTTAAAGTTCTGTCACCAGACATTTGAGGAGTGCCAGTCTGGTGTCCCCGACAGACAGGCACTCGAGGGTGCGGCTGATCTCCAGGGCCGCCTCCTCCACGTCTGCGAGGACCACTATTTGTTGTGGCCCCCCTCAAGACCTCGCCCTCTCATGTACATTTTGCACTGTCTTCTCCTAGAAGTGGAGAAAGTACAGACGTGTGGTGAAGTGGCCAACCGATGGGTGCATTGGTTTGGGTGAGGCTGTTCATGAAAGGGGTGCTTCAGAGGGTGAGTATGAGATAGAGCCATGACATTGTATGAGGATTGGGTTGAGTGGTAGTGGTGGGATGAGTAATGGGGAGGTGAGGAAGTGCTGAGTAAGTGCAGGTAAGTTGAGGATGAAGTTTGAGTGATGTGATAGAGTAGTCTTGGCAGTGCAGAATGAGTTGGGTGGGGGAGAGGGGGATGATGTGGAACACAGAATGCAGGAGAATCAATAAATGTACTCACTTTGACTGACCTGGTTAGGTCATTGAAACGCTTCCTGCACTGGATCCAGGTGTGGGAGATGTTGCTGCTGCTGGTGACCTCCTCTGCCACCTCGAGCCAGGCCTTCTTGGTGACAGAAGCAGGCCACTTCCTCCTATCAGCCAGGTAGAAGACATCCCTCCTCCTCCTCACCCTGGCCAGTATCTTCTGAAATGAGGCATCATTAAATCTTGGAGTAGACTTGCCCCTGTGCTGCTCTATTGTGTCTTTTTGGTCTTTGCTCCAGTAATGGAGTAATGGCCCTTTAAATCCAGACGCTCCAGTTGACTGCGCAGCTTTCGGACAGCAAACCCGGAAGCCACGTTAAGGGCCACCAGTTAACTCGTGATGGCGTGGGGAACGGTAAGATTTTATTATCTGGGTTTGCTGCGCGCCCACTGACCGCCATCCTGCCACCCTTTGAAAATCGAGCCTCAGAACTCGGGGCACAGATAGAAGATCGTCACTAATAAAAGAGTAGGGAATTCAGCAGAAACTTCTTTAATCAGAGAGTGGTTAGAATGTGGAACTCGCAAGGAGTAGTTAACATAACTAAGCATAGATGCAGTTCAGGGGAAGCTAGATAAACATATGCTGATAGGGTTCGATGAAGTAGGGAGGGAGGAGGCTCATGTGGAGCATAAATACTGGCATAGACCCGTTGGGCCGAATGGCCTGTTTCTGTGCTGTATGCAATTCTATGCATTCACCTTCCTGATCTGTCTATCCCTGTGCCAATTAGGACGTGGCTCAGGTAGTAATCCCGAGATTACCCCCCGTGAGGTCCTGTTTTTTAATTTAGTTCCCAACTTCTGATATTTCCTTTTCTTCCCAATGTCATTGGTCCCAACGTGGACCACAACAACTGAATCTTCCTACTACATTTCCAAGTTCCTCTCCAGTTGCTCCGAGATATCCTTTACCTTTATCCCAGGAAGGCAACACATCCTCCTGGACTCTGTCGCGACTGCAGTGAACGTGGTCTATCCCCTAATTATAGAATCCTCAATGGACACATCCTTTCTCTTGTGCTCTTCCCCCTTGGATTATCTCCTACTCCATGGTGCCATGGTTAGCATTCTGACCACATCTCTTCCACACCACCCCACAGCCTGCTCCTCATCCTCACAGGTCAAAAGTACATTGTACCTGTTGGACAGGACCAGTGTCTGTGGGACCTCCTTCTCTACCTCCCCATGGCTCCCTTTACCTTGCTGACTGACAGTCACACTCACCCCCTCCGGGACCGGTGCTTTCCTGTGAGGTGTGACTGTACTCTGGAGAAAAATATCCAGAAATTCCTCCCCTCCTTTATATGTCAGAGTGTCTCTGACCCACTCTCCAGTTCAAGGACTCTGAGTGGGAGTGTCTCAAGGCAGAGACTTTCACTGCAGATATGGCAATCACGGACAGTCTCTCTGTCCACAAACTCCCACATATCCCAGTCCCAGCACATACCCTGCACTGCCATTACTAGTTTTTATTTATTTATTTAATTTGTATTAATTTAATTCTAGATATAATAAAAATATTTGAGATCTAGATTATATTTAGTGGATGCATTTAGACTGATTTCAGAATAATTTGTAGCTAATGAGCCTTGTTTTTTGTTTATTTTATTATCCCCTTAACAACTATTTATGTATACCAGATTTTAATTTAATGAAATTCGGACCTCTTTAATGTTAATATCCACTATTTAGATAATTTTAATTTCATTCACTTAGATCTGATTAATTAATTAAACATTTAGCGTAATTATCAAATAAATTAAACACTGAGCTCAATTATAGAATAAATTAAACACCGAGATCAGAGTTTTTTTCAGATTTGTTTTAGTGCCTCTTCTCCCTCTCCTGCGCTTTATTCTCCACTCTGCCTCTTCTCCCTCTCCCACTCTTTATTCTTCACTCTGCCTCTTCTCCCTCTCCCGCTCTTTATTCTCCACTCTGCCTCTTCTCTCTCTCCCGCTCTTTATTCTCCACTCTGCCTCTTCTCCCTCTCCCGCTCTTTATTCTCCACTCTGCCTCTTCTCCCTCTCCCGCGCTTTATTCTCCACTCTGCCTCTTCTCCCTCTCCCGCTCTTTATTCTCCACTCTGCCTCTTCTCCCTCTCCCGCTCTTTATTCTCCACTCTGCCTCTTCTCTCTCTCCTGCGCTTTATTCTCCACTCTGCCTCTTCTCCCTCTCCTGCTCTTTATTCTCCACTCTGCCTCTTCTCCCTCTCCCGCTCTTTATTCTCCACTCTGCCTCTTCTCTCTCTCCTGCGCTTTATTCTCCACTCTGCCTCTTCTCCCTCTCCTGCTCTTTATTCTCCACTCTGCCTCTTCTCCCTCTCTCCCGCTCTTTATTCTCCACTCTGCCTCTTCTCTCTCTCCCGCTCTTTATTCTCCACTCTGCCTCTTCTCCCTCTCTCGTGCTTTATTCTCCACTCTGCCTCTTCTCCCTCTCCCGCTCTTTATTCTCCACTCTGCCTCTTCTCTCTCTCCCGCTCTTTATTCTCCACTCTGCCTCTTCTCTCTCTCTCGTGCTTTATTCTCCACTCTGCCTCTTCTCCCTCTCCTGCTCTTTATTCTCCACTCTGCCTCTTCTCCCTCTCCCGCTCTTTATTCTCCACTCTGCCTCTTCTCCCTCTCCTGCGCTTTATTCTCCACTCTGCCTCTTCTCCCTCTCCCGCTCTTTATTCTCCACTCTGCCTCTTCTCTCTCTCCCGCTCTTTATTCTCCACTCTGCCTCTTCTCCCTCTCCCGCTCTTTATTCTCCACTCTGCCTCTTGTCCCTCTCCCGCTCTTTATTCTCCACTCTGCCTCTTCTCCCTCTCCCGCTCTTTATTCTCCACTCTGCCTCTTCTCCCTCTCCCGCTCTTTATTCTCCACTCTGCCTCTTCTCCCTCTCTCGTGCTTTATTCTCCACTCTGCCTCTTCTCCCTCTCCTGCGCTTTATTCTCCACTCTGCCTCTTCTCTCCCTCTCCCGCTCTTTATTCTCCACTCTGCCTCTTCTCCCTCTCCTGCTCTTTATTCTCCACTCTGCCTCTTCTCTCTCTCCCGCTCTTTATTCTCCACTCTGCCTCTTCTCTCTCTCCCGCTCTTTATTCTCCACTCTGCCTCTTCTCCCTCTCCTGCGCTTTATTCTCCACTCTGCCTCTTCTCTCTCTCCCGCTCTTTATTCTCCACTCTGCCTCTTCTCTCTCTCTCCCACTCTTTATTCTCCACTCTGCCTCTTCTCTCTCTCTCGCGCTTTATTCTCCACTCTGCCTCTTCTCTCTCTCTCCCGCTCTTTATTCTCCACTCTGCCTCTTCTCTCTCTCTCCTGCTCTTTATTCTCCACTCTGCCTCTTCTCTCTCTCCCGCTCTTTATTCTCCACTCTGCCTCTTCTCCCTCTCCTGCGCTTTATTCTCCACTCTGCCTCTTCTCTCTCTCTCCCACTCTTTATTCTCCACTCTGCCTCTTCTCTCTCTCTCGCGCTTTATTCTCCACTCTGCCTCTTCTCTCCCTCTCCCGCTCTTTATTCTCCACTCTGCCTCTTCTCTCTCTCTCCCACTCTTTATTCTCCACTCTGCCTCTTCTCTCTCTCCCGCTCTTTATTCTCCACTCTGCCTCTTCTCTCTCTCTCCCACTGTTTATTCTCCACTCTGCCTCTTCTCTCTCTCCCGCTCTTTATTCTCCACTCTGCCTCTTCTCTCTCTCTCGCGCTTTATTCTCCACTCTGCCTCTTCTCTCCCTCTCCCGCTCTTTATTCTCCACTCTGCCTCTTCTCTCTCTCTCCCACTCTTTATTCTCCACTCTGCCTCTTCTCTCTCTCTCGCGCTTTATTCTCCACTCTGCCTCTTCTCTCTCTCTCCCACTCTTTATTCTCCACTCTGCCTCTTCTCTCTCTCTCCCGCTCTTTATTCTCCACTCTGCCTCTTCTCTCTCTCTCCTGCTCTTTATTCTCCACTCTGCCTCTTCTCTCTCTCTCCTGCTCTTTATTCTCCACTCTGCCTCTTCTCCCTCTCTCCTGCGCTTTATTCTCCACTCTGCCTCTTCTCTCTCTCCTGCGCTTTATTCTCCACTCTGCCTCTTCTCCCTCTCTCCCGCTCTTTATTCTCCACTCTGCCTCTTCTCTCTCTCCTGCGCTTTATTCTCCACTCTGCCTCTTCTCTCTCTCCCGCTCTTTATTCTCCACTCTGCCTCTTCTCTCTCTCCCGCTCTTTATTCTCCACTCTGCCTCTTCTCCCTCTCTCCCGCTCTTTATTCTCCACTCTGCCTCTTCTCTCTCTCCTGCGCTTTATTCTCCACTCTGCCTCTTCTCTCTCTCCTGCGCTTTATTCTCCACTCTGCCTCTTCTCTCTCTCTCCCGCTCTTTATTCTCCACTCTGCCTCTTCTCCCTCTCTCCTGCTCTTTATTCTCCACTCTGCCTCTTCTCCCTCTCCCGCTCTTTATTCTCCACTCTGCCTCTTCTCTCTCTCTCCCGCTCTTTATTCTCCACTCTGCCTCTTCTCTCTCTCTCCTGCTCTTTATTCTCCACTCTGCCTCTTCTCTCTCTCTCCTGCTCTTTATTCTCCACTCTGCCTCTTCTCCCTCTCTCCCGCTCTTTATTCTCCACTCTGCCTCTTCTCTCTCTCCCGCGCTTTATTCTCCACTCTGCCTCTTCTCTCTCTCCTGCGCTTTATTCTCCACTCTGCCTCTTCTCCCTCTCCCGCTCTTTATTCTCCACTCTGCCTCTTCTCTCTCTCTCCTGCTCTTTATTCTCCACTCTGCCTCTTCTCTCTCTCTCGCGCTTTATTCTCCACTCTGCCTCTTCTCTCTCTCTCCTGCTCTTTATTCTCCACTCTGCCTCTTCTCTCTCTCTCCTGATCTTTATTCTCCACTCTGCCTCTTCTCCCTCTCTCCCGCTCTTTATTCTCCACTCTGCCTCTTCTCTCTCTCCCGCGCTTTATTCTCCACTCTGCCTCTTCTCTCTCTCCTGCGCTTTATTCTCCACTCTGCCTCTTCTCTCTCTCTCCTGCTCTTTATTCTCCACTCTGCCTCTTCTCCCTCTCCCGCTCTTTATTCTCCACTCTGCCTCTTCTCTCTCTCTCCCGCTCTTTATTCTCCACTCTGCCTCTTCTCCCTCTCCTGCGCTTTATTCTCCACTCTGCCTCTTCTCCCTCTCTCGTGCTTTATTCTCCACTCTGCCTCTTCTCTCTCTCTCCCACTCTTTATTCTCCACTCTGCCTCTTCTCTCTCTCTCCTGCTCTTTATTCTCCACTCTGCCTCTTCTCTCTCTCTCCCGCTCTTTATTCTCCACTCTGCCTATTCTCCCTCTCCTGCGCTTTATTCTCCACTCTGCCTCTTCTCCCTCTCTCGTGCTTTATTCTCCACTCTGCCTCTTCTCTCTCTCTCCCACTCTTTATTCTCCACTCTGCCTCTTCTCTCTCTCCTGCGCTTTATTCTCCACTCTGCCTCTTCTCTCTCCCTCCCACTCTTTATTCTCAACTCTGCCTCTTCTCTCTCTCTCCCGCTCTTTATTCTCCACTCTGCCTCTTCTCTCTCTCCTGCGCTTTATTCTCCACTCTGCCTCTTCTCCCTCTCCTGCGCTTTATTCTCAACTCTGCCTCTTCTCCCTCTCCTGCGCTTTATTCTCCACTCTGCCTCTTCTCCCTCTCCTGCTCTTTATTCTCCACTCTGCCTCTTCTCTCTCTCTCGCGCTTTATTCTCCACTCTGCCTCTTCTCTCTCTCCTGCGCTTTATTCTCCACTCTGCCTCTTCTCTCTCTCTCGTGCTTTATTCTCCACTCTGCCTCTTCTCCCTCTCCTGCTCTTTATTCTCCACTCTGCCTCTTCTCCCTCTCCTGCGCTTTATTCTCCACTCTGCCTCTTCTCTCTCTCCTGCGCTTTATTCTCCACTCTGCCTCTTCTCTCTCTCCCGTGCTTTATTCTCCACTCTGCCTCTTCTCCCTCTCTCGTGCTTTATTCTCCACTCTGCCTCTTCTCTCTCTCCTGCGCTTTATTCTCCACTCTGCCTCTTCTCTCTCTCTCCCGCTCTTTATTCTCCACTCTGCCTCCTCTCTCTCTCCCGCTCTTTATTCTCCACTCTGCCTCTTCTCTCTCTCTCCCGCTCTTTATTCTCCACTCTGCCTCTTCTCTCTCTCTCCTGCGCTTTATTCTCCACTCTGCCTCTTCTCTCTCTCTCCCGCTCTTTATTCTCCACTCTGCCTCTTCTCTCTCTCCCGCTCTTTATTCTCCACTCTGCCTCTTCTCTCTCTCCCGCTCTTTATTCTCCACTCTGCCTCTTCTCTCTCTCCCGCTCTTTATTCTCCACTCTGCCTCTTCTCCCTCTCCTGCGCTTTATTCTCCACTCTGCCTCTTCTCCCTCTCCCGCTCTTTATTCTCCACTCTGCCTCTTCTCCCTCTCCTGCGCTTTATTCTCCACTCTGCCTCTTCTCCCTCTCCTGCGCTTTATTCTCCACTCTGCCTCTTCTCCCTCTCCCGCTCTTTATTCTCCACTCTGCCTCTTCTCTCTCTCCTGCGCTTTATTCTCCACTCTGCCTCTTCTCCCTCTCCTGCGCTTTATTCTCCACTCTGCCTCTTCTCCCTCTCCTGCGCTTTATTCTCCACTCTGCCTCTTCTCCCTCTCCCGCTCTTTATTCTCCACTCTGCCTCTTCTCCCTCTCCTGCGCTTTATTCTCCACTCTGCCTCTTCTCCCTCTCCCGCTCTTTATTCTCCACTCTGCCTCTTCTCCCTCTCCTGCGCTTTATTCTCCACTCTGCCTCTTCTCTCTCTCCCGCTCTTTATTCTCCACTCTGCCTCTTCTCTCTCTCTCCTGCGCTTTATTCTCCACTCTGCCTCTTCTCTCTCTCTCCCGCTCTTTATTCTCCACTCTGCCTCTTCTCTCTCTCCCGCTCTTTATTCTCCACTCTGCCTCTTCTCTCTCTCCCGCTCTTTATTCTCCACTCTGCCTCTTCTCTCTCTCCCGCTCTTTATTCTCCACTCTGCCTCTTCTCCCTCTCCTGCGCTTTATTCTCCACTCTGCCTCTTCTCCCTCTCCCGCTCTTTATTCTCCACTCTGCCTCTTCTCTCTCTCTCGTGCTTTATTCTCCACTCTGCCTCTTCTCTCTCTCCTGCGCTTTATTCTCCACTCTGCCTCTTCTCCCTCTCCTGCGCTTTATTCTCAACTCTGCCTCTTCTCCCTCTCCTGCGCTTTATTCTCCACTCTGCCTCTTCTCCCTCTCCTGCTCTTTATTCTCCACTCTGCATCTTCTCTCTCTCTCGCGCTTTATTCTCCACTCTGCCTCTTCTCTCTCTCCTGCGCTTTATTCTCCACTCTGCCTCTTCTCTCTCTCTCGCGCTTTATTCTCCACTCTGCCTCTTCTCCCTCTCCTGCTCTTTATTCTCCACTCTGCCTCTTCTCCCTCTCCTGCGCTTTATTCTCCACTCTGCCTCTTCTCCCTCTCTCGTGCTTTATTCTCCACTCTGCCTCTTCTCTCTCTCCTGCGCTTTATTCTCCACTCTGCCTCTTCTCTCTCTCTCCTGCGCTTCATTCTCCACTCTGCCTCTTCTCTCTCTCTCCCGCTCTTTATTCTCCACTCTGCCTCTTCTCTCTCTCCCGCTCTTTATCTCCACTCTGCCTCTTCTCTCTCTCTCCCGCTCTTTATTCTCCACTCTGCCTCTTCTCTCTCTCCCGCTCTTTATTCTCCACTCTGCCTCTTCTCTCTCTCTTCTGCGCTTTATTCTCCACTCTGCCTCTTCTCTCTCTCTCCCGCTCTTTATTCTCCACTCTGCCTCTTCTCTCTCTCCCGCTCTTTATTCTCCACTCTGCCTCTTCTCTCTCTCCCGCTCTTTATTCTCCACTCTGCCTCTTCTCTCTCTCCCGCTCTTTATTCTCCACTCTGCCTCTTCTCCCTCTCCTGCGCTTTATTCTCCACTCTGCCTCTTCTCCCTCTCCCGCTCTTTATTCTCCACTCTGCCTCTTCTCCCTCTCCTGCGCTTTATTCTCCACTCTGCCTCTTCTCCCTCTCCTGCGCTTTATTCTCCACTCTGCCTCTTCTCCCTCTCCCGCTCTTTATTCTCCACTCTGCCTCTTCTCCCTCTCCTGCGCTTTATTCTCCACTCTGCCTCTTCTCCCTCTCCCGCTCTTTATTCTCCACTCTGCCTCTTCTCCCTCTCCTGCGCTTTATTCTCCACTCTGCCTCTTCTCCCTCTCCTGCGCTTTATTCTCCACTCTGCCTCTTCTCTCTCTCCCGCTCTTTATTCTCCACTCTGCCTCTTCTCTCTCTCTCCTGCGCTTTATTCTCCACTCTGCCTCTTCTCTCTCTCTCCCGCTCTTTATTCTCCACTCTGCCTCTTCTCTCTCTCCCGCTCTTTATTCTCCACTCTGCCTCTTCTCTCTCTCCCGCTCTTTATTCTCCACTCTGCCTCTTCTCTCTCTCCCGCTCTTTATTCTCCACTCTGCCTCTTCTCCCTCTCCTGCGCTTTATTCTCCACTCTGCCTCTTCTCCCTCTCCCGCTCTTTATTCTCCACTCTGCCTCTTCTCTCTCTCTCGTGCTTTATTCTCCACTCCGCCTCTTCTCTCTCTCCTGCGCTTTATTCTCCACTCTGCCTCTTCTCCCTCTCCCGCGCTTTATTCTCCACTCTGCCTCTTCTCTCTCTCCTGCGCTTTATTCTCCACTCTGCCTCTTCTCCCTCTCCCGCGCTTTATTCTCCACTCTGCCTCTTCTCCCTCTCCCGCTCTTTATTCTCCACTCTGCCTCTTCTCCCTCTCTCCTGCGCTTTATTCTCCACTCTGCCTCTTCTCCCTCTCCCGCTCTTTATTCTCCACTCTGCCTCTTCTCTCTCTCCCGCTCTTTATTCTCCACTCTGCCTCTTCTCTCTCTCTCCTGCGCTTTATTCTCCACTCTGCCTCTTCTCTCTCTCTCCCGCTCTTTATTCTCCACTCTGCCTCTTCTCTCTCTCCCGCGCTTTATTCTCCACTCTGCCTCTTCTCTCTCTCCTGCGCTTTATTCTCCACTCTGCCTCTTCTCTCTCTCCTGCGCTTTATTCTCCACTCTGCCTCTTCTCCCTCTCCTGCGCTTTATTCTCCACTCTGCCTCTTCTCTCTCTCCTGCTCTTTATTCTCCACTCTGACTCTTCTCCCTCTCCTGCGCTTTATTCTCCACTCTGCCTCTTCTCTCTCTCCTGCTCTTTATTCTCCACTCTGCCTCTTCTCCCTCTCCCGCTCTTTATTCTCCACTCTGCCTCTTCTCCCTCTCCCGCTCTTCATTCTCCACTCTGCCTCTTCTCCCTCTCTCGTGCTTTATTCTCCACTCTGCCTCTTCTCTCTCTCCCGCTCTTTATTCTCCACTCTGCCTCTTCTCCCTCTCCCGCTCTTTATTCTCCACTCTGCCTCTTCTCTCTCTCCCGCTCTTTATTCTCCACTCTGCCTCTTCTCTCTCTCCCGCTCTTTATTCTCCACTCTGCCTCTTCTCCCTCTCCCGCTCTTTATCTCCACTCTGCCTCTTCTCTCTCTCTCCCGCTCTTTATTCTCCACTCTGCCTCTTCTCTCTCTCCCGCTCTTTATTCTCCACTCTGCCTCTTCTCTCTCTCTTCTGCGCTTTATTCTCCACTCTGCCTCTTCTCTCTCTCTCCCGCTCTTTATTCTCCACTCTGCCTCTTCTCTCTCTCCCGCTCTTTATTCTCCACTCTGCCTCTTCTCTCTCTCCCGCTCTTTATTCTCCACTCTGCCTCTTCTCTCTCTCCCGCTCTTTATTCTCCACTCTGCCTCTTCTCCCTCTCCTGCGCTTTATTCTCCACTCTGCCTCTTCTCCCTCTCCCGCTCTTTATTCTCCACTCTGCCTCTTCTCCCTCTCCTGCGCTTTATTCTCCACTCTGCCTCTTCTCCCTCTCCTGCGCTTTATTCTCCACTCTGCCTCTTCTCCCTCTCCCGCTCTTTATTCTCCACTCTGCCTCTTCTCCCTCTCCTGCGCTTTATTCTCCACTCTGCCTCTTCTCCCTCTCCCGCTCTTTATTCTCCACTCTGCCTCTTCTCCCTCTCCTGCGCTTTATTCTCCACTCTGCCTCTTCTCCCTCTCCTGCGCTTTATTCTCCACTCTGCCTCTTCTCTCTCTCCCGCTCTTTATTCTCCACTCTGCCTCTTCTCTCTCTCTCCTGCGCTTTATTCTCCACTCTGCCTCTTCTCTCTCTCTCCCGCTCTTTATTCTCCACTCTGCCTCTTCTCTCTCTCCCGCTCTTTATTCTCCACTCTGCCTCTTCTCTCTCTCCCGCTCTTTATTCTCCACTCTGCCTCTTCTCTCTCTCCCGCTCTTTATTCTCCACTCTGCCTCTTCTCCCTCTCCTGCGCTTTATTCTCCACTCTGCCTCTTCTCCCTCTCCCGCTCTTTATTCTCCACTCTGCCTCTTCTCTCTCTCTCGTGCTTTATTCTCCACTCCGCCTCTTCTCTCTCTCCTGCGCTTTATTCTCCACTCTGCCTCTTCTCCCTCTCCCGCGCTTTATTCTCCACTCTGCCTCTTCTCTCTCTCCTGCGCTTTATTCTCCACTCTGCCTCTTCTCCCTCTCCCGCGCTTTATTCTCCACTCTGCCTCTTCTCCCTCTCCCGCTCTTTATTCTCCACTCTGCCTCTTCTCCCTCTCTCCTGCGCTTTATTCTCCACTCTGCCTCTTCTCCCTCTCCCGCTCTTTATTCTCCACTCTGCCTCTTCTCTCTCTCCCGCTCTTTATTCTCCACTCTGCCTCTTCTCTCTCTCTCCTGCGCTTTATTCTCCACTCTGCCTCTTCTCTCTCTCTCCCGCTCTTTATTCTCCACTCTGCCTCTTCTCTCTCTCCCGCGCTTTATTCTCCACTCTGCCTCTTCTCTCTCTCCTGCGCTTTATTCTCCACTCTGCCTCTTCTCTCTCTCCTGCGCTTTATTCTCCACTCTGCCTCTTCTCCCTCTCCTGCGCTTTATTCTCCACTCTGCCTCTTCTCTCTCTCCTGCTCTTTATTCTCCACTCTGACTCTTCTCCCTCTCCTGCGCTTTATTCTCCACTCTGCCTCTTCTCTCTCTCCTGCTCTTTATTCTCCACTCTGCCTCTTCTCCCTCTCCCGCTCTTTATTCTCCACTCTGCCTCTTCTCCCTCTCCCGCTCTTCATTCTCCACTCTGCCTCTTCTCCCTCTCTCGTGCTTTATTCTCCACTCTGCCTCTTCTCTCTCTCCCGCTCTTTATTCTCCACTCTGCCTCTTCTCCCTCTCCCGCTCTTTATTCTCCACTCTGCCTCTTCTCTCTCTCCCGCTCTTTATTCTCCACTCTGCCTCTTCTCTCTCTCCCGCTCTTTATTCTCCACTCTGCCTCTTCTCCCTCTCCCGCTCTTTATTCTCCACTCTGCCTCTTCTCTCTCTCCCGCTCTTTATTCTCCACTCTGCCTCTTCTCTCTCTCCCGCTCTTTATTCTCCACTCTGCCTCTTCTCCCTCTCCTGCGCTTTATTCTCCACTCTGCCTCTTCTCCCTCTCCCGCTCTTTATTCTCCACTCTGCCTCTTCTCTCTCTCTCGTGCTTTATTCTCCACTCTGCCTCTTCTCTCTCTCCTGCGATTTATTCTCCACTCTGCCTCTTCTCCCTCTCCCGCGCTTTATTCTCCACTCTGCCTCTTCTCTCTCTCCTGCGCTTTATTCTCCACTCTGCCTCTTCTCCCTCTCCCGCGCTTTATTCTCCACTCTGCCTCTTCTCCCTCTCCCGCTCTTTATTCTCCACTCTGCCTCTTCTCCCTCTCTCGTGCTTTATTCTCCACTCTGCCTCTTCTCCCTCTCCCGCTCTTTATTCTCCACTCTGCCTCTTCTCTCTCTCTCGTGCTTTATTCTCCACTCTGCCTCTTCTCTCTCTCCTGCGCTTTATTCTCCACTCTGCCTCTTCTCTCTCTCCTGCGCTTTATTCTCCACTCTGCCTCTTCTCCCTCTCCTGCGCTTTATTCTCCACTCTGCCTCTTCTCCCTCTCCCACTCTTTATTCTCCACTCTGCCTCTTCTCTCTCTCCTGCGCTTTATTCTCCACTCTGCCTCTTCTCCCTCTCCTGCTCTTTATTCTCCACTCTGCCTCTTCTCTCTCTCCTGCGCTTTATTCTCCACTCTGCCTCTTCTCCCTCTCCCGCTCTTTATTCTCCACTCTGCCTCTTCTCCCTCTCTCGTGCTTTATTCTCCACTCTGCCTCTTCTCTCTCTCCCGCGCTTTATTCTCCACTCTGCCTCTTCTCTCTCTCCCGCTCTTTATTCTCCACTCTGCCTCTTCTCCCTCTCCCGCGCTTTATTCTCCACTCTGCCTCTTCTCTCTCTCCCACTCTTTATTCTCCACTCTGCCTCTTCTCCCTCTCCCGCGCTTTATTCTCCACTCTGCCTCTTCTCCCTCTCCCGCTCTTTATTCTCCACTCTGCCTCTTCTCTCTCTCCCACTCTTTATTCTCCACTCTGCCTCTTCTCTCTCTCCCACTCTTTATTCTCCACTCTGCCTCTTCTCCCTCTCCCGCGCTTTATTCTCCACTCTGCCTCTTCTCCCTCTCCCGCTCTTTATTCTCCACTCTGCCTCTTCTCTCTCTCTCCCGCTCTTTATTCTCCACTCTGCCTCTTCTCCCTCTCTCGTGCTTTATTCTCCACTCTGCCTCTTCTCCCTCTCCCGCTCTTTATTCTCCACTCTGCCTCTTCTCTCTCTCTCCCGCTCTTTATTCTCCACTCTGCCTCTTCTCCCTCTCCCGCGCTTTATTCTCCACTCTGCCACTTCTCCCTCTCCCGCTCTTTATTCTCCACTCTGCCTCTTCTCCCTCTCCCGCGCTTTATTCTCCACTCTGCCTCTTCTCTCTCTCCCGCGCTTTATTCTCCACTCTGCCTCTTCTCTCTCTCCCACTCTTTATTCTCCACTCTGCCTCTTCTCCCTCTCTCGTGCTTTATTCTCCACTCTGCCTCTTCTCCCTCTCCCGCTCTTTATTCTCCACTCTGCCTCTTCTCTCTCTCCCACTCTTTATTCTCCACTCTGCCTCTTCTCTCTCTCCCACTCTTTATTCTCCACTCTGCCTCTTCTCCCTCTCCCGTGCTTTATTCTCCACTCTGCCTCTTCTCTCTCTCCCGCTCTTTATTCTCCACTCTGCCTCTTCTCTCTCTCCCGCTCTTTATTCTCCACTCTGCCTCTTCTCTCTCTCCCGCTCTTTATTCTCCACTCTGCCTCTTCTCTCTCTCCCGCTCTTTATTCTCCACTCTGCCTCTTCTCTCTCTCCCGCTCTTTATTCTCCACTCTGCCTCTTCTCCCTCTCTCGCGCTTTATTCTCCACTCTGCCTCTTCTCTCTCTCCCGCTCTTTATTCTCCACTCTGCCTCTTCTCCCTCTCTCCCGCGCTTTATTCTCCACTCTGCCTCTTCTCTCTCTCCCGCTCTTTATTCTCCACTCTGCCTCTTCTCTCTCTCCCGCTCTTTATTCTCCACTCTGCCTCTTCTCTCTCTCCCGCTCTTTATTCTCCACTCTGCCTCTTCTCTCTCTCTCGTGCTTTATTCTCCACTCTGCCTCTTCTCTCTCTCCCGCTCTTTATTCTCCACTCTGCCTCTTCTCCCTCTCTCCTGCTCTTTATTCTCCACTCTGCCTCTTCTCCCTCTCCCGCTCTTTATTCTCCACTCTGCCTCTTCTCCCTCTCTCCTGCTCTTTATTCTCCACTCTGCCTCTTCTCTCTCTCCTGTGCTTTATTCTCCACTCTGCCTCTTCTCTCTCTCCTGTGCTTTATTCTCCACTCTGCCTCTTCTCTCTCTCCTGCGCTTTATTCTCCACTCTGCCTCTTCTCTCTCTCCCGCTCTTTATTCTCCACTCTGCCTCTTCTCTCTCTCTCGCGCTTTATTCTCCACTCTGCCTCTTCTCCCTCTCCCGCTCTTTATTCTCCACTCTGCCTCTTCTCCCTCTCTCCTGCGCTTTATTCTCCACTCTGCCTCTTCTCCCTCTCCCGCTCTTTATTCTCCACTCTGCCTCTTCTCTCTCTCCCACTCTTTATTCTCCACTCTGACTCTTCTCTCTCTCCCGCTCTTTATTCTCCACTCTGCCTCTTCTCCCTCTCCCGCTCTTTATTCTCCACTCTGCCTCTTCTCTCTCTCCCACTCTTTATTCTCCACTCTGCCTCTTCTCTCTCTCCCGCTCTTTATTCTCCACTCTGCCTCTTCTCTCTCTCCTGCTCTTTATTCTCCACTCTGCCTCTTCTCTCTCTCCCGCTCTTTATTCTCCACTCTGCCTCTTCTCTCTCTCCCGTGCTTTATTCTCCACTCTGCCTCTTCTCCCTCTCCTGCTCTTTATTCTCCACTCTGCCTCTTCTCCCTCTCCCGCTCTTTATTCTCCACTCTGCCTCTTCTCCCTCTCCTGCGCTTTATTCTCCACTCTGCCTCTTCTCCCTCTCCTGCTCTTTATTCTCCACTCTGCCTCTTCTCCCTCTCCCGCTCTTTATTCTCCACTCTGCCTCTTCTCTCTCTCCCGCTCTTTATTCTCCACTCTGCCTCTTCTCCCTCTCCCGCTCTTTATTCTCCACTCTGCCTCTTCTCTCTCTCCCGCTCTTTATTCTCCACTCTGCCTCTTCTCTCTCTCCTGCGCTTTATTCTCCACTCTGCCTCTTCTCTCTCTCCCGTGCTTTATTCTCCACTCTGCCTCTTCTCCCTCTCCTGCTCTTTATTCTCCACTCTGCCTCTTCTCCCTCTCCCGCTCTTTATTCTCCACTCTGCCTCTTCTCTCTCTCCCGTGCTTTATTCTCCACTCTGCCTCTTCTCCCTCTCCTGCTCTTTATTCTCCACTCTGCCTCTTCTCTCTCTCCCGTGCTTTATTCTCCACTCTGCCTCTTCTCCCTCTCCCGCTCTTTATTCTCCACTCTGCCTCTTCTCCCTCTCCTGCGCTTTATTCTCCACTCTGCCTCTTCTCCCTCTCCTGCTCTTTATTCTCCACTCTGCCTCTTCTCCCTCTCCCGCTCTTTATTCTCCACTCTGCCTCTTCTCTCTCTCCCGCTCTTTATTCTCCACTCTGCCTCTTCTCCCTCTCCCGCTCTTTATTCTCCACTCTGCCTCTTCTCTCTCTCCCGCTCTTTATTCTCCACTCTGCCTCTTCTCCCTCTCCCGCGCTTTATTCTCCACTCTGCCTCTTCTCTCTCTCCTGCGCTTTATTCTCCACTCTGCCTCTTCTCCCTCTCCCACTCTTTATTCTCCACTCTGCCTCTTCTCCCTCTCCCGCTCTTTATTCTCCACTCTACCTCTTCTCTCTCCCCGCTCTTTATTCTCCACTCTGCCTCTTCTCCCTCTCCCGCGCTCTATTCTCCACTCTGCCTCTTCTCCCTCTCCCGCGCTTTATTCTCCACTCTGCCTCTTCTCTCTCTCCTGCGCTTTATTCTCCACTCTGCCTCTTCTCCCTCTCCCACTCTTTATTCTCCACTCTGCCTCTTCTCCCTCTCCCGCTCTTTATTCTCCACTCTGCCTCTTCTCTCTCTCCCGCTCTTTATTCTCCACTCTGCCTCTTCTCCCTCTCCCGCTCTTTATTCTCCACTCTGCCTCTTCTCTCTCTCCCGCGCTTTATTCTCCACTCTGCCTCTTCTCCCTCTCCTGCTCTTTATTCTCCACTCTGCCTCTTCTCTCTCTCCTGCGCTTTATTCTCCACTCTGCCTCTTCTCTCTCTCCCGCTCTTTATTCTCCACTCTGCCTCTTCTCTCTCTCCTGCGCTTTATTCTCCACTCTGCCTCTTCTCCCTCTCCCACTCTTTATTCTCCACTCTGCCTCTTTTCCCTCTCCCGCTCTTTATTCTCCACTCTGCCTCTTCTCTCTCTCCCGCTCTTTATTCTCCACTCTGCCTCTTCTCCCTCTCCCGCGCTTTATTCTCCACTCTGCCTCTTCTCCCTCTCCCGCTCTTTATTCTCCACTCTGCCTCTTCTCTCTCTCCCGCGCTTTATTCTCCACTCTGCCTCTTCTCCCTCTCCTGCTCTTTATTCTCCACTCTGCCTCTTCTCTCTCTCCTGCGCTTTATTCTCCACTCTGCCTCTTCTCTCTCTCCCACTCTTTATTCTCCACTCTGCCTCTTCTCCCTCTCCCGCGCTTTATTCTCCACTCTGCCTCTTCTCTCTCTCTCGTGCTTTATTCTCCACTCTGCCTCTTCTCCCTCTCCCGCTCTTTATTCTCCACTCTGCCTCTTCTCTCTCTCTCGTGCTTTATTCTCCACTCTGCCTCTTCTCTCTCTCCCACTCTTTATTCTCCACTCTGCCTCTTCTCCCTCTCTCGTGCTTTATTCTCCACTCTGCCTCTTCTCCCTCTCCCGCTCTTTATTCTCCACTCTGCCTCTTCTCCCTCTCCCGCGCTTTATTCTCCACTCTGCCTCTTCTCTCTCTCCCGCTCTTTATTCTCCACTCTGCCTCTTCTCCCTCTCCTGCGCTTTATTCTCCACTCTGCCTCTTCTCCCTCTCCTGCGCTTTATTCTCCACTCTGCCTCTTCTCCCTCTCCTGCGCTTTATTCTCCACTCTGCCTCTTCTCCCTCTCCCGCTCTTTATTCTCCACTCTGCCTCTTCTCTCTCTCTCGTGCTTTATTCTCCACTCTGCCTCTTCTCCCTCTCCCGCTCTTTATTCTCCACTCTGCCTCTTCTCCCTCTCCCGCTCTTTATTCTCCACTCTGCCTCTTCTCTCTCTCCTGCGCTTTATTCTCCACTCTGCCTCTTCTCTCTCTCTCGTGCTTTATTCTCCACTCTGCCTCTTCTCCCTCTCCCGCGCTTTATTCTCCACTCTGCCTCTTCTCCCTCTCCCGCTCTTTATTCTCCACTCTGCCTCTTCTCCCTCTCTCGTGCTTTATTCTCCACTCTGCCTCTTCTCTCTCTCTCCCGTGCTTTATTCTCCACTCTGCCTCTTCTCTCTCTCCCGCTCTTTATTCTCCACTCTGCCTCTTCTCTCTCTCCCGCTCTTTATTCTCCACTCTGCCTCTTCTCCCTCTCTCGTGCTTTATTCTCCACTCTGCCTCTTCTCCCTCTCCTGCTCTTTATTCTCCACTCTGCCTCTTCTCTCTCTCTCGTGCATTATTCTCCACTCTGCCTCTTCTCTCTCTCCCGCTCTTTATTCTCCACTCTGCCTCTTCTCCCTCTCCCGCTCTTTATTCTCCACTCTGCCTCTTCTCCCGGGTTGTGCCTTACCTTTTTGTCACTGAGACCTGAGACAGTGTCAATGAACTGCTCCTGAATCATAAATGCTGCTAGGTTTGCTGTGTAACTTGCCAGGAAAATGACAGCGAAAAAGGCCCAGATTAAGACCATGATTTTGCTGGTTGTTCCTTTGGGATTTTCAATGGGGACAGAGTTGTTGAAGACCAGTGCCCAGAGAAGCCACACCGATTTCCCTATCGTAAATGTTGGACCTCCTGTAACTGTAGAGAGACAATCAGATACAAACAGTGAAAACTACTGCAAGCATATTCCTCCATCCATTTTCTATTTTACAAATGGCAGCAAACAATTCCTGATGCCCAGAATCTGATGTGGGATGGTGTGGTACAGGTTGGGACAGTAAGGTAGTGCTGCACTATTGGAGGTGCTGTCTTTCTAGCCCAAACAAAAGAAGGGAGAGTCCATCCATCATGGAGAGATGGTTAGTGTATTGCATTAGAACAGGCTCCTCACATCCTATGACTCAGTGACGTTTGGCCCACACAGTTTCTATTTTGCTAACTGAAGGGCCTAAACATTTGGTTGTTGTCCAGTTTCCAGGGCACATCAGCCCAATAATCAATGCCAATCACAATTTGCCATTGAAGCCAATCTCACTATCTGAAATGGCCCTTGCTCCTAATGGCCATTTCTGCCAAGTCCGTTTTACAGTGTGAACACCCTGTATATAATCCAGCTCGGATTCCTCCTCCATCTCCTCCTCCATCTTCTCCTCCTCCTCCTCTTCCACCATCTCCTCCTCCATCTTCTCCACCATCTCCTCCATCTTCTCCACCATCTCCTCCCCCTC